>NW_012267420.1:533841-583098 GCF_000151885.1 Dipodomys ordii
GGAAGGAAGGAAGGAAGAAAGAAAGAAGGAAGGAAGGAAGGAAAGAAAGAAAGAAGGAAGGAAAGAAAGAAAGAAACTTTAAGAAATCTTCACTTGGGAAAATATTCCATGAAGACAAACCAGTACAAAATGTTTTCATATTCTGTTTCATTTGAGAGATTCTTACTGCAATTCAGTAATTAGGTTTCTCATCTTCAGACTTCTATTTCTGGCATTTGTTCTGTCGCCATAATGAGTACATCCAAGAGAAATGTAATGAGAATCATAGCTTCTCATAATGGAATGTGGTCAGAAAAGGAAAAAAATAAGAAAAGGAAAGACTATGGAATGAAAAGGAAGGGCAGGAACAAAAGAGAAATAAATACAGGCCCACTTAAGAGGATGGTTCCCACAAAGTGATGAGAAATGATGCTACTAACATCAATGTTGTTTTAGAAAAGGGAAAGAAATGGAGTGAGAAGAGAGAGAGAAGAAGGAGAGAGAGGAGAGAGAGGGGGAGAGGAGAGGAGACAGTGAGGAGAGAGAGAGAGACAGAGACAGAGAGAGAGAGAGAGAGAGAGAGAGAGAAAGGTGTGATTCAAAAATAATGCTATCCATGCTGAGTCTGTTCTAGGAAAAATGCCCAGCTGTCACACTAAAGTCCCACCTGTGCTATAGGCCTGCCTCAGATTCCAGAGAAGAATTTGGATGAGGCTGAAAGGAACTGGGAAGGTGACAAGAAAGCAGATTAAATATCTAAGAAGAAACCTGCCATGTGATGGTCACTGAAAATGTCCATTACAAGATGCCTTGTCACATTTCACACACCAAAGAGAAAATTTTCTCTTCTGGACTAAGAAAGCTGGCTTAGATTGACAAATAAAGGCATATTGTGTTTAAGATAGTCTCAAGCTGGGAGTTTCCGAATTTGCTACTTTTAACACTCATGCAAATGTTGCAATGTAGTTGAAATATATTGTCAATTTGGATCAGTGTGCTTTAGAGATAGCATCCTTACAATATTCCCTGCACTAAAAGGATTATATGCTTTCCTGCTTATTAAAGTGGGTACAGAAGCAAAGGAAGTCTATTCTAAATAACAAGCTCTTACATATAAACACATATGGCTAAGTCACTTGTTATAATTTTATTTTTACAATTAAGCCCTGCTGTTTCAAGTGATGAAATTTATAATGGTCCCAGGACCTGCTCATTGCAGCAAGGTCATTAGCATACTATTTATAAAGACTCCATTCTAATTCCAATGTGCATATGCATACATGAGCTATGAATCAAGACCCATAATTCTTTCCTAATAACTCTATAGTGCCTTCTGGAAGTGCACTCCAGGTAAGTACACTTTATGGCTCTGTCAGAGTAATTAATTAGCTAAAATTGTGAATATTCCTGCCAGTGTAATCAGGAGCCACAGCTGGACAAAGAGAGAAGCCATAGCCATGGCAGAGAACAGAAAGTGCAACATTTGATAATATGGCTTAGGAAATGGGGAGATAATTGTCTGTAGACTCAAAAGTATACCTGGAATTCTAAATTAAAGGAGGATAGGGGGAAAAAATGGTGGGACAAAGGGGGAACTAATGCAACAGCGATACCCACAAGACACGATATTGGAAATGATCTCTACAACTCGAGGGGGGTGGAGGAGAGAAAAATGTGGGAGAGGATAACAAGTTCGACAAGAAATGTACTCACTACCTTAATTGTGTAACTGTAACCCTTCTGTACATCACCTTGACAATGAAAGAATTTGCACAAACTAATACAGTGACAGGGACAGATCAACAAAACCTAGAGGTTCATAAATTCAAACTGGGCAAATGTAACATGTTCCTGGACAAAAGACATGGAGATGCCATTCAAAATGACACAACATGTGCAAAGGTGTTAATCATGACATGCAGAGATAAGCCTTCTAAAGTCTTAGTTCTAGACTCTTCAGTCCCTTCTCTCTAATCCTTACATGCAGATGTTCACACATATGAGAAAGAGTCACCTGAAGAGAGATGCATATGTATGCATCATATGCATGTACATATCTAGATAATAAACATATTTATGGATTTTGACAGTGGAAAGTATGGAAGCTGTTTCAATTGAGCATGCATTTTTGCATTCATGAAATTAACAGCATAGGATTTACAAAGGAATGAACATGCAACTCTGTATGACATAGCATTTGAATAAGAAACCAGAATAATAATGCATGTAAAATAGACGAGACAGTCTCAGTCCATATTCACTGCTACAATGAACTACTTAGTCTGGGTAATTTAGAAACAGCAGAAATCAGTTACAGTGTTGTAAGATGGGAAAGCCAAGATCAAAAGCACCTGTGTTGATCTGTTCTCACAAAAATCCCCTATGTCTTCACATAGAAAGGAAGGCAAACAGAACCGATGCTGTTTCCTATATAGCAGAAGAGAAGCAGGCATCAACTCTCATCATCTTTACCTGTTATCATCCCATTCATTAGATGCACTTAGAAATTATCTCCTAAAAACTCCATCTCTTGATACGGTCTCACAGGTAAGTTTCAATATAAGCATTTTGGAGGACAAATTCAGAATATAATATAGATTTAACAATTGATAGCCCTGGGCAAAGGGAACTGACACACATTCATACTGCATTTGGCATAGCAGGGAGAGAGCTTACATTCTCAGTGAGTCAGGTGGAAGTCATGGGCACTTCTCAGTTTGTAGAATTTCATGCAAATATGTGCATGTGTGCACATGTACACATGCATGTATATGTGTATGCATTCATATGTGCATGTCATAATGATTTACAGATTGAACATGAAGTATATAAGACTGGGATTCAAGAGTACAAGGTTAAAGCAAGGTCTTTACTTCCAAGAAATAATGAGTGTCTATAGAAGAGTGCTACTTACCTCACATTCTGAGATCTCCTTTGGGACCCCCTTAATTGCTGTCTCACCATAAGAGCACCTTTACATATTCTAGTACGTTTATCAGATTCTATTTATTTGATGGGCATGGAGCCTTACAAATTATATTCCATAAACACTGTTGTACATTGACTCCATTCTGTAACTGTTTCAAGTCACATGCTACAGTAAAGTTGTTACTTTTTTAAAAAAAGTAGTCATATATACTGAAAGTAAACAATGATGTTGGAAATGAACTTTACAACTTAAGGAGGGGATCAGGAGAGGAAAACAAGGGAGAAAACGAGGGAAGGGTAACACCATTCAAAACGAAAATGTCCCAATTACCTGACTGATATAACTATACATCACACTTACAATATAATTTAAATTTAAAAATAAACAAAAATAGTAAAAAATAAGTTGATGGAATTTTCATATTTCATTTCCTGTTCATCAGAAAAGAACAGGTAAAGATAGGAGCCACGATGCACTGAGGAAATGGATAACTATATTAAAGCCTGAGTGAGGTAGCTAATTGCTAATAAAGATCATATTGTATTGTATAGATAATCAGAGTCACAGATACAACACTCATGGATAAAATTCTATAAAATCATACAGAGAAGAAGAGGTTATAATGTACCAGAAACTTAGGTAAACATTTTTTTCATAGATTGTTAACACTGGAAGCGTTATAAGACTGTAGTGATTATCAATCAAAAGTATAACAATACTAAAAGTAAACATTTAGTTATTGAATATTATTTGAGTGATACTCTTTTGAACATTTGGAAATATAGCGAGTCATTTAATTTTACCTTCATAACAACCTTCCAAACCAGGAATCAGTATGTAAAGCACAGAGTGGTTATGTGTTATGTGTGCAAAAGTGTATTTTTATTGTCAAGGATGAGAGATCAAAAAATTTACAATACTGCACTAACCCATTCCGGGAAATGCATCTAACCATTATTAGTTTACCTTCCATTCAGCAGCAATTATACACCAACTAAAACAGAACTGGACTGATATCCTTTACCGTGAGATATATAATGAAGTAAGAAAAATATTGTTGAACAAAATATATAATTTTTATTTCTATCTTAATCCTCTCAGCTACTAGTTAAAATACCATTAAAGACTTTACAATTTAGGGGGGGCAGGGATGGGATGGGGAGGGGAGGAGTATGGAAGGTGGGGGAGGGAAGGGATAGTGGGACAACAGGGAAGGGGTAACAATGATCTACAAGTAATGTACTCATTGCCTTACTCATGTAACTATAATCCCTCAGTACAGAATCTTTACAATAAAACAAAATTTCAAAAAAGGAAAAAGAAGTATGATTTTACCCAAAAACATGGCAAATGCAATATATCTATATTGTCTGATATTAAGAAAGGCGTAGAATTGGTACTATCATCATTCATTACTTATTAATGTCTCTGAGCAAGTTATCTCTTGTCTCTAGGATTCAATTGCTTCAATTTTGATTGTTCACTTTCTTTTGCTATAATGAGAACTACTAAAGCCAGATACCTTAAAGAATATTGTGAGAATAGCTCAATAGCTATGTACATATGACCACATAAAATGAGGCTAATAGTAATGAACTCCAAGATATGGAAATAAGAGGTTTTATGTTTTTTAATGTACTATGTATAGTTATTTCTATTTTCTTTCTTTTTTATCCCCTGTTGTCATTGTTTTTGATTTTGGTACTCTGTATCTTGTATATAGATTTATCTGATTTGGGGAAGAGAAGGGGAATAACAAAATGGTGAGATAAAAGACAAAAGGTGAACCAATGCAACAGTGATACTCACAAGACACTATGTTGGAAATGAACTTTAAATCTTGGGGAGGAGGGAAGTCAGGGAGAGGGAAAGTAGCAGCAAACCAGGGAGGGGGAAGCATTGTTCAAGAGGAAATGTACTCATTACCTTACTTATGTAACTGTAGTCTGTAAAATATTCTTTAAAAAAGAATGTTGAGAGAATTACATATGCTGATTCTTATAAAAGATTATTCACATGCCTGTCTAGCATATAAAATCCCTAATTGAAATACAGTAGTTTCAAAGGAGATCTCAAATAGTATATTTCCTCAGAAAGCCCAAATTAAAGCTCAGAAAAATAAAACACTAGGAAGAAAGCAAGTACTCAAAACATGTGGGGTGGGGCTAAAAGGAAAGAGGTAGATGAATGAGAAGGGGGCTGAGGGAGGTTGGGGAATGCAAATGACAATTCAATGTATATCCTAGAATCTAAGGAGAGTAAAGTAAGGGGTCTGAGGGGAGGGATTGGTGAGAAGGTTGAAAGGGGTGATATTGATCAAGATATATTATTTTCTAAGAGATATGTTAGAAGGATTCAGGATTCAGGTCAATTTTCATTTCCTTAAAAAATACCTGCAATTATATAACTTTCTGCACCTATGTAAATGAGTAAATAAGAAAAAATAATCACAAACAACAAAATATATATTGTATTCATAAACTGCTTCTTGAAATGACATCTCCTTTATACAATTATTTAAGATAGCATTTATAATGTTAATAATAAAATGTTAATAATGAAATTATAAGCTACAAAAAGTAAGAGATTACTGCCAAATGTTACCAATAGCTAAAATTTGGGTGATGGTGTGGCAAGAGACATAGAGGGGTCATTCATATTCATCCATTCCTTTATCTCCTAAAAAATACACTATAATTTGGAGAAAGAAATAAGCATACATAAAACTATTCATAGTCACAGTATGTGGGGGATTATATAACCATAATGATATTTTCCTTATTAAAAACATGCTAAGTGAATCTAATTTTGCTCTTAAAGTCTTGATTGTAAAGATTATGATAAATATAGAGGGAAATTAAGTCTTTCATCTTAGGTGAAAAAGGTTAGGAAGTTTTGCATGTTTATATTTATGCTTGTTTTTGCATTGAACATACCACAGAGAAGGCTACTTCAAATTACAGCAGGTGTCTTACTGTTATGATGGTAGTTTTATTTGCTTGGTGGAATTGGATCTGGTTCCAAGTGTACTATGTTGATGTTGATGCACGCATATTGAAATTTCTTTGTCTATTTTTCCACCTTCTGGTCCTTAGCACCATTTCACTCACCTTAATAATAAACCAATTAGGAACACTTTGCTGAAAGGGCTGGGATTAGCATCACTTCTGAAATTTCTTAATGAGCACTATTTTTTAAGCGCCGGAAATTAAATTAAATGTATGTTTTTGGACTTCTAATTTTTTATAATAAAACTTTTCTTTGCCAACAGTTCTTTCTATCCAAATCTATTAAGTATTGTGAATAACATAAATAGCTGTTAGTGCTAGAGGATAGAATATTCTCCCATATGAACTCACCCTACAAAATAACCTCCAGTATTAAATTTGAAAATGTGATAGGAAATGCACTCATTATCTTGACCATGTAATTGTCTATATAGTATTTCACAATAAAAAATAATAATAAAAGAAATATTTGAAACATTTTCTACTTATTCTCTTTGATTACCAAGCCTGCCTGTCTTTTCATAAAATCCACTAACAGTGTAAGAAGTTTCCTATCATTTACATAACATAACATTGAATGGACTCCCCTTTTCAATTTTAAGTAAATTATTTGTTTACAAATTCAGGGAGAAAAGTTGAAGACTTTCTAAGGAATGTTTTATAATATATCCTTTCCATAACTAAATCTATGTATCCATATGTATCCATCTATCTACACCCCCCACACATATATGGGTATTTTAAAAACATATAATATCACTTGAAAATTGTTTAGGAATTACTAACTGCAAACATCTACAAGAATATAATTATTAAGAACATTTTCCCCTCATCTTTAGCACTCATACACTGTTGGCTTCCTACTTATCTTCTATATGCATGTTTTATTCAGACTTGCCTTTTCAACACATAAAATGTGCAGCAATTTGTGGGCAATCTTAGCCAATCAGAGAAATAAATATTTAAAGCAATTTCCTAAATACTGTATTATTTACTATCTCTCAAGGATTGGAACTCTTTGATCAATTCACATGAATGCTTATTTTCGACATGCTACATATGCTGAAGGCTTTCTCCTAAAATGCATGTACTTACAATAAAAAGCCACATTTTCATTATTTATTATAGCAATCTTCTTTTTTTGCGCCACTTCTTTTTTCAGGTATTGTAGTATTTTTCCACTGCTGAATGACATTTTATTTTTAGTGTATGAATATTTTCATGCCAAGCATTTGACAACACAGTTCAGAGAGAACTTTGTATTACACATTTTCTGATTTTCCTCTTGTTAAAATTTGTATTTTTTTCTGATGCTGCCCTTTCAAGTTTATAATTAAACAATGAAAACTGACTTTAACTTTTACCTACATAGTCTGCTAAACCTTACTGGATGAGTATGCAATCAATTCACAGTGAAAGGAAAATAAAAGTTAAAAGAAATCTGATTTATAGCAAATGACAGTATGTAAAAGACAAATATATTTTGCTTCATGTAACTTACCCTCTGATGAATGTCTTCTTGCTTTGGTTAGGGTTGAAAAAAATTTTACAGCTCCAACTTGCATAGTATTTTGTTCTTTTCCATTCTTTTCTACACAGCTCCTAACTTGGTAGAGTAGTGGAAGGGCATATGGGACAATTCCTCTTTCCTCAGCCTCTGCAGTCAGTTACTAACAATTGCAGAAAGGTTCTAATGATCAAGCTTAATTTCCATATGCTATGAGAGTATTAATCAATCAACAGTCCAACTAAAAGCAAAAAAAGTAAATCTGCAATTGGCACTGGGTAATAAAGGTGGTAAGATCAAAGAGTGTGCTTAAAGCCAGAACATTTGAATATTTTCAGCTAGGGGTATGTTTCTTGATGCTTATCTAATTCATTAGAAGGTGTTAGTGGCGAATTAAACATAGGCTTTTCAGAAACATTCCTTGAGTTTGTGTCCTTGTCCAATCTAAGATTGCCGGACTTACAAACACATACTATTAAAAACAGATGGTCTCTCCCCAAGAACAAATAGTTCATACTCTAACCTTGGAAACTCTTTGAGACCAAGACATTGAAAATAATGCAGCATAAGCTAAAAGGCAGAATTGATTGCAAGGTACTGCACTCTTAGGAGAATAGGTGGCTTAGGTCTCCACACAAATAAGCACAATTTATATAAGCAAAATATGATGGGAGAAACAAAGCAATCACAGAGGATTTCTGCACCCACAGAGTCCATCTGGAATAGAGACTGCGATTAAATTTTTAGCTCTGCCTGTCTAGAGCCAAAGCCCCACAAAGAAGCATGGGGTAAACTGAGCAGTCGGTGCAAGCATGAAAGCACTGAACACGAAAAGGAGTGGCCATGATACAACAGAGTTGGAGGAGGCTTTCCCACATGCTGTGCCCAGAAGCATGGTAGACACTGAAGCTACAAGAGCAAAGAACACAGGAAGTATTCCTGCTCTCACATAACCAGGTTCCAAATCCTAGAGAGGATTTAGTGGCAGGTCTAAGGTAACAGAATAGAATAATGGAATTAAGGATAATGCTAGGTATTACATGGGATATGGACTGAAGAGCTAAGCTTGTAAGCCTGAGAAACAACATTAGACAAGGAAAGCATTGCAAAAGACTTAACCTAGTGACTAATTTGCCATGTTATTTGAGAATGAAAACAAACAAATAAACAAAAAACAACCAAACTGTGAATATGACTGAAGCACAATGAACAACAGAGAAAGACAATAGAGAAATATCCAGAGGTAAGGAGGAAGCAAATTAGAGAAGAGCTTATGGAATATTTTAGATATTACTTGGTGTGTTTGCACTAAAGACACAAGCAAAAAGAGTCTCAGGAACTTACCCACTATCTCCACTATATGCAGTAGAACCTAAGTTTTGAGTCCATTTTCTCAATTTTATTGCTCACATTGGTATTCTGTTTTATCTTTTCTAATCCTTGTACATTTTCAGTCACTTTATCTTTCCTCATTTCTCTCTCTTGCTTTTATAATTGTCATCTTTTTCTTATCTCTACAAAACTTATAATTGTAACTGAGTTATAGGCACACACACACACACACACACACACACACACACACACACACACACACACACACACACCACAAGGCACTAAATAATACACCAGTGATTTTAACAACTATAATGACTATAAATTCTGGGAAAAAATCCTACACATTCCTTGAAGTAAATTTGATTTATTTCTAAACATGTCACTTTCTGGGTAGATATGTACTCATTTCCTGAATTTCATTTTGGCAAAATAGGCACTACAATAGTTGTGCTCTCTGTAAGGATCTTCTGAGCAAATACTTGGTTCTTCTGGTTCTTCTGTATTTTTCTTATGCAACAAATGGTGTCAAGTTAATAACAGGACAAACTTGTCTGTTACTCCACATTCTTACTTCACTCTAATCTCTACTATATTAAGCTGGTATCTTTACCATCATTTTGTGGACTTTAGATTAAATATTTCAAACAACTCTATAAATGAAGTCATGGGACACAGGTTGTTTTTAAATTGGGAGCTTTCAGAACACTCTACCACATCCTTCATAATTTTAAAGCATTTGACAAGTGTTTATTTAACAGATGGATAAGAAAAAAAGGGAGGGCATTTAATACAGTACCATTTCCATTGTTGAAACATCTCACTAGCAACAGGACAGCAGTAAAACATAAATAGCTTATAAATGTCAGCAAAATCCTGCTAACAAATTACTGCACACATCATTTTTAAGTGTCTTTTACTTAGAAAAATACATATCGGTTAATGAAAAGGAGAAATAATGTCATTTAATTATTGAAATATACTACCATTATCTCTGTAATGGCTATCATTTTGTTTACAAACTCCAGTTGAAATTATTGATAGAAGGTGTCTACCATATTAATTTCTAAAAAATGTTAGGAAGGCATCTGAAAGATGAATTTAAGGAGAAGAACACATGATTCGGAGAGATGAATGAGAACCACCTGTTTGGTTCCTATTATGTTTGTGGATTTATCAACACTAGGCACACAAGGGAAAGACAGAGCAAGAGTTTATGTGCTCTCTGAAAGGATTGATTTTTACAAGTCTCTGATTTAGCTAGAAGGAGTGCCTATATATTAAGTAAGCCAAAGGGTTAATGGATTCAACCTTTTGAAAAATGCACTTCTTTATATTCATATAACATGATGGATAGTTAACGGAATGCACATGGGTAAACATAGGTGAAAACAAATTAATTGGAAGGTATAGAGTTTATTGTTCATTTTTTTCTTGATAGATGGATCTCATTATTTTCCTCAGGCAGACAAAGCCATAACAGTTTTCCCAGAAAAGAGAAGTGACAGCTCCAGGAAACTGCTTACAGATGGACAGCCAGCAGGCTAAAAATATTACTTGTGTCCACCTCATCAATAAGCTGGCTCCAAGAAAAGTGGCAATTATTCTCTTCTTGCTTTTGCTCCTGTTTGCATAGTATAAAGATGATTATTGAGAACTGAGTATGTAGAATAAAATATATACAGTAACATACACTCATTGACTATGGTAAATACCTCTTGGAGAGCTTAATTACTTTTTGTGCCATTATTTTAAATGACAACATGGGCCACTCAGTGTTTTAGAGGATTCTGCTGATACTGTGTCTTGTTACCTTCTTATTAAATATGAATGACATACATTTATTATTCACCTGTATTTAGAGATTTTCTATTATGCCATGTCAAGAGGCAAAGAAACATCACTGAATTGATGACACGGATTTCCCATTTTGTGCATAAATATCACAAGAATTTGGCCTTTAACTTCTGTTACTTCTGGATGTGCCAAAGATCTTTATGATATTTGGGGGGTTTAAACTACCAAAATAAAAGAATAAAAATAAAACTTTATATGAATTATAAAACTACATGCCTTTATTTTCTCTTAACATGGTTTTTTTTTTCCTTGTAATAAGAGAAAAATGTAGTACCAATTACTGGATGGAATTTAAAAAAAAAAACCTCTCAATTAAAGGCAATACAGAATAAATGCCAGTTTCTAGGCATCAGCACAAAGCTAAAGGGATTTCAATGGCCTCATTACTTTTATTACTCTGCATTGCTCAGCCAAATCTACTGCAAGGTTGTGTTCAGGCATAGGATCTGTCCTGGTACTTGCAGAAATGTGGGCAATGGATCAGATCCCTAGAATTAAGGGAGAATGCAATGGCAGAGCAGAGCAAATGCTATATTTCACCAGCTACCCTGCTTTATGGATCAGATGAAAAAGTATTGTGGCTAAAAAGGAGTTAATAGTCAAATTCTAACATATTAATGGTCATGTAAGCCAAGATATTAGAAACCATCTCTATGGCCTTTTTCTTTTTAATATCTTATCTCCTGGCATTTATATTCTAAAATTGATGAAAATGATGCACATTTTTGTTCATTTCAACAAATGACAGACTAGGAAAGTGATTTTTTTAAGTAAGACTAAATGAGAGAACATGCCCCCATTCTGATTAAATGTTCTCCTGGGCTTGGAAGTAATCCTGATTAAATGTGCTGTGTGATTTTTGGAGTTTCAGAATTACCCAGTAATCAGGGATTCCACCAAGAGCTTCAACAACTTAGCTAAGGAATGCCTTATTCCCAAATTTCCTAAATGTCTAGTCTCTGAGGACATAAGAGAAGAGGTTATTTAAAGGTGAGATGACTTACTAAGTTTAAAAAAACAAAACAGTGCATAATTAGAAAAAAATTCAAGGAATTAAATATTCTTCATCTAATTCTCAAACCACCTGACCATTTTATAATTTCAATCTTGTAAAACTGATACTTTTGTTGTTGTTGTTTATAATGAACCATGTGATTTCCTATCATTTATCTCCTGTCGTCACCATATTCGATTTTGGTACCCTTGTTATTGTATACATTTATCTGATTAGAGAAGGGAAGGAGGGTCACCAAATGGTGAGACAAAAGACAAAGAGTGAACCAATGCAACAGTGATCCTCACAAGAGTATGAACTATACAACTTAGGGGTGGCAGTTGGAGGACTGGGGGTGAGGGAAAGTGGGAGAAAATGAGGGAGGGAGGGAGGGGATAACAAGTTTGGCAAGAAATGTACTCACTGCCTTATATATGCAATTACAACCCCTCTGTACATCACCTTGACAATAAAATTAAATTTTTTAAAAAAACAGATTTTTCGATGTCTGGTAAAAGTATTATCTTCCTTATTTTAAAGACTCCTAAGGCACAAATACAGAAAGAAAAGAAGCCCTCATTCAATAATGTCATATTGTTGTTACATTTTAATGATATATTCTTTTTATACTTGCCTTTATAACATCATGCAAAAATACAAATACTTCGTTTTACAAGGAAAGTGCTACTGAAATCTTTATAGAACTTAGAATAAAGTTTGCTTTCTCTAACTTCTTTCTGATGAAAAACAACTAAAATTCTGTCTATGAGGCATTTTGTTTCCTTATATGATCAATGCATTGAAAATTTTAGGTGAAATAACGTATGGAAAAAATTCAGGAAAATTTACAAATTTGTAGTTGGAATAGAAAACACACCTCGACTGACAAAATTAAAGACTGAATTATACTGAAATATTCCATCTAGAAATTCTTTTGTTATTATAATAATCAGGTCATATTTTTTTCTTTTCTTTCCTCTTTCTGTTTTTTTTTTTTTTAATAATACTGGGTTTAAATTCAAGGCCTTAGTACTTGTTTGGCAGACACTCTGCAAGCTCCTTTTTGCTTTAGTAGTTTCTCAGATAAGGTTTTTCATGTTTGCCTAGGGCTGATCTTGGACAATCTAATTGTGCCTCCCAAGTGGCTAGGACCACATGTGTGCACCACCAGGCATGATTCTCTTGTGACACAGGCTCTCACTATCTTTGGCTGTGCTGGCATCCAACCATTATTTTTCTGTCTCTGCATCCTGAGTAGCTGGATTACAAATACGAAAATGCCACATCTGGATGTTAATTGGGTTACTTTTTGATAGAAACTTCAAGAAATAAAGGGGAAGACAATTGATTCCTCTACTCAAGCCATAAGAAGGACAGTGACAGAACCAAAACATTGCAACCTGGGTGCTGAGTCTGAAAAGGAACCCTTGTCTTCTATTCTTCTTCTGGCAGCTTGAAAGGAAATGCTGTGCGCTGTTAAGAAATGCTCACTGAGGATACAATGCCCGTTCCATCTCTGATTTCTCTGACAAACAAATCAGGGTCATGTTGAGAAACAAAATAACTTATTTCAACTCTATGTCTAGAGTAACAGGGAAGAGAAGATATCCCAAGCTATGACAGTGCTATTTTCCAGCTTTGATCATTCCTTCTAATAACACTATGAACATGGAATGGAGCTGTAGCTTAGTAGTAGAGAGCTTGCCTAGCTTACATAAGAATCTGAATTAAATCTGCAGAAACTCAATACTAAAAATTAAACAATTTCTTTCAAAAAATAAACAAATCACTATGAGCATAACAAGAAAACCCTGGCAATATTTTCAAAAGTGCATTCATTGTTGGTTTTAAACAATGTGTAAAATTCACAAAAGTAAAACTTGCATTTACCTCTAATACCCCAAAGGCCCTGTAGTCTTATTGTAGTGCTGTTTCCTCATGTTTAATGGTAGCATAGCCTTTAGCACAACCTTACCATTTCCAACACCTTATTTATTTTTCATTTGTGTACTTGGGTTTGAAGCAGGGTCTCTCACAGCAGCACTCTACTGCTGCTGCAGGCTTCCAACCCTCTTCTACAATGGTTATCTGTAAGTTCAGGACTGTATCTGGACCTACAGCTACCTATTTTAGATTTTTTAGCCATAGCTGGATGACAGATCATGTGAACACACAAATATGCTTCTTCTGTGGAGAGGGAGTCTAACGGACTTTTCTGCATGAGTAATCTGGATCCACAACCCCCTTCCGCTCCCTGTCAGCATTCTATGCATGTGAGGTGACAGGTGTGTGTTCCTGTGCCAGTGTATCCATTGAAAAGGGAACAATAAGGTTTTCTGGCCTCAAACCTTGATCCTCTCAATCTCATCCTATATTTTCATCTAGCCCTGCCGTATTTTACACCTCCAGCCATGTGCCAATACAATGACAAAGCAGAAATTCCTTACTTGACTTCCCACATTTATTATTTTAGTAAGTTTCTAAAGCATGGCAATAAAATGTGACTGTAAGACCTATAGCCATCTAATCTTCGATAAGGGAGCTAAAACAATAGAATGGAAGAAAGACAGCCTCTTCAGTAAATGGTGCTGGCAAAATTGGTTAACTACATGTAGAAAACTAAAGCTAGATCCTTATATATCACCCTGCACCAGAATCAACTCCAAATGGATCAAAGACCTTGAAGTCAAAGCAGACACTCTGAAAACATTACAGGATGGAATAGGAGAAACCCTAGGTCTCCTTGGCACAGGCCGAAATTTTTTGAATAGAGACCCGGAAACACAACAAATCAAAGAAAGGTTGGACAAATGGGATTGCATAAAGTTGCAGAGCTTCTGCAGGGCAAATGACATAGCTAGCAAGATCAATAGAAAGCCCACAGATTGGGAGAAGATCTTTACTAGCCATACAACGGACAAGGGTCTCATATCTAAAATATACTTGGAACTCACAAAATTAAACCCCCCAACAACAAATCCCCAAAGAAACAACTGCCCAATAAATAAGTGGGCGAAAGACTTAAAGAGAAACTTCTCTGAAGAAGAAAGAAGGATGGCCAATAGACACATGAAGAAATGTTCAACATCCCTAGCCATAAAAGAAATGCAAATCAAAACAACATTGAGATATCACCTCACCCCAGTTAGAACGGCAAAAATCAAGAACTCTAACGACAACAGATGCTGGAGGGGATGTGGACAGAAAGGAACCTTACTTCATTGTTGGTGGGAATGTAAACTTGTTCAACCACTTTGGAAAGCAGTATGGAGGTTCCTCAAAAGACTTCACATAGAACTCCCCTATGACCCAGCAATCCCACTTTTGGGCATTTACCCAAATGTTTACAAACAAGACCACACTAAAGCTACCAGCACAACTATGTTTATTGCAGCATTATTTACCATAGCTAAGATATGGAACCAACCTAGATGCCCCTCAGTAGATGAATGGATCAAGAAAATGTGGTATATATACACAATGGAATTCTATGCCTCCATCAGAAAGAATGACATTGCCCCATTTGTTAGGAAATGGAAAAACTTGGAAAAAATTATATTAAGTGAAGTAAGCCAGGCCCAAAGAAACATAGGTCCCATGGTTTCCCTTATTTGCAATATCTAGTATATGTACGAGTCAAGCGGAAAAGGTCAGATAATGTGATGTCAGGAAAATGAACCCTTAGCTATGTATTTTAATGTTTTTTCTTTCATACATGTGTTTCTAACGCATTTATAAGATTATCTCTTTGTTGCTTTGTATGTCCTTCACCCACAGGTGTAACCCGTGGTTGCACTATATTAAAAGCGAGGATAACTTGTGGAGGAGAGGGGGAATAACCAGTTGTTTAAGGATACAGGTGTATCTGAAGCAACCATGAGATGTCCAAGTGGTCATGTCCAAAAGGAGCTTTACAATGTCGGTTCGGGGGGGGGGGGGGAGGGGAAGGGGGGGGAGGGGGGAAGGAGAAGGATTGGGATGGGGGGAGGGGGGAGGCTGGGAAGGGATGGGAAGGGTAAACAAAGGAGGCTGCAATGCTTGGTAAGAAATGTACGCATTATCCTGCCCATGCAATTGTAACCCCTCTGTACAGTTTGTTCACAAATAAAATTAAATTAAATTAAAAAAAAATGTGACTGTAAGTCTTTTAATCCAAAGACCTGGATCAGAAGGCCTTCTCCCCATCTACACCTGATGAGATTTTATCCAAATCACAATGGTGATTCTAGCAGGACTTTGCTTTAGAGTACTATTGTGAAAGTTACAAAATGATCTATCAAACATAAATACTAGTTATTCCATCCATGCCTTTAACTTATTATACTATTTTCTCCTTTCCTAAAACTCATAGACTATCTCATATTCATATTCTCATATACTCTTAAATTCTTAGGCATCAATCTGGACTCTGTTCCATCTTATCTCTGAGCTTTTGGAACTAGATGAGCAACAATTCTAACACAATGAACCAAAACCCCCAGTCCTGATCCCAAATTTAAGGATTTGAGGAAATTGTTTTTAATTTTATTTTCTTCCTCAAGTTCTTCAGAAATGTTCTAATACTCCTAGTTTTTAGCCTATTTCAGAGTAGAAAAGGGCATAACTTTAGACAAAAATAGTATATACTGAGTCAGTGGGCAAATCCATTCACTCCTGATGAAAACAGTCTTTATTGTGCATTAGTAACACAGGAAGAATTAAGCAGTGATAGTTGTTTAAAACAAGATACTAACCCTGATTCTCCTTTAGGCATTGCTAGGGTCATAAGTTGTTTTTTCAAGGGATGCTGGAGCTTAACAATATAATGATTTTGCCTCGTCCTTTCAACATGCAGCAAAAAGCCTGTTATCAAGGCCCAGCACAGGTAGTGTTTAATGTCCAACAAAATTATACCATCAGAAGCAAAAAGGCATGACTGAAACTCTCCTCCTACTCTCCTTTTACCTTTTTCCTTTCAACCATTTCAACCATTCAAACCTCTACTTTGTTACTGCATATTATACAGAAGGTGCCTATACCTTATATGTTACATTATTGTTCTCCTCCCTTCCCCACTTCACTTCTTCCCTCCATCTCCTTCCTATCCTCTTCCATTTCTGCTCGTCCCATCCCTCTCCTCGCTCTTTTTCTGTTAAACTTCTCTTCCTCCCACTTCCTCTCTCTCTCCTCAATTTGCCTTCAATCTGATTTTTGAGTCTTTAGGTGCCGGCCCTCTTCTATTGCCTAGATTTGGACCACTGGAGCTACAGATAAGCAATAAGAATTAAGCATCATCTACACATGTCCATTTAGCACATTCCCCCATAAACTCATCCTCAATGTTTTAGAGTCAAATATTTATTTTAAGGTTTTGACATACACAGAAATGTGCTATTTCAATTTTAAAAGCCTCTATTACTTATGCAATATTTTCCTGTTAAGACAATATTTTTATTTTTTCTATATATGATTACTTTATAAACTTAGCACTTTGTTTTCATACTTACGTTTACCAATAAAAATAAAAACACTGTTTTATGTCTTTATGTGTATCCATGCTGTTTTGATATCATTGCAATTAGTGTTCAGTGATGCTGCATTTCTTAAGCACGTGTCTATTTTGATAAAAAATCACCATGCATTTTGATAAAATATCTATGGCACATTGATCCTTTTTTTCCATGTGTCTTACCACATACTGTTGCCATGTTTAATGATCCATTCACCAATTGAAGGACACAAAGGTGGACCATTCATGATTACCAATAGTCTGAAGTGAAGAATTAGGATATAGGCTTTTTGGTGCATATATTTTCATTATCAAATTTTGTTTAGTTTTTTTATGCCACTTTGCTTTCAGTTTCTTTCTGTAACAGTCCCACTTCTATTTATCCCCCCCCATAGTATTAAGAAACTAACTTTTATAACTGTTATTTTCTTTGACCATTTGTTGGTTACTACTAATCCAAATCATCCAGTGAACTTGATTAAAGTCCATGTTTCGCAGATGAACTTAACCAGTCCAATTAAATCACTGCCTCCTCTTCTGTATCCTGGTGCCTCTAATTCTTCCACTTACCCCAAGATATGGAATGGAGAAAGAAAGGAAGAAGATGATTAACAGAACTAAGACTATTTGTAACATATACTGCTATTTATCAACATATAATTTTGTGAATCTCAATTAATAAAAATGTCATTTTAGGAGGCATACTTTTAACACAATTCCCTTTCTATAAAACCAACTCGAAGCACTGGAGAGACATTATATAATCATTCCTAATGATGTAGAGAAAAGCTCCAAGTGGGGTGTTCATGAAGACAAAAATATGTCTATCAAGTTCACCATGAGTATTACTAAACTATGGTATCTTCAAGGCATGTGCAAAAATCTCAAGTTGTTAGCCACATGAAGACACTTAATTTAAATAGCCTATAAACCAAACTTATTTTTATGCAGAACAACTGTATATTATAAACGAAGCCACTTAAAATAGATAACTGTAAAGGTTTACTTTTGATATTTAAACTCATTTTCATTCTCATATGCTTGTTTAGCTTTACAAGCCAACATTAAATAAGAATTTCAAATGTTTAATTTCCTGCAAAAATGAGAAAACAACTCATTGATTTAGTATGTATACTTGATTCTGAATAGAATTGTAATTTATTTTGTCACATAATTTGAAATTCCATAAATTTTGAAAGTAGAAAAAATAAAATACTCTTAATTATAGTTAAAAATATTACATTTAAAATTTAAAAAAAAATAAATTGAGAAAAAAAAATATTACATTTAAGTGAATGGTCTTATATAAACTAAGAAATGAGATTGCTATAAAAGAACTAAATACATTCACCATTCGCCATGGTTTTTTTGTGCTAAGAAGAAGGGGAAAACTGATCAGATATTTAATGATTGAGTTTGGGGAGATTCTGGATCCAGAACAAAAAAAAAAAATCAGCTTTATTTGCCAACTCTTTGTACTGAAGAGTTTTCCAAGGATGCCTATTATGTTCCCCAGACAGGCTAAAAGACCTGCTGAGCATCTTCCACAGTAATGTAGTGAATGCTTTAAGATTTGGGAAGAGCAAAGCAAAACCTGACACTATGTATGATGAAGATATGGCCTGGGTTCTCCTCTGAAATCTAACTGAATGCATTATTGTATGTTTAGTTTCTTTTCTCAAGAACCTGCCCAGTTTCTTAATCAGTTAGGAAAAGTTAAGTTCCACCAGGAAATCACTATCATTTATTTATTATTTGCAGCAATTCCTTACTCTTATGATAATGATGCAATGTATGAACTCCCAGACAACCACAAATACAGGGTTAAGTATGACTTATATTGTTCAGTCCCCATGTGGCACATTGGTTTTGAGTAGTATTTAATTGAATCATAATGAGGGAGGTATAGGGTTTTTGATGAATAGAAAGATAAATTAAATCCATTTGCTTATTTTTGCCTTCTGGTTCTTTGCCCAAGTCCAAAAGATTTCTACACATTTGGGACAGATCTGGACAATACAGTGTGGATATAGCCACTAGAGTTCAGAGCCTCCTTTGCATCTTACAGTATATATTAGGGACATTTTCACACATGATATTCAGCTGAGAATGAAAGATGTCATGCTTTTCATGATCATTTGGTTTTCATGTTCATGACTTCCTGTCAAAAGAAACCATGCTACATCATGTACAGACAGCATACAACTCCAAAAGATCAATGCATGCAAGCCCTTCTTATATTTTAAACATCTAAATCTCTACAATTATGAAAATAAATACAAAGAATTATTTCAAATTTTTCCACTGAGAACTTAGAAGCAATATTGACCATACAATAATGTAAACTTTAAAATTTGCATGGCCTCATAAGTAATAGAATCAAAGTAGTATGTAATAAAACACATTTCAGTTACTAGGTATACTTTTTAAGAACATTTGATAACTCTGTATCACAAACCATGTATTAATTTTTCCAGTCTTTGATGATCAATAGTGAGTCCTGAATACAGACTTACAATGATTGGCCCTTGCGCTTAGGAAAATGAACAGCATTTAGATGTGTGTTGTCTCCAACCATATTGCTTTTTCCTTTGTTTTCTTTTTTTTCCCTGCTGGCAACTGAATTTTACAATAAATGGTTATTTCAACATAAAGTTTGCTTTTATCAATTTCTAAACATCACTGAGATTCAAAAATATCTTCAAGAATTTATGAGCCCAGAAGGAATTATTTTCTTGCATAATTTTGAAGCAACTGTTAGCTTTGTGTAGATGCTGGCAATTTCCCCTCTATTCAAAGGCAAGATTCATTTGAATGGAATATTTATTTAGACTGTCTTAACAGTAGTCCTCACACAAAATACTTCCTGTAATAATTAAATCTGTATCATTCTCTTTACATACCATAAATAAATGCCTGTCTCCTTATATGTACAGAAACTGGGTGACCATGGGGGTCAGCCTTGCCTCACTTCTCATTTAGTAAATCCACAGGACCATTTCAGCCAGTCTAGCAGGTTGTTTGACCATATATGGAGCTCAAACTCAGGCTAGTCACATGTCTTGATGATTTGTATTGTTCAGCATAAGATGGGAAAAAGAAGTTTAGTGTGAATGTGTTTACTTTTTTTTCCAGTTCTTCTTTTGATGCCTTCCTATTTTCAAAATCAGTCTTGTGTCCTACTAGAACCAAAATGCTGTGTATTCCCTTCTGTGCTTTATCTTCACAATTAATCAAAGATTTATTACTAATTTTGGGAATTAAGTTACTCATGGGTATCTATATTCAATGATATGTTCACACTGTCATTCTGTTTTTTGTAAGGCAACAGTGAATAGCTCAGGTAGCATCATTTTACACTGCCCCTATTTCATATCCATGTCAGCCAGTAAAAACAATGATAAAGTTTCATTGGAATATCTTAGATATTTTTCAGCTCTTCATAAAAAGTCATTTAATTTTCTGAAATTATAATATTGACAAAAAGTGTCTAATTCATTTTTAAATAAATAACATACAATTATTTCTTGTTAAATATTTATCTTTGAAACATTTAGAATCCAAATGATCATCAAATCTATAGAGCTCCACAAGATATGTTGACATTAATAGGAATTTCTAATCCTACTATGCCTCTAATTTTATACAATCATAATGCTTCCTTATCAACTGTATAAGATAAATATGCTTAAATATGCTAAAGAGCACAACTGATCACACACATGCATGAATTAGTGGGTTGAGAAGATATAAATGGAGATTCAAATATCAGTTTTAACATTTGCAAAGCTCTGGGTTTCATTCCTAGCCCCAAAAAGGAAGAATGAAAGGAAGGCAGGGAGGAAGAGAGAGGAAAAAAAGAGAAAGGAAGAAAGAGAGAAGTAGAGACAGAGAAGAGACAGAAAAGGAGAAAGGATGAGGGAGGGAGAAAGGAGGACAAAAGAAGAAAGAGAGGAAGGAAGAAAGGAAGAAAGGAAAGAAGGAAGGAAGGAAGGAGGGAGGGAGGCAAAGAGGGAGGAAAGGGAGAGAAAGGGAGAGAAAGGGAGAGAGAGAAAGGGAGAGAGGGAGGGAAGGAAGGGTAATTACAAATATTAGCACAATCTATCCTACCTTTGATATTTTCCAGATTCTTTAGCATTACACAGTACCACAGAGACATCATTAGGAGTCTCAATTGACAGCAGAATGCATATACATGGTGGAAGTATCGGGGAAATTAAACTCTACTCACTAAAGGATTTTGTTTGATGCTAAGCTAAGACCCTGTGCATACTAGTACATTCTCAACTACTGAGCTACACTACCAGCCAACAAATAATTTTTAATATATGAGGAAACACAATGCTTACTACTTAATAAAATAAATTGAATACACTCTAAATATAACTAAACATGGAAATGTGCATAACCAAATTTAAAAAATTGTTTAAAAAATAAACCAAAACGAGAGATGCTATAGTTCCTTTCAGTGTTGCACAAAGGTCCATGTATTGAAAGCTTGGTTTCATCAGTGGTACAGTGTGGTAGTGGTTGAACCTTCAGAATCGGGGAGAGGGTGTTGTAGTCTCCTTGCACCCCAAGAAAACTGGGAGAACCTGGCAGCTTACCTTTTCTGAATGATTTTGCTCTATCAAATGCTGTCAGCATGATGTACTGTCTCAGCAGAAGCCCCAAACAAGAAGACAAATTACTTATAGTTATAGACTGCAACTTTCAAACTGCAAGCCAAAATGCAAATGAATTTCTGGGTAATGGAAGCATAGTCTTAAGAAACACATTTTCTTCAGACCAACTAAAGAAACTGTAATGCATGCATCAAGTTTATGTAAACTTATGGGCTAGAATAAATAGATTAGTTGGTCTATGATTAGGGTGTAGCTTAATATCCTTTGTCTTCTTTGGGATATAGCCATATTGGATGAGCAACAAGAACATCCATAGTAGAAAGGTGCAGAAATATATTCAAAGGTTAAGAGGGTCACTGAATCACTAGAAGCTATGGAGACAAATGTATCCATTCTGGAGTTCAAATGTACAAAGGAGTCAAAGACATTGATAAGTCATATCACTCTTGAGTGCTCAAATATATCAGAAGCACAAAGTCCAGCTGGATCTAGTTAGTATTTGATTCATATCCTGAAAACTCATGAAGTTTTGTTTTTCTTTTTTCGGTCTGTCTAAATGAGGAATAGCACACCTTTCTAAGCAAGCAATAATACTTTATATATCAATCTGATGAATAATGCTGGATGCCCAAGGCCAGCCTGACTAAAGGTCTTCCCCTCTCTCTTTACCACCTTTAAATCCATTGTTAAGAATTAGTCTGGTATTACACAAGCTGCCCTTGCTCTCTGGTGAAAGAATTTAGTCACTACCCAAAATATCTTTGGCAGCAGAGTTGATATTGTTCATTGTGTTATTGAAGGGAGATGAAAAATGTTTAGACTGCACTTACCAACTCTGAAAAGGCACAGCGGGAATGGGAGTGGAGAGGGGGACAGGAGGAGAGAAACTCCACTTCCTGCACTGTATTCCTTGATGCAGCACTGTTGGGGCCAGCCTAGAATTCTTATTTCATTAGACCATGGCATTTGTTCACTATACAATTAAGGAGTAGATTTAGAGTCATCTGTATTTTTTTCTGTATTTTGTAGTTATAAATTGAACATACTGATGCTCAACAGAATACAGGAGATGAGATACAATAGACGAGTTACAGGAAATAGGCAAAGTGCTTTCAAATATGCATAGTGCTTCATTTTAAGTAATGGTGAGCTATGAGAGGTTCTGGCTAGAGGAGTAAAATTTTAGTATATGAAAGCTGTTGCTTCTTTGAGAGGAATCTCTCTCATAAGACAAATCCAATGACCTGATGACTACATTCTAGACTTCCATGAAGGTTCAATCACTACGGCATGGTATCACTGTTGAAACCAAGCTTTCAATACATGGACCTGAGCAGGACACTGTTTGGGTTTATTTTTATTTTTTACTCTTTTATTTTTATTGTGAAAATACCATACAGAGGGGTTACAATTACATGAGCCAGGTAATGAGTACATTTCTTATCAAGCATTGTTGCCTCCTCCTTTGTTTCCCCTTCCCATCCCTTCCCATCTCCCCACATACACCCTCTATGCCAAAGTTGTAAAGTTTGTTTTTCGACATAACGTCTTGTACGTCTCATTGTTGCAATGGGTCCACCTGTATCCCTATTTAAACGATTTGTTTTTTCCCTTCCCCTCCACAAATTATACCAACATCAAATAATGAAAACAGGGATTATACTGTGGGGGAGGGACATACAAAGCAACAAAGAAATCATCTTATAAATATGTTAGAAACAATAGCAAGAAAGAAAAAAAAATTTGACTCCTTTTCTTGGGGTTCATTTTGCCTAACATCAACTTATCTGACCATTTCTGCTTGTCTCAGACATATACTAGTTGTTGCAAATAAGGGAAACCATGAGAGTTATGTTTCTTTGGGCCTGGCTTACTTCACTTAATATAATTTTTTCCAAGTCTTTCCATTTCCTAACAAATGGGGAATGTCATTCTTTCTGAGGGAGGCATAGAATTCCATTGTGTATATATACCATATTCTCTAGATCCATTCATCTACAATGTTTAAGTTAAAAAGAAATATAAGTACCATAAGGAAATGGAAGCAATTTAGGTGCTGGCTTTTTGTTCCAAACCCAAGATTGGACACAAACTTCTGGTTTGACATGGAGAATGAGTTTTTATAAAACAAGGATAGCCTTTTTGATAGCATGATACACCCTCTACCACATAACAGATAGGATAGAACTCTTACTCTACTCTTGGGCAAGCTGTTAGCAAGCAATTCAGATATCAAGATTTAGAGCTCACTTAGCACCTAGAGAAGACCTGAGAGCTCAAAGTGTGCATTCACATGCTCAGGTGGCAAAACCTCTCTCACACTATTCTACCTATTAACAATAGTCATTTGCAATATTTAGCATCTTTTGAAGAAAACTGAGCTTGCTCTCTACCAATTTTGGAATTTCTGATTTAATAGATTTGTGAATTTTGCATTTTTCAAAAGGTGGCTCGGGAATTACATCTAAAGCAGTATTTTGCAGATAGCACTTTTAAATTAATATTGTTTCAGAGGCCGTCTAACATACAGAAAATCTGTTCTTTCTCTTCTCTCCCTCTTTTCTTCCTTTTTTCCCTCTTTCCACAACATTGTCTTGCATAGTAAAGGACATAGTTACCAAAATAAACACAAAGCTGCAGAATAGAAGATCTTTACTAGGTATATATCAGACAAGAGCTTCATATCTAAAATATACTTAGAGCTAAAAAAAATAACCCTAAACAAATACTCAAAGAAACAACAACCTAATTAATAAATGGGCTAAAAATAGAGTTCTCAGAAGAAGTAAGAATGACAAATAGACACATGAAGAAATGTTTAACATAAAAGAAATGCAACTCAAACCAACACTGAGATTCTACCTTACTCCAGTTAGGATGGCCCTTATCAAGAAATCTTAACAGATGCTGATGAGGATGTGGCCAAAAAGGAATTCTATTACACTGTTAGTGGGAATGTAAACTTTCTTAAACACACTGGGAAGCAGTATGGCAGTTCTTCAAAAGACTAACTATAGAGTTTCCCTATGACCCAGAAATTTTTCTCCTGGTCATTTATCCAATAGACCATAAACAAGGCCACATAAAAGCTATCAGCACAACTATGTTCATTGCAGCATTGTTTATAATAGCTAGGATATGGAATTAACCCAGATGCCCCTCAGTGGACGACTAGATCAAGAAAATGTTGCATATATACACAATTGAATTTTATGAGTCCATCAGAAAAAAATGATATTGCCTCATTCATAAGGAAATAGATTAACAAAAATTATACTAAACAAAGTAAGCCAGCTCCAAAGAAATATAGGTGTTCCTCATTTGTAGTAATTGGCATGTGCCTTTAAATCTACAAGTAAACACAATTGATGAGCAAAAATTTATAATTGGACATGATAAATTAAACAGGTCTCTGAACATTAACACAGTGAGACCAAAGAAGGATATTCTTAGGAGAGGATCACAAAGGCTCAATAGCTATATGCATGTAATCATATAAAATTATATTTATCAAAATGAACTCCAAGAAATGGAAAAAAGAAGTTTTTGTTATTTTGCTTGTTTGGCTTTTCTTATTCTGCTTTGTTTTTCTTATTCTGCTTTGTTGTTGTTTTAGATTTCCATATTGTTTTTCTTGTATGTAAGTTTATCAATTTGTTGGGGGAAAAGAGGGCAATAAAATGATGGGACAAAGGAAGAATAAATGCAGCTATGATACTCACTAGACACTAGAGAGAGAGATCATGAGGGACAAAACTGTAAGAAAATGAGGGAAGAGGTGGCACTGTTCATAAAGAAATGCACTTATTACCTGACTTTTGTTATTGTAACCCCTCTATACATCATCTTTACAATAAAAATAAATTTTAAAAATGTTAAAAGGACTTACACAAAATCCAGAAGGGTCAAGTGATCAAGTGAGTTTGGGAAAGTCAGGGTTACAAAACACTGAGTATACTTATGTATTGGAGAGCTTGTTAGAGTAGTAATTGCGTTAATGTGCATGATGAATCTCCAAGTAATAAAGGTTTTATTATGAAATTCTCTTTTAGTGGAACAAGATATTCTAGGAGTACAATGTATAAAATAGTGCTATTTTTCCACAAGGATTCAGATTCAGTGATTGACTTAAATTAGGTGTGGTCATTTTCCTTTGAAATCATTTAAAGAAGAAAGGTATTATCCAAACAGTAGGATATTGTGTGTGTGTGTGTGTGTGTGTGTATTTGTTTTTAAGACAGTAATTTTATTCCAAGAGATTGAAAATGGATTTCAATAAACATATTTTAGAACCAAAATTCCTGAAAACATGTAGAAAAAGTATGATATATTGTTCTTTTCCCTCTTTTGAACTAGGTAGCTAGTATTAGAATGCCTAATAATTAGTTAATTTATTCCATACTTGAGCTAAATCAGATTCACAAAAGAATTACAAGTTTCAATTTCTAGACAGACACATTCCTTAAACCAGATTTATGAATTTCATAATTTTTAATTTAAACTCATACATGTCCCTTTAGAAATATCTCAAAAGATTATTAAGCTATTAAGTTAAACATGGGATATTTACTATAAGGGTCAGGGATTGATAAGGATTACTGTTAGTAACCTTTTAAGATCACAATGTATCAATTTCAAATTACAGAACATGGTTGAAGTGTCATTTATGCATTAGAATAAGCTGAAATACATAATCACCATCTCTATGAATTACCACTTAGCCTCATTTCCTAGCCACCAAAATAGACGAAGGTTATTAGGCTACAAACCTTGTTTTGTATTTGATGAGCACTAAGTGCTTAATTTTGAGGATTTCACTGATCTTTTAATACAAGGGCAATCACAATAGTTTTCTAAACAAGAAGCTAAAAACTGTATTTGTAATAATATCCATAAATATTTCCTCTCCCTGTGAATGTATTACATATTAATTGAATGTGTAAAATAAATCGGTCCTTATGTTTTTGTATGATATTACATGAATGTAATAAGTATTTTTCCCCTGGCAAAAGGACATGCACATTTTCACTCATTTACTCATATATTTGATGAGTGTTTATTCAACTCCAATGATGTTATATAAAATACCAGACAAGACAACAAAGAGTTTAATGGGAAACTAACATTAGAATGTATAAATATATATTTACACACATACATGGTTCTTACATGTAAGAAATAAGTAATA
This sequence comes from Dipodomys ordii, assembly GCF_000151885.1. Classification (NCBI taxonomy): domain Eukaryota; kingdom Metazoa; phylum Chordata; class Mammalia; order Rodentia; family Heteromyidae; genus Dipodomys; species Dipodomys ordii. Next base: position 560,749 of record NW_012267420.1, read on the forward strand.
TAAAAGTGAAGGGTGACAGACAGCATTTTGATGACCTCATAAAATTAAGTTGATTGAATAATTTTGGGCCAGTGAGAAAACTTCTACTCTTCCAGTTAGAAAATTCTGTTAATGGTATCTGTGGGAATGAAGGCAAGGCAAACAGTGAAAGATTTGCTTCTTTTCCTTATCATGAGTATGTACACACAACTTCAGATCTACTGATTAAATGGATTTTTTCTTCTGATATAATTTCTCTATTGCAAGGAAGAAAATTCCACCACTAACTGTTTCCAATGATAATTTAAAGATGTTGCAGAGAACACAGATAAGTGATCAGCAGTCAAAAGTAAGGTGAGTGTTCTGCCAAAGCAATTGACCCACAAAAGTAGAAGGTCAAAAATTCCATTTAAATTCTGTCCAAGTGAATGGCCTTGCTTAAAGCTCAGGGAATGTTGAAAGGGAATTAAAAGGGCCCAACAGGGCCCTACAGGGCTCTGCCTATGGTATGTGCTGAAGTACAACAGTGAGTCAGGCATTGCTATGGGATAAATGGGTGTAGTCTTCAAAAGCAAATTCCATTCTCTGGGACTGTTTGTTTGTTGTCCCATATTGAAAGAAATGGCTGTAGCAAAGTATCAGCATTTGTGGAATGAAGAACTACTTTCTAGGACATTTTTTTTTCAAGAGTCATATAGTAAACTGGAAATTTTCTGGGATGAAAGAGCAAAGAGTGTAGTATAGGATAATACTATTATGACAGCTATAGAAACTACCTTGTGGGTTTTTAATATATAAATTTTATTGTAAAGATACTGTTCATAGAGGTTACACTAACATGAGTAAGGTAATGAGTACATTTCCTATCAAGCATTACTATCCCCCCTTTCCTTCCCACCTCCCCATCTCCTCCCTACCCCTTCCCTGAAAGTTGTAAAATTCATCTTCAACATAGTGTCTTGTACATTTCATTGTTACAGTGGGCCAACCTGTATCCTTATTTCAGCATTTTTTTATTTCCCTACCCCTCCCAAAATCAGAAAAATGTATATAAAAGATGCAGGGCACCAGAAACAAATGCAATGTAAACATGGGTTATACCATGGGGGAAGAACATACAAAAGAAACAAAAAAAACATAGTACATTATATATATATTAAAAATAATCCAGGCCCAAAGAAACATAGGTTCCTTGGTTTCCCTTATTTGCAATAACTCGCATACATATAGGACAAGCAGAAAAGGAAAAAGCTATGTACATATGACCATATAAAATGATGCTAAAAGAAATGAACCACAAGATAGGGACACAAGAGTTTTTATCTTTTTTGCTGTTTTTTTGTGGGTTTTATATTTAGAGATTTTACATTATGCATTACTTTACAGTATATATGTATATATACTTGTATACATGTCATTATTCATATATATAAGCATATATATATATGTACCATTATTCAAAATAGAAAAAATGTGGAAAAAAACTATGTGTCCCCTGATGGACATATGGATAAATCCAATGTCATATACATACAATGGAATACTATTAAAATAAAAGATGGTGATCCTGCCATTGACCACCACTACATCAACAGTGTATGCTAAGTGAATGTGCATACACAAACAATTTTAAAATGAAGTCAAATATATACAAATAGATGGACTGAGAGAGGGAGAAGGAAAGGGAAAAGAAAGAAATAAATGATGTAGTTTCACAGGATGAAAATGATCAGATTTGCATTATAAACAAGTGTAAGGATCTAAATAAAAGCAAATTTTGAGAAATAAGTGTATATTCACTACTGTTTCAAAAAATAATTGTGAAGTGATAAATGCATTAATTTGATTCTTTTTAGTAGCCATTTGTGTATTCAAAAACATTATATAAACCTCGGTTATGGATAAGAAAATGTATCTGAAAACAATAAACTAAGCCAGAATGGAAAAAGTCATTTGAATGATGAATATTCTAGGAATATAAAGCCATCTGCCAACATCTCCCTTCAAACTGCATAATCTTTAAAAAAGCCATAATTCATAAAGCATATGATCTTAGCTAACATCTGACAGGTGTATTAGTGAGTCCTGTTTTTTTATTTGTTTGTTTGTTTTTATTGTGAAAATACTGTACAGAGGGGTTACAATTATATGAGTAAGGTAATGAGTACATTTCTTGTCAAGCATTGTAGCCTCCTCCTTTGTTTCCCCTTCCCATCCCTTCCCATCTCCCACCCCACCCCGTTCTCCCTCCCACCACCACCCCCTCACCAAAGTTGTAAAGTTCGTTTTTCAACATAATGTCTTGTACATCTCATTGTTGCAATGGGTCCAGCTGTTTCCCTATTTAAACAATTTTTCCTGTTTTTAAGAGGTGCAATTTTTAAAATTCTCAAAATGTATCATGATAGCCAACACGCTATAGGATATCATGTTTACTATGAGTTTGTAAATAATACTTTACATTTATACTTTGAAAAGAGTTTGATATCTATTTTAAATTATTAGTTGTCTCTCAAGGTGAGATTTTGGTGATAGATAGTTGGGAAGATTTAACAGCTCTTTAAATAGATATTTTAAGAAATTTTCCGTAGACATAGGAAGAAATAGATTGTTTTATAAAAATGGTTTAGTTTTCTATCAAAATAGTGAATTTACTGTATATGTTAACTATACTAGTGCAAAGTTATTCTATTTGGAATTATGTTCATTCATGGTCATTAATGATTCATGCTAACAGAATGTGAAAAAAAATGCCTCTAAAAGGAAAAAACTTATTTTCCTGGATAGAACTATAAAACATTTTTCAAAATGTAAATTATTTTGTAGCTTTCCTTCAGATCCCTAGGCTTTATAGTTTACTTTTAAATTTCAAACTTCACTCTGATTCTGAATAATGTCTTAAACATTTAAAAGTTTATAGAGTATTCCACTCGTTCCTGTTAACTAGCATTAAAGCATGAATTTGTTTTAAGGATAACTAGCATTAAAGCATGAATTTGTTTTAAGGATAACTAGCATTAAAGCATGAATTTGTTTTAAGTATTTCTGTGAGCTAAAAGTGCCTGTGATCTTTTCAGTCTCAGTAGTTGTAGCACAAAGTTTCTAGGTATGGGTAGATAATATTCTTTTCAGAGATAGATTTGTAGTGCCTATTCATATAATTGAGATGAATATTTAAATTAATTTAAATTTCCCAAGTTACCCGTACAATGGAGAAATCTAAGTTGCTGATTTTTGTATTATTTAATTAGTACATTAAGATTGTAAAAGCTTTTGGGAGGTATTACTGGACCACCCATTAATGCAGTCAGATGCTCTACAGCCTTGGGAAACATATGTCCAGATAGGAGAGGTATCAGTACCAGTGCCAATTGTGATACTTATTTCTCTGAAGACACATTGCTCTCTTTTGGCTTCGAAAACCTTGACAACAACCAGCTGAGTGGTAGAGGGCTATGTTGCAAAGAACATAAGCAATGACATACAAATAGAGTGAGGAACAGTGGTGTTCCTTTCTGTTTCACTTAACTAATAAGGCTATAGTTATAATCCTGAAACTTCCTTCCAGTGATAAGACCAATAAAATAAAAACTAGACACAATCAGATCATGGTAGCATCTCTCAATTCACTCATAGGGCAAAACAAAGCAATCGCTTTATTGAATCCATTTTAGTTAAAATCAAGAAGTAGAAAGAACACATTTTGTTCAGTATTTCCAAGTAAGAAAGGTATGGGTATCCTATTTTTTCTTACCAATTTGGTTTAGCCAATTAAATGTATCTGCTTTCCTAAAACAAACTGCATCTGAGGAGCCATTAGATATTAATGAATTATCTTTCACTTAGTTAACATTTTAACTTATTTTCATCAATTTTAAAAAGCGTTACACTTCAAAGGTTTTTGTTTCCTTCCCAAGTTGAAAGACTGATACTGAATGAACACATTCATAAAGTGTTCTCTTTCTTTCTTACCCAGATATGCAAGGAATCTCTTCATTAATAGCAGCAAAAGATTATCTTATATTGTCCAGTATAAAAAAATGTAGAAACATTAGTGAAATGATAAAAATTGTAAGAATTTACAGCCTCTGGATAGTAAAAAAAAATCTTATTTGAGCTGATAGAAGACTAATCTATTTGAAATATTTTTTTGAATTTCAAAGCAGGAGAACAATGCTGAATGTTGAATGATAAAATTGAAATAATGCCAATATGACAAATGAACAAAATGCAAATATTTGCATTTAGTTTTAAAAACCTTAATTTGGCCTTTTCTTTTCAAAATTTCTCTTACTGGACACAGTTTAAAAGGCAGAAGTTTCAGCTTTGTGGCTATGGTTCATGCTTATAATCCTAGAAGATCAGGAGCATGAGACATAAAAATCAAGATTTGAAGCCAGCCTGGGAACATAAATCCAAGAAATTCTTATCTCCAAGTGAAAAATGAGACCTTCACATTAACTGAATTGTAGGCATCTCACTGAAGTCCTTTTACTTCTGTTTCAGCTAATTAATCAGAAATTCATGGTCAGTTTAGTTGAGTCCAAGATTGTATCAAGGGATATCATTAAAATTTTCCTTGCTGTCCCAATCTAAGTCCTCTTTCAAAGAACAGAGTCTTCCCAGCCCTCAGGAAAAAAAAAAAAAAACTCAAGAAATTCATGACTTTGACTTTTAAAAAGTAGCTCTACTTTAAATTAGTTCATCCACAAGATATTGCTATAAAAGACATTCACTGCCAAGCTCACCAAACACACTGGGCCCTCATCTCCAGTGATCCTACCTCTCGCAGTAACCATTCCAGTTTTAGCTCATTAAAGTTGGCCATTGCTTCCATCACTGTAAACAATCTACCAGAATTATCATAATCCTAGGAAAATTACAGAATTCTAAATGTCATTTGGCTCATCGAGTCTTTGGATAAATGTTACTATAACATGCCACAAAAGGGTCAACATAGCTTCCAAGCAACAATGCTTGATAAGAAATGTACTTATTATATTGCTGAAGTAATTGTAACCCCTTTGTATGGTATTTTCACACTTAAAAAATTGTATAGTTTCCAAATCTACTTCAAAACACTTAACTAGATGCATCTGGGAAACTATTTTAGTTTAATCTGAATAATTCTATGGTTAAATTTAATTATTATCAACTTAAAGAGCTTATAAGAAATCTCCAATTCACATCAGTTTCCAAGCGCCAAAAGCTATGGAGGCTAAAAGGAGGAAAAAAGCACCTGGAAATAATAGCAAAGTAAATATCAGCTCATGCTGTTTATGATGTTCAATAAAAATAAATAAAAACTGCTTATATAAAAATTACCATAAGTATTGTTATCTAGGCCTTTCCACATCAGAATTATTAAAGAAATCAATAAATAAAGCCTCAAATTTTTAGGTAACTCTATATGTATGTCCTAAATTGTTTGCATTTTTGTGGATGGATGGATGTCATCATGTTTTTCTCCCTGCTGGTAATTCCCATCTGAGTGTCTCTCATTTGTAGTAGGCTGAGCTGCCCATTTACTGCTTAAAAGTGCACAGTGTCTCCCCCATCTCCACATTGTGGGTGCCTATCTCTTTGGAAGGCAGTAGGAGAAAGAACTACACAGGCAGGTAAGCATGTGAGCCATGGTAGGGGAGGGAGCACCTTACAGTTTGAAAATACTAGACACTAGCTTGTCAATTCTAACCTGACTAGCATTCTCTCAGGAATACTGAGCTGCAAGATAAGAATGAAGCTTTGATAATCCAAATGTACTTTGATAGAACATCAGCTGAATTTAGTAGCAAAGAGTAACATTTCTAAGGTTCTAAATTTTAGCTTGAGGCAGAGGGAATACCAGAAGGAAAATAAATGAAAGCTGCTCACCACTTCAAAAGCTAGTCTTTGTAAGGCTTTCATTAGTAGTTTGAAAACACACACACACACACTTTTGAAGCAGAAAAGAAATGATCTTGAGGACCATTTGCAATGGGATGTTATTTAACTTTTCAGTCTTTTAGAAATAGGCAAGGTCAGGATTTTTTTCCTGATGTTTGGATTGTGAAATATATTGTTTGTAAAAGCAGCAAACTAGATATGCATGAAAGAGATTAGCTGATGAACTCTTTATTAGGTTCCCTCAATAAAAGATAAGTATCTGTTATAGTCCAAGTAAAAAAGATGTGTTTCCTTAGGCTGAATGTAAAGTCATGGTTTTTGCTTTTAAACAAACACAGTATAAAACTATGTGGACTAGACTAAGAGTTGCCATGGAAATGGCAACTAAGAGAATTTGTAGTCCTCAACTTCAGCAAAGTGGAAAAGGGAGGATAAAAGTAAAAAACATCGCCAGCCCTGGCCAACAGGAGAAAAATGTGGGCTGAAAAGCCAAATACATAACTCAAATGCCATGCAAATTTGTAAACAGTAGAAGTAAAGGGCAATTTTATGGCCCCCAATGACTGTTCTAAAAGATTTTCTAGTCAAAGCTATGGCCTTGAGAAAAATCCTGACTGCCAAATACAATGTGGGTTCTGTGGCTATCAAATCAATGATACTATCAATACAACAAGTGGGCTGAGGTATAACACAGAACTCCTAATTATACTATGTACACACAGTATTAATCTTAAGAAAAAGACAATATCCATTATGTATTCTTTTAAGGCCAAGTAACCCTAAGTGGTTTTTAATAATATCATGTTGCCACGGTTTTCAAAAGAGACTTCTGGCTTCAACTTCATTATCTTTTTTTCTTCCAGTGTTGCCATCAAAAAGTCGTGGAAGACAAGCTCCACTGTGCCACTGAGGCTGCCCTTTCCGCTATTTTAGAGGAATTCCACGTCTTCCTCACAACGCACAAGCAGTTCAAAACTATTGTCACACTGCCTTGATTTTGTGCACAAAAGAAATGTTAAAGAAAAATCTCTGAATGTTGTTTAGAAAATGTTGTTTAGAAGAGTTTGAATAGCGATAAGAGAAGTATAAGACACTTTGGGCAGGAGCAGAAGTTAGTCAAATAGAATAGATAAGAAAACAAAGGCTAGTTATTATACGCTTTGGTGTATTGCCCACTTTCATGGATACAAAGTCAGATTTACAATAAAGACAACACAGCAATGACACCTTGCACAGAATCTTACAGCAAACAAAGTAACTAGAGAAGAACAACCTGTACTGAAGAAATAAAATTCTTAGACACAAAAAGGAAGAAACAGAGAATTTTAGGGGAATTGAATTTTTAAGGGTACGAATGCAGGCAGGGACGTGAATGGTATGGGACACAGGATGACATGAGGGTAGTACTTTCATTCTGTGGTATAAAGAATATCATAGGTTTGTTTAAAAACTAGGGAGGGGGAGGAGGAAAGTATACCTTAAGATAAAATTTGTCATGTCTTTAAATGTTCTATGATATAATGCCAAGACTTTCTTAACGTATGTACAATGCTTTCAAAACTTTAACTTGAAATTTTAACTACTTATGATTAGATTAGTAGCTTCAGAACTGTCAAATTAATTTATAAACAAACATTTCATAGCTGTCCCTCTTCAGATTTCCTTAGCATTTTCTAAAGGAAAGTCTCAATGTTAGCTTTTTAAAAAGTATTGCTGAAAGGACAAAGATTTTAATTATAAACATTCATGATTAAAGAAAAACATTTCTAGAGGTTGTCTTATACCTGTGGTTACTGTAGAGGTTGATGGCCCAATTATGTTATCCTAAGGTGAACTTTTCTTGTTTGTGTGGATGTGGAGGGAAGGAGCCCTTATGCACTGAAGGTGTGAAGGAAATTAGTTCAGTCACTATGGAAATCAGAACAGAGACTCTGAAAAGAAAAAAAACCCACAAAATATAGAACTACCATATGGTCCTGCTATAAAAATTTTAAGCATATAACCAAAGCAATTACAAAGCCTTTATAAAACATGATATCTGCATATCCATGGTTATATCAGCTCTTTTCATAAAAGGCAAATGATGGAATCAACTCAATACCTGTCACTTAATGAACAAAGATATATATATATATATATATGTATATATGTGTGTGTGAATCTATATATGTACATACACATGTGTATATATACATATATAAAACAGTGTATTATTCACCCATTAAAAATGAAAATAAATTGTTTGCAAGAAAATAAATCAAAACTGATGTCATCATGTTAAATGAAATAAGACAGGCTGGAAAAGACAAATATGAAAATATGGCATGTTTTCTCTCATCTGTAGAATCTGGACCTAAGGAAAAAAAAATCTAATGAAATGAGTATCATGAAATGAGTATCCAGCCACAGAGTGGTTGGATGTGACAGCTGCAGGACAAGGAAGGGGACGGGAAAATTGCAAAAGGGAGCCCAACATGACTGAAATTCCTCAAGTACATGCACACAAGAGGGTTAATGAAACCCATTTAATTTTTTTAAAGTAAGGTAGGAAGAAAATAAAAAATGAAAGTTTCAATTTGATTAAATTGATCATTACTTGCATATATGAATGACATAGTGAAATCTCTATAAAACCAATATATGGTCATCAAAATATGTCCAATTGATCTCAGCGAAATACAGCAGAAATAAACTTTGGCAGACATTTTTCTAAAGAGTAGTGATTTTTAAAGTGTGTCATGTGACCGTGAATGAGGTTGACTTTAACATAACTCCTGAAACAGCCACTAGAAAAGTTAATCACTATATAATAATGGGTCAGTAACACCATTATAAAAACTGAATACATGGCACATGCCATTCATTATCCAAACACAAATTACAAACTTTAATTGTAAAAAGGTGTTTTTCTTTTGGATTTAAAAAATTATATCCTCTATAGCGAAAATATTTTTATTTTATTACTGTTATAATGCAGAGAGGTATATCTCATTAAGCTAGACAAGCATTCCTCCCCAATAATGCTAATTCTAGAAATTCCAAATCAGCCATTAAGAAATCAAAGCTGCAATGATAGACCCACTTTGCAAAAGACTCTGCATTCAATTGCATTATTCGTGTTTCCCTGACAACCTGTCAGCATTCATGACCCAACCAAATTCCCAATGGTATGACAGAACAAGCTTTTAATAAGGCAAAAGCTTTCTTTCTTTTGCTGGAATGATTTTCTCTTAGTGAGAATGGAATCGCCCATCAGCAATCTGTTCATCAATATTCCTTTCAATACTGAAACGATGATTTAACTTTTGTTAACTCATTTTTAGATGATTTTGCTCTGGAAACTAGTTATACTGCACATTTATAACCCTGAGATACAACTGATTTCCAGAGGCACTAAATAAAAAGCCACTTAAAACTCAATGATTAGGCTCTCTTCCCTTATTCATGGATCATTAATTTATTTTAAATAATATTGCTTAGCTGTTAGAACTTAAAAGAGGAGAATAGACGTATCATCCTAAAATGCTTTCTAACAGGTATTTAAAAACTGTTTTTATATAATTATCCAAGTTATTTTAAAGCATTAATGCAACACAATCAACTCTACATAATATTTCCCCTGCTTCAAGTTCCTGAAATCTAGACAATATACTTTACCTGTATACTTATAATTGGCTAATTCTACAAGAGGTTTTTTTTCCTCAAATATATTTTAATTTCTCACATGCCATTTGACACTATGTGCTCTATATTTTTCCTAAAGGAAGGAGAAAATGGCTTTTTTGTTGTTGCTGTTGTTATTATTGCTGGTTGTGGGGCTTGAACTCTGGGCCTGGGAGCTGTCCCTCAGCTCTTCAGCTCAAGGCAAGCACTCTACCACTTGAGCCAAGCGCCATTTCCAGTTTTCTGGTGATTAACTGGAGGTAAGAGTCTCATTGACTTTCCTGCCTGGGCTAGCTTTCAACTGTAATCCTCTCAGCACTTTATATTACATAATGTCTATCATAGCAATAGGCAAAGAGGTTCAGTTTCCTTATTGCTACAACCATGTATCCTTAGTGTTATTAATGAATGGAACCAACTTATTGTTCTAGAGAAAAACCTTACATGTCAATGACTAATGTCAATGACCAAAAGAGGGCACTAGAAAAACAAACATTAGACATTTTTATTTCCTCTTCAGAGAAGTCTCTCTTTAAGTCTTTAGCCCACTTATTAATCGGGCGGTTGTTTCTTTGAGGATTTGTTGTTGTGGGATTTAATTTTTTGAGTCTAAGTATATTTGAGATATGAGACCCTTATCTGTTGTAAGGCTAGTGAAGATCTTCTCCCATTCTATGGGCTTTCTGGTTTTTTTTTTTGGGGGGGGGGTCCGGTCGTGGGGCCTGAACTCTGGGCCTGGGCGCTGTCCCTCAGCTCCTCAGCTCAAGGCTAGCGCTCTACCATTGAGCTACAGTGCCACCTCCAGCTTTTTTCTTTTTGCTTATGTGGTGCTGAGGAATCGAACTCAGGGCCTCATGCATGCAAGGCAAGGGCTCTACCACTGAGCCACCTTCCCAGCCCTCTGTGTGCTTTCTATTGATCTTGCTAGCCAGGTCCTTAGCCACACAGCTCTGCAGTTTCATGCAATCCCATTTGTCCAACTTTTCTTTGATAAAGAAATGCTCAACTTCTTAGCCATAAATAAAATCAACATTGAGATTCCATCTCATGCCAGTTAGAATGCCTGTACTCAAGATATCTAGCCTGGGAGCCAGTGGCTCACACCTATAATCCTAGCTACTCAGGAGGCTGAGATCTGAGGATCACAGTTCAAAGCCAGCCCAGGCAGGAAAATCCATGAGACTCTTATCTCCAATAAACCACTAGAAAACTGGAAGTGATGCTGTGGCTCAACTGGTAGAGCATTTCTTGCCTTTAGCTGAAGAGCACAGAGACAGTGCGCAAGCCCAGAGTTCAAGCCCCATGACTGACCCCCCCCAAAAAAGAAGAAAGAAAGAAAAAAGAAATCTAATAACAACAGATGCTGGAGGGGACATGGCCAAAAGGGAACCCTACTGCATTGTTGGTGGGAGTGTAAACTTGTTCAACCACTTTGGAAAGTAGTTTGGAGGTTACTCAAAAGACTCTACATAGAGCTCCCCTATGACCCAACAATCCCACTTTTGGGCATTTACCCAAATGATCACAAACAAGACCATAGTAAAGCTCCCAGCATAACTATGTTTACTGCAGCATTATTTACCATAGCTAAGATATGGAACCAACCCAGATGCCTCTCAGTAGATGAATGGATCAAGAAAATGTGATATATATACACATATGTGTGTGTGTTTGTGTGAGTATATATATATATATACATATATATATATATATATATATATATATATATATATATATAGGAATTCTATGCCTCCATCAGAAAGAATGACACTGCCCCATTTGTTAGGAAATGAAAAAACTTGGAAAAAATCATATTAAATGAAGTAAGCCAGGCCCAAAGAAACATAGGTCCCATGGTTTCCCTTATCTGCAATAACTAGTATATGCCTAGGACAAGCAGAAAAGATCCAAAGCTATGTACACATGACCATATAAGATGGTGCTACGTGAAATGAACCCCAAGATAGGGACACAAGAGGTTTTCTTTCTTGCTGTTGCTTTTAATGTACTTACAATGTACTAGGTGATTTCTTTTTTCTTTTGCATGTTCCTCCCTGATTTATAACCCCAGTTTTCACTGTATTTGATTCCAGTGCCCTGCATCTTGTGTATACATTTTTCTGATTTGGGAAGGGGATGGGAAATAACAAATGCTGAAATAAGGATACAGGTTGATCCATTGTAACAATAAGATGTACAAGACACCATGTTGAAAACAAACTTTACAACTTATAAAAACATGGCAACCTTAATTGTTTTAATAACATCATGTAATCTCTGCTCTTGTATATGAGTGCCTTTCTCCAGATACTGCATAAACATTCCAATTTGTATTTGTTTTCTACCTACTGACTTTTATTACTGTTAAAAACTACAAGCGACCACATTAATCTGAAAGGTATATAAAGGGTATTATTTAAAAAAAAATCTTTGAATTTTAAAACTCTGAAGGAAAATAGTCATCACTATTTTTTAAAGTATTTTAAAAACAGAGGCTCAACATTTTATTTAGAGACTATTATATTCACAGTGGATCACAGTAGAAGGATTATTTCTTGATCATCTTTTCATAGGAAAAAAACATGCAACATCAATGTAGTAATACTGATCATCTTGAATCTAAATGTTTGATACTGTATTTACAACCATGATCCCTGTGCTTACATACCTTGCTGCATGTGTTACTCTTCTTTCCTCCAGAAAATGAAGTAAAAAGAGGGACTGCTTTTCATGTCAATCATTTGCCAGCTTTGTTTCCTCACATACAGGAAGAAAAAGACCGTACAAGTTTCAATTACGGTTAACAATAAAGGTTTCTCTTAGTGTTAACCTCTGGTTTAGTTCATTTGAAGGAGGATTTATTCCCCACTTAATTCATCCAGACTCTAAACTGGGATCTGAAAATATGGAAAGACATAAGAATGTATTCATGCACTCCAGGAGTGTTCAATTTAATTGCAAAGTTGACTGCAAAGTTAGTTTTGACGGTTAACACATTTAAATCTCCATTTGGAATTTCTTTTTTTTTCTTGGCAGCACTTGGGATTGTACACAGGCCTCATTCATGCTAGGGAAGTAATATACTACTGAACTATACCCCAAGTCTGGCATCATATCCTAAGAAATGCCAGTCTGTAAACACATCTGTCACAAAGACAAACCTGTCTTTATAAATACTTTAACTATCCATGAAATACGGTATACATCATGTACAACATATTGTACATCATCTCTAACAATTTTGTACTCATCATCATAAGAGTTTCTGAGTTAAACAACACTCTCAACATTCACAAAGTGAATATAAAGGAGGATAGTCTTAGAAGAGTATCAAAAAGGTTCAATATCTATGTGCATATGATCATATACAATGATGATCATGGCAATGAACTCCAAAAAATGGAAGTTTTTTTTTTATTGTACTCTTTGTGGTCCCTCCCACCCTTTCACTATTCCCTTTTATGACTGTTTTTTTTTTTATTCCTATACCCTTTGTCTTGTATGTAAATTGATCTGATTTGGGGAGGGGAAGGGGATAAAGGAGGAACCAATTCAGCAGTGATACTCACTAGACACTATGTTAGAAATCAACTGTACAACTTGGGGTGAGAGGGGTCAGCAGGGGAAAATCTGGGAGAAAATGAGGGAGGGGGGTGACACTATTCAAAAAGAAATGTACTTATTACCTGACTTATACAACTGTCACCCCTCTGTGCACCAACTTTACAGTAAAACTTTAAAAAGAATATCAAAAGAATGAAAAGCCACATTTTAAAAATGATTTGATAGCCATTTTTTTTGCTTATAAGTATCAAATTATTAAGTGAATGGAAAGGTAGTGGAGATAAATTTTAAAAATTTCTGCCTTTTTATGTTTACACTGTTTGATTTTAGTATTAAAGCAGACATCTCTAACCTAAATCAAATTTTATTATCCTTAAACAATCAAATTTAATGTATGGAACACAATAGATATCAAGTAATGTTTTCTGGACTTGATTTGGCTCTTTAGGAGATCTACAACTTTAAAAAGTATACAGAAGAACTGAGTCATTTGTTTCCTTGTCACTTACTATGGCCCTATTAATATCTACTATACCTAGTGTTTTAATGGATGGAATATATCAAGTACTTATTTACTGCTAATATCATATTCACATTTAACTTCTGGTTTTAGAAGTTAAAATTTCAAATTTTTCTCTCTCCATCTAAAATTACAAGTCAAATATGAAAATGATAAGATATACCACAGACTACATGGTTGATGAACAAGGATTTTAATATAGAATGAGAGCTCTGTGATGGTTTAACAATGCAGATGACACATAAGCAGAATCCTGGGGGATGTATAAGTGTTGGACAAACCAAAGAAAGAAATGGTGTTTTTTGCAATTTTAGGGGGTAAATACACAGTCATAACACTACAGATTGTATGTTCTAATAAAATAGCTTAATTTTCAAAGTTATTATTGCATAATGTTTGAGTTATAAAAGGTTTATATCTCATGCAGAAGAGATTCACCTTTATTCTGCATGTTTTTAATATTTAAAGGTCTTGATGAGGTGAATGATAGTGAATTGTCATGTAAGAAGTATTTATTTTTCTTTATTCATAATGCAACAGTGAATAGATGGGCAATACAAAGAAAAGTAAAGAGATGGGTTAGAATGGTATAAAGCTGGAGCGCCCTAGTGGTGATAAGAAATGGAAAGAGACCAAATCTTGAGTAGAAAATTAAAGAAAATATTAATGATACATTGAACTTTCCTGTGATCTACTGAGAAAGTTTGACAACCAGGAATTTTCATATATGACCAATAAATGTCAGAGAAGAGGCTTAGGTAGGGATTAAAGAAATGACAGACCTCAAAAGATTCAGATATTGACAAAAGCACTTCCAGGAAAAACAACCTTTCTGGAGTGGATAGCTCATAACTTGTCAGCAGGCAGGTGGGAAGAAGCATAGGTGATTGTAGGAGCGAGCAAAGGGAAAACAGAACTGAGGCACAAAAGCAGGCCCAGCACAGCTGGACAGTGGTATAGGATCAGAGAAGCCTTGCCAGCTTACTTTCAATGGAGCAGCACAGTAGCTAGACATAAATAGGCTGAGCAGTAGATGCGGAAGTTGTGAGTGGAGCACTGTAAATATTCTTTCAAGAAACATTGTGAGAAAGGAGAGATGGAAGGATAATAATGAAGTGTGGCTTGGGTACAGGATTTGCTTTTGTTTTGAGATGAGAATATTTTAAAAAGGGATTTAAGGCTTTATATTGTGTGTGAGCAGTAATTAATCTGTAGTCGCTATTCGTACACGAGGACAACTGTCCTGCTTGTCTAGTTCAGTGGGGGAAGGAGGGCAACATATCTGATAAGGGTTGCTAGGACTAGAAAGGAGTTGCGGGCTTACCCAGTTGTCTAAGGTTCTGTATGGAATAAATCTTCCCATTTGGAAAGATTTTTTGTTAACAAATTTTCTTGTTAACAAATTGTATGGATTATTGTTGAAAAAAAAGGAGAATTGAGGAATAAAACAAGAGTTCATTAATCAGTTCCCTATTACAAGTTACTGAAAACACTAATCTGGGTAAGATGGCTCAAGTCTATAATCCTAGCTCCTTGGGCATCAGAGATCTGGAGATTGCCAGTAGAGAACAACAACGTGGCAAGAAATGCAGTTTTCCAGCCTCCGTCTCAAAATTGAGCTGGGGGCAATGTCATCATCAGTAACAAGTGTAAATCGGAGTATTACAGCCTAGGACAGCCTGGGAAGAAAGTGAGATCCTACCTTCAAAGGAACCAATGGAAGAGGGGGCTGGACTTTGCTCAAGTGGTGGAACACTTACTTAGCACCCCTGAGGTTCTGAGTTTAATCCCCACTACTAGTAGGAAAAAAAATACTGGGATCACTATAAAAATAATTTCCAGAAGACCCACAAAGTTGGTTATTAAAATATAAAATATAAACACCAAACTGTTTTATGTTCTTTACATTTCTACGCCATTTTTTGTCTATGTGTATATTGTGAAATGATTGAGTCACCCTAGTTCTTCTGTCCATTGGCTCACATATCTATTTTGTACCTGATGAAAATACTTGCTAGATACAATCGTAGAAAATTTCAAATATAAAACACCTTCTTATTAACTATAATCACTAGAATACGTGACAGAATTCCAGAACTTATTCATCTTATGTAATTGAAACATCATAAACTTTAACTAATGTACAATGGATCTGAATGGCTGACCATGGAAAGAATACGACCATCACCCTAGGCCATGCCTTACTGGAAGGTTCTCTTTTGACTATTATGTACATTTAGATGCCAAGCTCTTTATGATGTTGAGATTCCACTATGTGCTTCCAATGGGAAGTTTCACTGGGTTGGGACAAGAAAAGATCATCATTAACACATATTTATGTTTCATTACTGTACTTCCAAGATTATTAAATAATAAGATGAGCAAAGTACTAGAGAAAGTAATCGCTATCTCAACAATAATAGCTACTTCAGCAACAAAAGGAACAGGACCAAACAGGAACACAGGAAATGAGAATAGATTACTGAGTTGGAGGTAATAACCCTACCAACAACTTGGATTTGGACTAGTTAACAAAAAAGTATTTCTCTGTGCTTTAGATCTACTGTAAGCATTGTGGCAAGATGGCTGATCATAGTAATGATTTACCATACAATTACTTGGATAATTCAATTAGGAATTCTTTCTGTTGAAGTAGGCAAAGTTGTTAATTATGAAATTTCTTATTCTCACCCCAGTTTATAAGTATAGTCTGAAAAACATTCATAATATCACATAAACAATATCATCTGAAAGTTGGATTTATCAAAAATTGATCATTTAAGCACAAACAGTAAGTTAACTTAAAATACATGAAACAGGCACATACACTCTTACATTTATTAAATATTCATTTTGATTAATTTATCCCTTCTTTATCAAAACAAATGAACACTCCAGTTTGAGAGCAGCTTGAGTTTACTTAACTCAGCAGTGAGAGATGCTCACTCCTGGCAAGGTATGGTGAGCTATAATACACACATTAAGTATCCTAACTCATTGCATTTTAAAAATTATCTTTAAGTTGTTGTGCAAAGGAGTTGCCATTCAACGAAGCAATTTATAAACACAATGGATCTTGATCAATGTCACTTTTTTCAACATTCTCACACATCCTAACCAATCTGCTCCTTCCCTCACAGTGAATTCTTGACTGAATTCTGCTAAACTAGCCCCCTGGCCCCAACGCACCCATTGAAGTACCCAATACCTGGTGTTTATTTTATTGCCTTTCTAAGGCAAAGTCCAAGTTTTCCATTGAATCTGCCATATTGCAATTAATACATTTTTTTCATTCTGTTTTTTTTGTCATGTGAATCAGCAAATTTGAAAATCTATTTCTTTCCATTTATGATTTCTGCAGATTGAGTTTCTTCACAATTATCCACAGTCTGAGTTCCTTCACAATTATCCATAATTCTTTACTGTCTTTTATTTCCACTTATTTTATGCTGTTCTCATTTATTATTTTAGAATCTGAAACATGTTTAAATGCTTCCACAATTTAAGGATGCTATGCTTTTATCTTTAAACTCATTTCCCCCTCTATATCAGGATTTTTCCTTTTGCTACCCCACTTGTACACCAATGGCAGGGACTGTTTCAAAGTCCTGGAGATAACATTTGTATATTTCCTTCACTTTATTCATCCCCAAACCTCTTAACAATTTGGTTAGTAAATTTCTAGGTTTCCAATTTTAAGGATGAAATATTTGCACATATACAATTTAAAATGTATTTTAGCAAATGTAATAAGAAAATCAATGTAATCTATCCCTTTAAAATGAGATATCTGAGCCAGGTACCAGTGGCTTATGCCTGTAATCCTAGCTACTTGGGAAGCTGATCATGGCAAGGTGACCCTAAGTTCAAACTCCAGTACTGCAAAATAAATAAATAAACAAATAATTACTAGCATTGCATTTCCAAAATGTCATAAAGATGCCAATTAATATTAATGAGTCAACATTCAGAGATATATTTATTAATATACAAATAAATAAATGTAATAATATGACACAGGGGTTAAGTATTTAGCAAGGTGGAAGAACATTAGCTCAATGAAAAGGTTAAAAGGGAAAAAATTTAAAGATACTGAAGGAACAATTGTGTGGAAATAGACTGGAGAAATTACCAGTTGATAGGAAGAGGTGAGTCAGAAAATTGAGGAGAAAAAAGTATACCAGATAATCATTTGAGCTATATATCTATGCATGCTCCCCACAGAGAAACACACAAAGCCACAAGTATACACATAGAAAGACATGGGCATTTACATAAAGATTTAGAACTTCAAGAAATTTCAGCATTCCTGGGGTCCACACCTGGTGTTGGGGGCCAAAGTCCATTATAGCTACATTATTGTTGGGTCCAAAGCCCATTATAGCTGCATTAAGTGTCATCAATGTTTGCTTTCTCTGCAAACTCTCTCTTTCTCTACCCCACAACTGTCCCTGCTGCTTCTAGGAATTCATGCAAGCCACTCACACATTGAAGCCTGTGGGAGGGCGAGGGAAAGAAAGGATGGGCAAATTAGCTG
This sequence comes from Dipodomys ordii, assembly GCF_000151885.1. NCBI lineage: Eukaryota > Metazoa > Chordata > Mammalia > Rodentia > Heteromyidae > Dipodomys > Dipodomys ordii. The sequence continues at coordinate 578,898 of NW_012267420.1, forward strand.
TAATTGGATCTTATTAACTTAAGTCATTTAAATTGCTAATCTGTTTCCAAGTAAACTCATTTGTAGATAACTCATTTTTAGCTGACTGGATTTGGATTTTCTAACCTCTGCTCTTAATTAGAAGAGAATTGGACACATTATCATTTATTTTTCTTTTATTTCAGTTAAAAAATAAATGGTTAAAAATGTCTACACAAAATAGAATCGGACTTCAATTTTACATACACTCTTTAAAGAGTATAATTAGCAAATGGATAGATTTTACTTCCGTTCAATTAACTTACAAGAAATCTCAAGCCCTGATAATATAATTAAAGGCAGTAAAAATAGGTAGAGAGAAGGTGAGACTCCTGAATTTTAAGGGCACAAAATAATAAGAATAAAAAAAATTGAGGGACCGATATTTATGAGTGTGTAGTAAATTGTTTGTGTATTTTTTATGAGCTTGTGTCATTTTATTTATTTTTTATTTTTTCCAGCCAGTTTCTATGGGACACCAAGTTCCTTAATAATGTGGGGTAGAGAATATAAAGTTGCATTTTGTCTGGGGAACATTGTGAAAGGAAAGTTCTGTTAGGAAAGTTAATATTTAAAATAACAGTGGAATATTAAGAGAAAATGTGAAAATGTATTATACAAATAAAATGACAATATAGGAAAAATTATTATTAGACTTCAAACCTTTGAGAAAAAATATTTTCTTTTTAGTTTTACTTTCTAAGTCCTGCCATTCTACTTCTATGACTTACAACTGTACCTAAAATACTATAGTACAGTGTTTGTTGAATGCATTCTCTTGACCCATTAATTTAATAGTAGTCATTACAACATGTCTTTATAGTCCTTCAAAATATTATACACTGCCTTTGTATAAAAAATGAAAATATATAAAACTTTTAAACATAAGAATGTGTAAGTATATATGTGAGTATGTTTATAACTCTGCATGTACAAATATACATATGGATACCTACATGGATAGACAGATATAAATATTTACTACACAGTCAATCCCTCACTATATCCACTGATTGTGGCTTCAATGTACTGCAGGATTTAAAAAAATATATATCTAATTCCATATCATGGAGTTTTTGCTAGATCACAGGATTTTGTGGTTATATATTTATATAATATTTATGATTTTAATTATTTTTGCCTAAAAATTAAAACAATATAAAAATATTAAAATGTTAATTCTAACATATTAAAAGAATATTAAATTGAAATAAAATACAGCATGTATTTCATCAGCAGATGACTACCATACTGTACATAATGGAAATTCAGTAGGTGATTACTGCTTGTGCACGTTTGCCAATTTGATATTGTACAGAGCACACTATTGGCTGATGGAATGAAGGCAACCAACCACAGCACTGTGTTCTGTATCCTTGGTTCAGTGACCATAGTGTCTGTCTGTTTACTCTGCTGCACAGTGCCTAGCTCTCCTTGTCCACTTCACATCAATGACTGATCACAGTGCTCTATGTGTTGTGTTTTTGTGAAAATTTTGTAAAAGTCTGAATTTATTTCAAGCTCTAGGATGCCACTCAAACATCGTGCACTTTCTAAGGCTTCTATAAGATGAACCTTCTCATCATGTTAGAGGAACACAAAAGCTACACAGTTGTAGGCTGACATTATGAGATCGATGAATCTAATGTTCACTACACAGAGAAAGAGAAGAATATTAGGTCTGCAGCAGCAATGACTTTTAACAAGATTGCAAAGAGATTGTTCACTTCTCTCAATAAGGCCATCACGAGGATGGAATGTGCACTGGCTTTGTAAATAAATGACTGCAAAAAAAGAGTACCTCACTAGATACCAACACTATCTGGACAAAGGCCAAGAAACTTTATAATAGTTTTACAGAAAGCAAAGACGTTCATGATGGTGATGAGGATGACAATGCAGAAGTAGAATGTCAACTGCTTTTTCCCACCAGACCAACCCCATTAAGTGCCAGCAAAGGCTGGTTTGACAAATTTCAAAGACTCTTTAGGTGCAAGAGCATTTCTCTGCATGGAGAAGCTGCCTCTGTGTAAAAAGCCAGAGCCAAGGAGAACATGAACAACATGTTCAAATCCGTCATTGAGGAGAGGGCTACAAGCCCCTGATCAAGTTTTTAACATGGATGAGACAAAGTCAGCAAATGAAGAAGAGGATGAGGAACAAGATGAACTATGGGTTAGAGCAAAGGAAGAGGTTGGTCCAACACTTGATTGTCTAGCAACCATGGTCAGAATGGCAAAAGAACTTCAGCGAGCAGATGAAGTATGGGATCCCCAGATGTTCTGTTCATTGCACTTTGTAAATAAAATCAAGAGTGGCATATCGGTTTATAAAAGCCTTCTGACTCAGAAGAAAAAGCAGCACCAGCAACTCCCCATAACTATGTTCATCACTTGGACAAAGAGAGAGATAAATTATGCCTGCCTTTAGCAGAAATACAAGCTACAGACCAGGGGGAAGATACTGTACCACCTGGCTAAGCACCTGATAAAGTAGTGCCTTCAGAAGGACTGTGATACACTCATTAGTAGTCCAGTATATTCATTTCATCATCATTACCTTCACCACCATCAGCACTGCACAACTACATAACGCATGAGCTTCATCATTCAAATTGTAGTATTTTTCACTACTGAGTACTCATATAGAATTTTGTATGTTGTTAAAATTACATACGTTTAAGTGTGTAGAAAGTGTTTAAGAGTATATAAAGTGTTTATAAGAGCGTGGGAAAGGTTAGTAAGAGAAATGGGAAAGGTTTATAGGAGAATGGGAAGGGTAAATAAAGCATATATATTATATTTATATATATATATATATATAATACATATGCTGCCACTTTGTGGATTTTCACCTATCCCAGGGGTCTCTGGAATATAATTCCCATGATAGGTGAGGGATCATTGTACTATACATACTACATATGTATATACATTTACACACATAATATAGATACATAGTTAGCTATAGGTACATATTGACTAATCAAAAATATTTTAATCTGCACATCTTTAGCATAGTGCTTCTATATTTTAAATACTATACTGTAGTTTATAAATGAGCTCCTATAAAATTCCAGAATTAGGAAGGTGAAGAATTATTGGTCTTTCATACAAATTTATGTACAGTATATTATACTACATGAGGATGAATACAGAGTGAAGGGTATATAGGCCATGACCACAATTTCAATTTTATTTTTTATTGGTTGTGGGGCTTGAACTCTGGGCCTGGACACTGTCAGCTCTTCAGCTCAAGGCTAGCACTCTACCACTTAAACCACAGTGCCATTTCTAGCTTTTTCTGCTTATGTGGTACTGAGGAATCGAACCCAGGGTCTTATGCATGCAAGGCAAGCACTCTACTACTGAGTCGCCTTCCCAGCCCCAGCTCCAATTATTTTTAAAAAATATATAGTAAGCACAATGAACTAATACCACACGCATGTCCTTTACTTATAACTAATAAATCTAAATAACATACTGATGAAATGTAGCTCAACAGTAGTGTGCTTCCTAGCAGCATATGTCCCTGAATTTAATCCCAGCACCACACACACACACACACACACACACACACACACACACACACACACACACACAATAGATATTTCAATCATCTATTCATTTCTTTAACTTTTGAGGGACAGAACATTTTTATGTACATTTTCTTCAGCTTTATATATCTTACTTATACAAATGACTTTATAAAGTCTTGTCAAAAACACTAATTGATTCCAATTTCTAATTATTACTTGAGAATATCTAATTAATGAGTATTCTAAAAAAGGTACAACAAGAAATAGAATTCACAAGTATAAAGCAAAAATGTAAAACACTGAAAATACAAACACAAAAGTGTCAACACTAACCAGACCAGTCCCTTATCTACAGTTTTGAGTAAAAGCACAAGAACAAGAAATAATATAAAGAGAAGGAGTTCAATGGGGAAAAGTCTTGTTCTAGTATTAATGTGAAATAGACACTGATCACAATCATATGAATGTTTGATATTCATTCATTGTGGCAAGAATATTACTCCTAAAGCAGAGCTCACATCAATCCTCCTCCAACTCTTCAATAAAATTGAAAGAGAAAGTTCACTACTGAAAACATTCTATGAAGCTATCATAACCCTCATCACAAAACCAGGCAGGGACTCATCAAAGAAAGAGAACTATAGA
>NW_012267420.1:585559-691948 GCF_000151885.1 Dipodomys ordii
AGGGATGTGAAGGGTAAACAAAGGAGGAGGCTGCAATGCTTGATAAGAAATGCACGCATTATCCTGCCCATGTAATTGTAACACCTCTGTACAGTATGTTCACAAAAAAATTAAATTAAATTAAAAAAATAATATTACGCTTTTACCAATAAAGTAAGGGACCACTTTCACACTGACTTTTGAACAGAGATAGCCCAATTACAGACATCTGCTTCAGTCAGAGGATTTCAAGGAATAAAGATATCTGTTTTCTGTTGCCTCTGGTCAAATATTATCAAGAGGAAACAGAAATCACTCAAAATGAAATGATTTCAGGTGATGTGAAAGACGAATAGTAAAGGGAATGAATGAATGAATAATAGGATTCTTCTAGTATCCTATATTATTCATGTTCACTTACAGGAATAACCATTAACAAACTGTATTCTATTGGCTTCCATTCCATTTAATCAGAAGGAATTTCTTCACAGATTATCTTTTATAGTATAAACAAGCACACAAAAATGGCAACAACAAAAAATCTCAGTCTGTTGGTAATCAAAAAGGGTGGTTATTACCGTAAAGGCTAGGCAGAGGGAGTTGTAATTTTATATAATTATGGCAATAACTTTCTATAGTTCAGTTCATGCATTAATTTATCTCAATGGAGATGACAAAACAACTATATTTCCATAAATGAAATGAACTTTTCTGCTGATTTACTTACATAAATTGCTTTATAATCTTTATTCTTTGTAGAAGATGATCCTCGATATTAGGGTGTTACTAAGTTAATTTATCCTGTAAAAAGGTGATATTACACATAGATAACAAAGAAGTGTTTGTCACTCTTTGATAGACTGATAAGCACTTAGAAAAAATGGTTTGTTACTGAATGTGATTTGTATCAAATGGATGACAAAAGTCTTTAAAACAAGGATTCAGGAAAATGTATTTGAATATTATTTTCTTGTTCATTCCTATATTCAGAGAGGCAGGAAATTATGCTCTAAAACCAAAAAATTAAAATGCTCACTTACTAAGTAAATATATTTTTAGTTAATCATGATGATCTGAATGTTACAAAACAATTAAAAAGTGGTTCCATTCTTTGATTGGAAGATGTACAGAGAAGGCCTATTTTGAAAGTCATGCAGTAAAAAGCGTGTAAAATCTCTAATGTAAGCACAAGGCATATGTAACGACACACCTAAGTTCAAATACTAGCTCCAACACATATGTTAGATGAACAAATAAGTTCATGGTTATTGTAATTTCTCATTATGAGGTAGAAATCATAAAAGAACAATCTCTCATGCCCTGCTATAGGACTTATGTGATAAAATGAATGTGATGGGCTTAAATCTAGACTTGGAATAAAGTAGTCTATGATATGGACTCATAGCTGTTGCTATTTTTATGGTAGCAATTAATTTTCATATATTCAAGAAGCTTGTGGTCAAAAAAGAAGGAATATCTGAAAAAATCAAATTCACTGAGGAAGAAAGCGAAGCAAACAAAATTCAACAAACAAGTCAAATATGTAAACTCAGTTTTTCTCAAATATGATTGGTAATGTGGGCTGTGGTATGAACTCATATACCTTTCAATCTATTTTGATCAAGAACCAATCACTGCTTTGGGGGAAGGCTTATACTAGACTGCCAAAATAATCAAGGTACTTCAAGCATTGCATATAAATGCATAATAAAACAACACTTCAAATTATTAAATTTATGATTAATTAGTTTTCAACAATATTATTGCCTTATGTTTTTTAAAGAATTCCTTCAAAAGATTTTGCTTTGAAATTTTAAAACAAAACCTGTTTCTTAATCTTTAATAATGATTATAAAGGTGTATTTGCTATTGTAGTTTGGATTTGAATTGTCCCCCAAAGTCCATTATGTTAAAGACTTTGTTTCTGTCTGACTCTTATCTCCAATAAATTATGCAGAAAAGAACAGAAGTAGCACTATGGCTCAAATGGTAGAATGGTAGCCTTGAGCACAAAGTGGTTCAGGAACAGTCCCCAGGTCCTGAGTTCAAGCCCTAAGACTAGCAAATAATAAAAAGCAAAAAAAATTCATGAGCTAAGGTTAAACTTCCTCTAGTAAGCTAATACATCACTGTCATTTCTAGCAATAATGGGAAATCAGTCTCCTATAATTTCCTGAATACATATAACCTTTGCCAAGAAAGGCTGAAAGGTTTCATTTCATTTATAATATGATAAGTAATATTCACTAAATTTATTGTTTTATAAAGTTTACTGTAAAAGTGAACTTGACCTATGCTTTCCGTACAGATCATTTTTGCAATTTGAATCTTGTTCAATATTGGCCCCTGAAACCTCAGATCAAAATTGAGAATAATGTTCTTTAATTGAATGGAACTAGAAAAGCAATTCTTCAGGAGATTTGTAAGTAGACGAGGACAATCTAGAAAGATGTACACTGGAGAAACTTCAGCAATGTGGACAACACCCTGAGGAAGAAGGGCTGGAGGGGAAAAGGTTACAAAGTATATTCCAGCAGAAATCTACACAGAAATCATACTGATTCATACTCTTGATCACTAGAGTTAGTAAGCCAACCCCCAGCATTCTTAGGAAGAAATTAAGCACCTCAAAAAATTAATTACTTTCTCATGATACCTAGAAAAAAGTGTGCTAGGATAGTTCACAGGAATATTGGTTCACATGAAATTCATAGGGCAAAGCTGACTAGACTTGTGTGGACTGATGTGGGTACATTTCAAAGGGGATGTTATCATTACTAATGACCCAGTCACAGCCACTGGTTTTATGGGTAACCAGAGGCCGGAGTAGTTATGCCTAATGTACAGAACATCTTTGCAGCACCTCATGGTGTTTCTATTCTCAGATGAACTATTTAAAATGTAGTTCTTTTAATGAACTATGAAATGACCCAATAAAATACTCTCTAGTATGAGGTACACTGTGGGACTCTTTGTGACTTCATACTGGTGAGATTTAAGACTCCATTTCAAAACTTAAGTGAAGAAAAAAATTAAAATTTAACTCTACAGATACTACCAGAAATATTGGAAAACATAATTAAGCAGAGTTTTCTTTTTAAGAACAAGAAACACTTTTGGATGATTTTTGTCCAGAATTAGGTTATGGTACCTGTCTCCCAGAGCATTCATGACAAAGTGATGTACCTAACAATAGCTGGTTTATATCAGTTAGAATTAACCTCCAAGGAAAGACAAGCATCAAAACTTTATTGGAATCACTACTGGACACATTATTCTTCATTAAATTATCTGTGTTCTGCAAAAACACTATTAAGATAATTTTTAAAAGTGTAGATAGCATTTAAAACATATATTTTTATAAAGAATAGTAAATAGAGCATATGAAAGACACCCAATATTGTAAAATAACAAATAATCTGGTTGAAAATCATTAAATTATATGAAAAAAACATTTACCCAAAATATAGACAGAAAATAATGCATAAAAATGTCAACATTACTAGTCATTAGGAAAGAGCAAATTAAACTTTGGTGTCTTAAAGGAAAGGATTTAATAAAAGGAAGTCTAATTCTAGTATTTGCTCCTCCATTGATAGACCATTTTGACTAAAGTATAGTGAGATCTTCAAATTTAAAGGTTACTCATGATTTCAAAAAGCCATAGTTTAAAGACAAAAAATTGAAGTGTCAATACTGAACATGTACAAACATTTTGCATGTACCAGTCTTGAACTCAGTGCCTGACACTCCCTGAGTTTTCGTTCAAGGCTAATGTCCAACCATTTGAGCCATTTCAGCTTTTTTTTTCTTTTGTAGCCAACTGGAGATAATAGTCTCAGTGACATTCTTTCATGGGCTGGCTTGAGCCACAATCCTCAGACCTCGGCCTCCTAAGTAGCTGAAATTATAAGCATGAACCACTCATGCTCAACCATACTTTTTCTGTCATGAAGCTGTAAACTTAATAGCATTTGTATTTTATTAGTTATATGCATATTCTAAAATGTTTTAAAATATTCAGGAGGATATGGGTAGATGAGGAATGAATATTATACCATTTGGCATAAGGGACATGAATGTCTATGAATTCTGGTACTCACAGGCCAGTCTCTTGTAAACAGTATGAGATAATTCAATGAGAAAGAAATCCAGCTTCACAATGAGTATTATTTAACCTTGATACTACACCAAGTTGAAAATAATAGGTCTTTTTAAAATTGGTTTGCCAATAAAATTTCCTTGATTTTAATATTTACGTCAAGTGATACATCTTTAAACCTAAATGACTATTTTGTCTTCAAATAATTTTATTACCTTATGCACTTGTAATCTGAAAATAATGATTCATATACAATGCAGATACTTGTGTTACTGCCACATTTCCTCCAACAATATGCAGAAATTGTTACTTGTCAATCTCATCATCAAGTATCAGGAACTAACTCAAAAGGCAGAGAGAAGTTTTCCAAAATGGAAAATCTGGAAAACTTAAATGTACACTGTTATAAATTATAGTCATTTGTTTAATTTGAAGAAAATATCTGACCAAGTGCTGGTGGATCTCCCTATATTCTTAGCTACTCAGGACTGTAAGACACAGAAGACTGTGGAATGAAACCAGTCAGGTAGAGAAGTCTGCAAGACTTTATCTCCAACTAAGTAGGAAAAAGGCTGGTTCAAGCAGCAGAGCTTTAGCAAGCAAGTTCATGTAGCCCTCATTTCAAACTCTGGTACTAGAGAAAAATAAGAAATGTCTGAAGCCAGGCGCTGGTGGCTCACGCCTGTAATCCTAGCTACTCAGGAGGCTGAGATCTGAGGATCACAGTTCCAGCCCGGGCAGGAGAGACCGTGAGACTCCTATCTCCAATAAACCACTAGAAAACTGGAAGTGGCGCTGTAGCTCAAGTGGTAGAGCGCTCGCCTTGAGCTGAAGAGCTGAGGGACAGCGCCCAGGCCCAGAGTTCAAGCCCCCACGGCCAACCAAAAAAAAAAAAAAAAAAAAGAAATGTCTGAAAAATATCCAATTCTAAATAGTTTATAAGTTTTTTTTTAAAATATTCTATGAGAACAGCAAAAGTGCTTGATAAATGATTCCCGGTAAGACTGAATAATAAAACTATGCCTACTGTAGAGTCATAGTTTAACAAAGTTGTTTTTTATCAATAATTATTTTAATTTTATTCTTTTTTTTCATCTTTTACATTGTGGGTTCTTCGTATGAGGCCCACAGTGATTTTAAGGTTTGCCATCCCTGCCTTTATCCATGTCAAATGGACTTCTTCATTCATATCTGTTCTTGTATCATTAGCACAAATCAAGGCAAATAATGTCTCAGTGAAACTAGGAAAACAATTTTGATCTTCCAGACTCCCTGGAAGGTCCACAAATAACACTTTTGAGAACCAATATTAGAAAATGATATCAGTGAAAGATGTGCATATTGATGTAATGCTAGTAATAATATGAATCGCAACTAAAACCTTGAATGGTTACCCCCTGCATTCATATGTGTTTACTTATTAAGACAAGACACATCTTTATTAGTAAAGTAAATGAAATGCAAGATTTGTGGGCAAAATATCTCGATGAGTATGTGTGTCTATATGGGTGAAAACATAGAAAAGCATCACAAAGCACATGGCCAAATCACATGAGCGGCTTACCACCCTTCTCCAAAAATAGCCAGAGCTATTGGCAATACATGAATGCACTCATTTATTAGAAGTTCACATATTTTTTTTCCCTTCAAAGGGCTTATCTAAGGAAAACTCTGCTTTTGTCCTCCTGGACTGTGTTAATGAGTTTACCTCATATGGAAGGTCAAATATCAGTTTTAACATAATGTCTGTTGCCAAGACAGCCGTTTATCAAAGTCAGTCCTCAGAACAAGCATGAGATTTAAAGCTTGACCCATTTTTTCTAGTTATTGAACATCTCCTTCAGTAGCAAGAAGATCAGCATGAGTTTCCATAAACATACATCTAAGCCAACACAACACAATCCCTGCTAGTTCTAAATTACTGACTTAAGGCAGGTCTTCTCTGAGGAACTCATAATGGGATTTGTTCTGATTCTCTGGAACTGCTTCACACATGACATTTCCTCTCCTACCCAGGGACCTCTGGGTGAGGCTGAGCTCTTTACATAGGAGATGTAAGGCGTAAGAGATCACTTTCACATTCACCCATTTACTGAATCAATGAGCCTCAAGTATTTTACATAGAATTGTACAGAATACAGAGTTCTGCTTTACAAAGGCCAGGACAATGATTCTCTGGCTGGCTGTAAGCAAAAGTGTTTACATATTGTTTGCTTTGCAAAGCAGATCTATCTTTAGTTGTCAGAGGGAAAAAGGAACTGGCTGACACCTGTAAAGTAGTCTTGCCTGGCTGGCAGTGGGAATGCCGAGTGAAAGAAAGATGAGAACATGAGATGAAAGATCACATTCCCTTTCTGACACCACTGAAAAGGACCTGACTAAAGGCAAAAGCAGAGCCATTGGAGAGCTCATGTTTGAACAAACAAAGCTAGGATTCTTCATGTGGGCCATGCACTATGACCCAAACAGACTCATAGATCATTGTTAGAGGTCAGCATGGCTAGCAGGGGTTTGTGGACAGGGACTTTAAATGGCCATGGCTCTATGCCATTGACTATTTGTTCTTTCTAGAATTATCAGCTATACAATTCACATTTGCTCTTACATCCCCTTTCTCATTTTTTTGCCTTTTTACCTGAAATCCTCAAATTCAAAGCCTTAGAGATACAAGAGGACATGAATTGGCAGGGTATATTACAGCTCAGCAGAAGGAGTCATTCCTGAACGGGAATAAGCCATAGTGTAGTGTACTAAAGACTTCAAATGTCATTATCAAAGTTCTCACTGGTCTAAGGGACATTCAAACATATTCCAATGGTGAAACATATGGCATTAAGCATTAAGTAGTTGGTTAGAATGACTGAGAATATTCCCACATAATAACATTACCTCAGGGTTAAGGCCTAGAGCTCAAAGTTTCTCCCTCCATGTGCTTCAATGATTTTATCACCTGACCCAGACAGGTGGTTCATTAAGAATATAGCTGGGCACCTGGTTTACTCCTGTAATCCTATCCACTCAGAAGGCTGAGATCTGAGGATCCCAAAACCAATTCTGGGCAAGAAAGTCCATGAGACCTTTGGAAAGCTGGAAGTGGAGCTTACTTAAGTGTTAGAACACAAGCCTTGATCAAAAAAGTTCAGGGACAGAACCCAAGCCATGAGTTCAAGCCCCATGACTAGCACAGAAAAAAGGAAAGAATAGAAAAAGAGAAAAAAGAACATCATTGCATCTGTGTCAGAGAAAATGATCAACACAGTTAGCTCCCTGGGTAAAGAGAGTGTAGTTATCACTGAACTATGAGAAGAAATTGCATGAAGAAGTTAAGATCGCTTGTCAATAATTGTGTCATATTTAGCAGAGCTTAATATTAGTGTACCTCTCATTTTACATGCTTAGTAGTTGCAATGTCAAGGTTATGGAAGCAGGGATACACAATCTCCTTATTTCTAAACAGTGGAGAATATAAAATTCACCATAATAGTGCACCTGAACAGTTACTTTGCTAAAAGTAATTAATAGATTTCGCTGAGAAATCTAAAATCACTTCTGCTAATTTCAACAGCCTATATCACTCTCATGATGATAAATTTTTTTTCCTCTTGGTGATCCCAATACTACTCTTACTCCATTTAATTGAGATGACCCTGAATCTGGGAAAAATGGTAGAAGAGCCATAAAACCAATGGAGCACCAATTCCTGCCAGTTTTATCAGAGACAAACTCAGATCTTTGTCTGGAACAATTAGGAAAAACAGAGCATCATAACTGTTCCACATCACAGAAGCAAGAGGAGAAGTCAAGATAAAAGAGAAAGAGGGAGTTTTATTTTTAATATTCTCATGTAGCTGTTTTGACTCAGAGCAATCTAATGTCAATGATATCCTTAAAATTTTCAGTCACCTGATCCATGCAAGCTAGGTTTGAGTTGTGTTTACATTAGGTCTGGGAAACTGACAAAAAAGAGCACTAATGCATCCCTCTCTTATCTTTCCCTGTAAGGCTTATAAAAGGAAAGTCCAATTTGGCCTGGAAGCTCTTTCCCATGTAATATGAATTGGAGTTGTTTGACAACTTTCTCCTATAAATGTCAGGACTTCAAACTCAGTTTTCTCACCATTGGTGAAAAAGCCAGAAGTGCCAAAACCGGGTTCTGAATATTTCTTTTAAACCCTGCAGTAGGTTCCTGTACATTCTACTAGTTCTAATGAAAGACACTGAAGCATTCTCTATGCACCACCCAACCTCTCCCAAGAACTTTAGTTTCTTCCTAAACAATTAAGGCTTATGCCTTACAAAGGAAGAAGCAGCACTTAAAGTAAATTCTGCAGTAATAATATAACAGCTGTGTTTTGCAGTGATTAACCTTGTTGCCTTGTGAGGATAGATGAGGAGGGGAGAAAAAGAAGCAGAAGAACTTGTTAAGGACCTTGTCAAAAGACTCCATGCTGAAATGACAAGGACCTGTCATGAAGAGTGACAGGAAGGATGAAAAGAAGTTATAGATAGAAGAAGAAGAAAAGATAGATGAAAATAGTGACAGATTGTCCAAGTGATTGAGAAGAATGAATTAAAGATGAAAGTACCAACACCCAGGCCTCCTGAATCTTGTTCATTGTTACTCTAGCACAATCATATCACACCCTTGGAATTCAAATTCTTTTTCATGTGTTTGTGGACACTAATCTTGAATTTATTTCCAAGAAACAAATGGAGTCAACAATACAAACACTTAGAGATGTGATTTTATATTATGTAAATATCTCCTTTTCCAAATGGAGGCATTTTATAGTAAAAAGTGCAAAAGCCAATGGTGTTTTAGACAATGATTTCAGACATGGCATATATATATATATATGTATATATATATACATATATATATATACATATATGTATGTATTTATACAAATACACACATATACTTTTAAATATACATTTTACAAAAATTGTAGCAAAAAGTTATTTAGAAAAGAAAGCATTGTTCTGAATTGGTGAAAATAGCCAAATTTTCCTATAATTTTTTGAGTTTTAAGTCTAATTATGAAAGAAAACTACTGATAATTTTTATTTCTTTCATTTTTTTTCTCTCCTTTTACTTTCTTTCCCTCTTCCTTCCTACTGCTCCCTTTCCCCCATGAACTTACATCTTAGTATTTTATTATTAGAAAGCAACTATTCAGGTAAGTTCTATTCTTTCTCACAAATACGTAGGAGTAATCTGAGGCTGCCTTTCCCTTTGCAGAAGATCAGTTGTATAACCAGTTATTTTAGAATAAAAGGATCTTACTGGTTCTTCATTCAGCCCAAGAGTTCCCTAGCTACATTTTCTAGATGAAGCAATAAACCTTGAAAAGAGATATGTGATAGGCACTGAGTTCAGATAATTTTTCAAAAGTGAGCCATGTCCTCAAGTTTGGAAAATAATTTACTTAATAAGTATAGAGGCAAAGAAAATAATGATCAGAAGTTATTAATGACTTGATTTAGAATTAGTCAATCCAGACAAATTCAGACAAGCCTAATTAGAGAAAGCACATGCTCTGTACTTTTAGCTTCAATCACTATCGTAATTTCCTACCTCAGATTTTAGTCTACGCCCAGCATTTTGCCAAAGCCAGATAGTCACTTGCCTCAGTCTCAGGTAAACATCTACTCTGTGTTTCCCATGACTGAGCACCATTCACTCACTGGAATCCCTCCTGCTCCTACTTTGAGCTCCTCAAGTAGTGCTGCTGATCTGAGAACCTTGTGCCCTTTGTCCACACTCAGTGTCACACTCCTCTAGCTGTGATGAGAATGGATAGTAGCTCTCTGAAGTTATGCTTCTCCAATGTCTATTCAGCTGGGTCTTACACTTTGCTATAACTTTCCTATATTCTTAAAAAAAAAATCCCAAGTCTTATTAATGCCTCTAGAAATCAAATATCCACTTAGGAAGTAGTACCAGATTTAGGAAGTAGTACCAGATATGCTAACTACTCCATTAAATTAAGTATTTGATGAGCATCTGCATGCTATCAGAAGTTCTGAACAGCCTTAGTATGATCAAACAGAATAAAATCAGGTGGGAGGAGATAATTGTGCTATCAAAGGTGAAATCTGTGTTGTTTGATGTTAAGTATACATTTTGAGAACATCTGTATGCATATATAGCCATAGCAAAGGCATGAGAACCTAACTCCTACATTAAGGAAAACACTACACATGCCAAATATTCAAACTTCTACAAAATATTTATCAGGCTATAAAAATCTGATTCTGCTCTTCTATCTACATTCCTCATGTTACTATTTTTGATAATAATTAAGTGCATTCTTGCTTCCCATTTCATTCTTTCAAAAATACAATTTTTCCGAGCTCTAAATGTATTTTAGATATAATGCCCTTGTCTGATGCAGAGCTAGTAAAGATCTTCTGCCATTCTGTGGGCTTTCTATTTACTTGCTAGTTTTGTCTTTTGCCATGAAGAAACTCTTCAGTTTGATGCAAGCCCATTTATCCAGTTTGTCTTTGATTTGTTGTGATTCTGGATCTTTACTTAGATGTTTTGACCTATGTCAAAGAGTGCTATTTTTCCCCTTATTCCTTCGTGTAATATTGTCAGGGTACCATTGAGGTCTTTGATCCATTTAAAACTGGTTCTGGCTCAGAGGGATATACAAAGATCTAACTTCAGTTTTCTGCAAATGTATGGTCAATTTTACCAGCACCATTTGTTAAGAAGTCTTTCTTCCATCCTGTGTTTTTGGCTCCCTTATCAAATATTGGGTGATTATAAGTCGATGGGTTCATTTCTAGGTTTTCTATTCCATTGGTTCCCAGGCCTACTCTTGTGCCAGTACCAAGCTGTTTTCATTACTATGGCTTTACAATAGAGTTTGAAACTTGGTATCATTTCTCCAGCATTGTTCTTTCTGGTAAGGATTGTTTTTGGAATTCAGGGTCTTCTATTTTTCTATATGAAAACAAATCCTTGGAGAAACAATCACCCAATTATTTTTTTTTTTTTTGTCGGTCGCGGGGCTTGAACTCTGGGCCTAGGCGCTGTCCCTCAGCTCTTCAGCTCAAGGCAAGCACTCTACCACTTGAGCTATAGCGCCACTTCCAGTTTTCTGGTGGTTTATTGGCGATAAGGAGTCTCACGGTCTCTCCTGCCCGGGCTGGCTTTGAACCGCGATCCTCAGATCTCAACCTCCTGAGTAGCTAGGATTACAGGCGTGAGCTACCAGCGCCCGGCTGACAACCACCCAATTATTAAGTAGGCTAAAAACTTAAAGAGAGATTTCTAGGTAGAAGAAACATGTGTGGCCAATAGACACATGAAGAGATATTCAACATCTCTGGCCATATAAGAACTGCAAATCAAAACTACATTGAGATTCCCCTCACTCCAGTAAGAATGGCCATTATCAAGAAAACTAATAATAACAAATGCTGGTGGGAATGTGCCCAAAGGGGGATGCTACTATTCTGTTGGTGGGACTGTGGTGGGACCACTCTGGAAATCAGTATGGAGGCTCCTCAAAAGATGAAACATAAGAGTTCCCCTCTGATGCAGGAATCCCACTCCTGGACATTTATCCAAATAACCACAAACCAGGCCACACTGAAGCCAACAGCACAACCATATTCACTGCACCATTGTTTATCATAGCTAAGATACAGAATCAACCCTGATGCCCCTCAGTAAATGAATGGATCAAGAAAATGTGATATATAGATATAGATAAATCGTATGCATCCATAAGTAAGAATGATATTGCCCTATTTGTAAAGAAATGTAAAGACCTGGAAAAAGTATACTAAGTGAAGTAAGCCAGATCCAAACAAACATATGCTACATGGTTTTCCTCATTTGTACTGAGAATATGCCTATAAATCTACAAGTTAACACAATGGATTGTAAAGGCAAATAATTACTCTTGGACATAACTAAACAGCATTCTTAACACTCACACAACAAGAGCAAAGGAGGATGTTTTTTGGAGAGGATCCCAAGTGTTCAGTAGCTATGTGCATATGATCATATAAAATGTGGCTTATTGAAATGAATTCCAAGAAAGGGAAACAAGAGGCTTTTGATTGCACTGTTTGCAGTTCTTTTCTATTCCCCTTCGGTGTATTCCCTTTTGTTGCTGCTTTAATGTCTGTATCCTTTTTCTTGTATATAAGTTTATCTGACTTGGGAGAGAAGGGGAAGCACAACTAGACACTATGTTGGAAATGAACTATACAACTTGGCGGGGGAAGGGGAGTCGGGGGGGGAAAGTGGGAGAAAATGAGGAAATGGGTGACACTGCTCAAAAAATGTACTCATTACCTGACTTATGTAACACCTCTGTACATTACCTTTACATTAAAACTTTTAAAAAATAGAATGACTGCAGTTCCATAAAGAATAGTCCTTATTTGTCTACTTTGGATCAAGAAGAAGGAATATCCAAAGACTGAAAGTGTGTGAGTGGGAAAAGGGCTAACCATGAATTTGGTTTATTTGCTGGGTTAACACATGCTCCAAATACAGCAACTCATCCTTGGGTTTTTATGACTCAGATTAGGACTTAAGTTGATTCACTGAACCAGCAGACTTATACTCTAAGCTCAGATCAGTGTGGGCAGTTCTAAGCTTGTCATAGTCTATTTATAAAACTTCCAAAACACGTTCTCACCCTTAGGGTGTGTGAACTTAAGCAGTTTAATATTGCAAGGGTCCTGATTGGAATGACATTAAATGAGTATTAGCATAGACAAATGTTTGAACTATATTGAATAAAGAAGTAGAGCAGGTAGAACTTGTACTCTATGACCCAAGAAGACTATGAATATTTGCTAGCTAATAATCTATAGGTTGCATAATTGATCAAGGTAATATTTAAGGACATTTGTAGAACAATTCAAAAAGAAGATGAAAGGAATCTAAATTACTGGGGGCTTATGAGGAAAAAGAAAAGACAATAAAAGACATGTAAATAGCAAACATAAAACCAACTTTGAAATTTCTTCAGGGTTTAGAACTAAGAAAGATTTCTTCTCACTTCATCTACTAGCTATTCATTTTATTGTTAATGTATGCTATTTTATGTAATTTTTAAAGTTCTGACTTCTGTCCCCAATAAAATGTTTTTGTCTTAGGATATCAATGATATTCAAGCATTAACTACAACAGATGGAGCATCCAACTCATTTGGATGGTGCCCCAAAACATGTTTGTTTATTATTAGAAGTGGAACTTAGTAGAAGTATCAATAGAGCTTGTTTATCTTTGTAGTAGATTATTTATTTTTAATAAAATCCAAATAAGAAAATGCATGCCCCTTTAACTAGACTCTCATTTAGGATATAACTCATCTCTGATGTTATAAGAATGCTGATGTATAACTGGTTCTCAATTAATGTTTGTTGAACAAATGTTACATAGAATTATGTGGAAATTAACAATGATAATGATTTAATGTGAAGAACCAAAATATCATAATTAGGATATGGCAAATAATGTTTTACTTTTGAGTAACCAACTATTGTTTGCAATGTGCACTTAGCTATCAGAACTAAGAGAAGTGCTAATACTTTCTATTTAGAAACTGGTATACATATTGGACAGTAACTCATTCTTTTTGCTCTTGATTTCTATGTGTGTGACTATTTTTCACATTTGTAAGCAAATATTTCTTTCAAAATTCCATCAAATGTTGACCTGAAATCCCTCTTTATGACTACCTAAAGATATTGAAATAAAAAGACCCATAGAAAAAAAAATAAAAACGTGTCAAATTTGCATCCAAATAAATTCCTGTTTATTTTCTTTTTTTTTTTTTTTTTTCGGTCGTGGGGCTTGAACTCTGGGCCTGGGCGCTGTCCCTCACTCTTCAGCTCAAGGCTAGCGCTCTACCACTTGAGCTACAGCGCCACTTCCAGTTTTCTGGTGGTTCATTGGAGATAGGAGTCTCAAGGTCTCTCCTGCCCGGGCTGGCTTTGAACCGTGATCCTCAGATCTCAGCCTCCTGAGTAGCTAGGATTACAGGCGTGAGCCACCAGCGCCCGGCTCCTGTTTATTTTCTATGGATAGTCATTACTATCCATTCATTCATAAGTATTTATTTAGTTGGAAATCAATGGAGTATTTCTGAAATACATTTATATGTTATGATTTTTTTAATGGGAGATGGCTATATAAGTAAAAATCAGTGCCATGTAGCCACGTGTCACTCTTGTAATCAATAAGGTGTTATGATTTCCTCTTAGCTATTTTTGAAGGTATTTTTATGAAAATAAAGACTTAAGTCAATCATCTTGAAAGGTCCACACAACTAAAATTCCATATAATTAACATTCCTATCCTGAATGTATAATAAAATTATTCATCAGTCATCATAGTATCAAGCTCTTCAAATAGTTCAATTACTAATCTAACAAAGTCTATTCACTGTTGATAGAAATATAAATCCACTACTGAAATCCATATGAAGATTCTTCAAATATGTAAAAGAATAGAACTACCATGTGATCCTGCCTTATCTCTTCTGGGCATATGCCCACAGGAAATGAATTCAGAATATAAAATAGATTTGTGCATGTCATGTTTGTTCCAAAACATACAGAGTAACTAAGGTGAAGAAGCAGTTTAGATGTCATCAAAAGGTGAACTATGTTACATATACACAGTGAAGTATTATTCCCTTATAAAGAAATATGGTATCCTGTCATTTGCAGCAAAAGGGTTAAAAGTGGAGGACAGGATGTTAAGTAAAGAAGCTACAACACAGACAGGCAAGTACCATGGACAGGTATATGGCTATGATCAGTGAACACTGTATAGATGTATCACATTGATCCAAATAGTATCTGTCTAATACATGTGAATTTTAATATACCATCAATTTTACATGAATTACAAAACAAATCTTGCCGTAAAAGCAAGGAAATGCAACATCATTAGATGTTACTCCAGATCATTGCAAAGAGATGTTTTATCACTTGTTGTTTCTACTGAAATTGTCACAATACTTTTCATTATCTCTTTTTTGCTAAGTGCTGGTAATTGAGTACTCATGTTGAGCAAGCACTTCCCTTAGCGCTTTTACAGGCTAGTTCAGCAAAAGCAAGCATGAGCTTTGCCTCTACAAGAAGAAAGACACTCATCCAATGACAACTAAGAATAGATGCATGGCCTTTTTTCGGTGGGATTTTTTTTTTTAACTAATGACAATAGCAAACAACAGGCTTTAGTTTAGCAATAAGAAATGTATCTGTTAGCCTTTTACAAGTGTTTAAGTTAAAAAGAAGCAACTATACTCCATCATCTCATGAAAAGAAAAGAACATTGCAGGTTTTTATGATTGAAATTCAGAACTAATTTCTAGATACCAAAAATGTATCTTATGAAGGTGAAATAAAAATAGGAAGGCCAGCTTGGCTATTTTCTCTTTATATCTATTTTCAGGAGTTTATCCTGCTCCCCATTCTGAAATCTGAAGTATCTATGCAATATATTTCTTAGTTTGAATTACTGATTTTTTTTCTTTTTATGGTATTTCAAAAGCAGTAAGATATTTTCTTTTTATCTCCACTCCTTAAGATTTTTTTATAGCTGAGAAAAATCTGGCGAATTCAAGGTAAACACAAAACCAATGTTTCTTCCTCTACTGGGACACACTGATGATAATTCTTACTTCGGTCTCATCAGCATTTATTAAAATTCAATTCTGAGCACTACATATTGTCTGTTCATTTCTTCCTTTAATTAATGAGATGTGTGGCAGGAACTAAAATTCTGGATCCTTATTATATTCTTACAGACATCAGCTGTCACTTTGATATAGCAAAGATAGTGTCCTTAGTGTCCTTCTGAATGAGGATAAGATGATAAGGAGACTAGGGGTTTTGTTGTTGTTTTGTCTATTTATTAAATCTGCCATCGAGTAAGAATGCCTGCACTGTTTCTTTTAAATTTGTCATTTAAAAATGATATTAAAAAATAATGAGTATGTGAAACAACACTAAAATTTTCTTATGTATCTTTTTGTCATAATAAAAGTCAACAGCTTACTAAAAAGTCATATACTGAGAAAGAAATCCCTAGCATCTTGCCATGTTAAGTCCAATATTCTGATATCCCTCTCTCTAATGGGCTAGTGGGAGAGATAGAGTCTCTGACCTCCAGTTCCCCACAGGTAACGAGTGTGTCCATCTGAAACGAACCTCTAGAAGCAGTGACCAAGCTTTTCCTCCATGAAAGGGAACTCTGAATAGAATAATTCATTTCAATAACTCCCAGAGGGCGTTCTGTTTCTCACATTTAAACACTATTGAAATTAGGTTGAAATTTTAGTTTATGAAATATCCTACTCTAATCAGAAGTACTTTCCCTTTCATAGTGGTATAATGAATATAATTCATCTTTTAAACGATGACACCTTAGAGGATGAAATATGATTGTTCTCAACTTGAAGGTAATTCGGTTATGATGGCAATACACATTAGAAATAGAGTAGGGCAATGGATTTCTTCTAAATAAAGATGCAGTAGAATTGTTCTTCTGCCTACATGGCAAGCTAACCAACGCCCACCCCCCTCTCGCCCCCAACCACACACACACACACACACACACACACACACACACACACACACACACACACACTGACCTTTATAGTACACCTGAATGAATAGGTAGCTCTATCTCCTATCATATCACCTTAGAAAATAAATGCCAGGATCTCAAGTTCATGAATAATTCAGCACTAGGGCTGTTTTACCTTGATTGCTTATTCTCAATTCTCCAAAGTATATAGTCTCTACTCAGATGATGTAACCTTACCATTTGCATTCATTCATGGGTTGGAAATGGACCCTCTACATGTTCCCTGGGGTAGTTTAGTTTCATTTATATGCATGTAAATAGCACCAAGACTGACATAAAAATTAATGAACTACTTATATTAGTAGCTTATGTCTTGTTCCTAAAAGCAAACAAATGCTTATATAATTAAGGTAATTAATACCAAACTAAAGCTATAAAATCAGAACCAATAAAAACTAGTGTCAAATAATAGGTGATTTGATTTTGAAATATGAAAATTGAAATATAAACTTAAAAGAAGAAATAACCACACATTTATTTCACTTTTTGATACAAACACTCTCAGATTAATACATGCTAAAATATTGTCAGATTCTGATATTCCCCACCCCTATGGAGCCCAATAAAAGAAGTGCTGATTCAAACATATCAGGTACACCACAGTATAAAGGTCTTAATACCACAGTATAAAGGTCTAAAATGTAGGTCAGGGATGACCTTTAAATAATGCTGTCTTTAATTAGTGGTAGAGTTAATTATTAGTTTTCTTACTTCTCTTTAAGCTGCCTTGAAGTATAAAGATTTTCACATGTGTTATCTATGATAACTACAAGTTATTTTTAAATCTAAGAATGGTCTAATTTGACTCTGTCTCTATAAAAATGCCTACAATTTCCAGTTTATGTCACTACCAATGCTCAATAAAAGTGGGACCTGAATATAACCATCTTACCCATAGTAATGCTGAGAATTTTCTGCATTGTTCTCACACTACAGTTTTAATTCAAGTCAGTTCTGATCTCATTGAGTCCTAACTTCAAGTGTGTCTTGATTTCAAGGCCCAGAGTCACCCATAATGTTAAAATTGATGAAGTTTATATTTTCCAATTTTTTTTGTTTTAAGGCATTCCTCCAGTTCTACATATTTAAGAAAACAATTTATGAAAACCTAAGTGTCTCCACCACAAAAGAAAATGTTTATTGTTTAATTTGACATTTCCTGTATAAGCTTATTTATTAATTATTGATGTAGTGCATTTCTCAGTAAAAGCCAATGGTTTAGAATAAATTAACTATCATTAGAACCTACTCTTCCCTTGGTACTTTTTTACTAATTATAAGGACAGTATAAAACTGAGAAATTACATAATAATATTTTCATTTTTGCCAATGATAGGACTGAATTATATTTTGGGTAGATTGCCTTTATTCTTACTTCTATTACATTGAACATCAAAGACAAACTGACAGTTACTTAAATAGGAAAAAAAATCTTTTGAATGAACAAAAGATGTACTTGAACAAAGTAATAATAATAATAATAATAATGGGCGTGAGAGTGCAGAGGACAGTGAGAGACTATAATATTGAAATATAACTGTTGACTCCATTCCATTTTAATTCCACGTAAATATTGTTTCAACAATGAAAAAGAGTCCCTAGCTAAGAGACACATCCTAGTTCACAGATAGAAAAATATTAAAATATTCACATGAGAATGACAATGAATGGCACTGTCTCCGTGAGTGGCAAAGAAAAAATGGTTTTTAGGACTATGGGGAGTTGGCACTGGGCCAATGCAGCTGGTGGTGCCTATCACCTGGAGGCTCTTTGAATGTTACAGGAATAGCAAACCTGATGTTTCTGGATCCCCCACCACATGGTGCAGCCATAAACGGGTAGCAATGAATTAGAGGAAACATGTTTTACAGGCTAGTTCCATTTGGCCATGTTTATAGAGAGCAGAGACAAGAATATCATATTAGAAAATGCTTATACAGATTGTATTTAAGTCATTGTACCTAACAATCAGTATTACCAAGAGATTTACTCAAATGTCTTCATATCATTATCTTTGGATCATAAGTTTTATTAGATCTAATGACACAGTTCACTAGTTCCTGTGTTCTGAAAGTTACTACCTAACAAATGTGTGTGTGTGTGTATATATATATATACATATGTACAGTATACATATATATATATATATGTGTGTACATATGTATACACATACACACATAGCTTGAAACACCAATATGCAATATGTTTTTAAGAAGAAATACATGGTTTTAACTTTTCACCATTAAGTATAATGCTGGCTGTAGGTTTGTCATATATAGCTTTTCAGTTCACTCCAGTTAGAATGGCCATAATAGTATGGCCAAAAGGGAACGCTACTACATTGTTCATGAGTATATCAACTAGTTCAACCACTCTGAAAAGCAATATTCAAAAGAATAAACATAGAACTACCCTATTACCCAGCAATCCCACAACAGGACATTTACCCAAATGAACACAAAACAAGGCCACTCTTAAGCTACCAGCACAACTATGTTCATTGCAGCATTATTTACCACAGCTAACATATGGAACCAACCCAGATGCCCTTCAGTAGATAAATAGATCAGAAAAATGTGCTTTATATACAAAATGGAATTCTATGTTTCCATCAGAAAGAATGGTATCACTCCATTCATAAGGAAATGGAAAGACTTGGAAAAAAAATCATATTAAATGAAGTAAGGTAGACCCAAAGAAACAAAGGCTCCATGCTTTCCCTCATTTGTAATAATTAGTTTATGTTTAGGGTAATCTTAGTAGAGGAACACAACCGCTCAATAGCTATGTATGTATGATCGTATAAAATGATGCTAATTGAAATGAACTCCAAGATATGGAAACAGGAGGGTTTTTTTTTGGGGGGGGGAGTTTATGTTTTCTTTTTAAAGTACTGTGTAAAGTTATTTCTTTTTCTTTCCTTTATAATTTATTTTATTATTTTTTCTTTTTTTTTCCCTTTGGTGTCACATTTCCTGCTGTCACATTGTTTTGATTTTAATACCTTGTGTCTTGTTTATCTGATCTGAGGAAGGGAAAGGTAATAATAAAACCATGAGACAAATGACTAAGTGTGAATCAATGCAAAAGAAATACTCACAAGACATTGTGTTGGAAATGAACTTTATGACTAAAGTGGAAGGGTATTGGAGAGGAAATGGAAAGTAGAAGAAAAAGAAGGCAGGGATAACAAAGTTGGACAAAAAATGTACTCATTACCTTACTTATGTAGTGTAATCACTCTATATCACCCTAACAAGAAATTTTTTTTTTTATTTTTTGTGAACATACTGTAGAAACGGGTTACAATTACATGGGCAAGATAATGAGTACATTTCTTATCAAGCATTGCAGCCTCCTCCTTTGTTTACCCTTCACATCCCTTCCCAGCCCCCCCCCCCCCCCCCCCCGCCCCGCACCAAAGTTGTAAAGTTCGTTTTCGACATGACAACTTGTACTTCAAAAATTGTTTAAAAATTAAAGCTGCTTAAGATAAAAAGAAATGTTTCACAGTAAAAAAAGAAGAAATCCGTAATTTCAAACAATATACGAGTCCCTATCTTTAAATAATTTCTTTCATATGTTGATATAAAAATGTATTCCCAACTATAGCATTATTTCCATTCAAAAAGAGTTGACTTACTTTTTAACCACTTTAAAAAGGTAAAAGTACCTATCAAATTTAGAAGCCATATATTGAAACAAGATATACATTCTAAAAATATTTTTCATATATGTTAATTTCAACTTTAAATAAACAATGTATTTATATTTAAACACAAACAACAGCATAATTTGCATATCACAACATATTTATATGTCTCAAGTAGAAATAAGTAAAAAGTGTATCAGTGAAAAGTGGCAAAGGTTGTATTTTCAAGACTCCATTCAGTATGTTATAATTTAGTACAAATTTCATGTTTATACATTAAAGTTGAAATACAGAACGTCATCATGCCTATGATACTTTTTTCTGTTTTTAACACTAACAAGAAATATTAAATGATTGCTGGTTGATTCGCAATTTCCAACTAGCAAAGAATGTTACTCCTATTGAGAATAATAAACTATAATTTAAAATAATAAGCTAGTAGACCATAGTAGAAACAAATATGTCTTTTTTATTATTTATCTTTAAGCAGTTGTGCAAGGGAACCGGCATTTAACAAAGCAGTTTATGAACATAATTAGCCTTGATCAATGTCATTCCTTTCAATATTCTCACCCATCATTGCTCTTCACACCCTTTCCTTTGCTCTTCTTAGTTTTGTAGGCTGTCCATTACAAGTATTTCTTTACTATTTACCCTGATTAATGGAGCTGAGATCTATCTCTCAGGAGAAAGAATACACATCAATGGAGGAAAGGAAAAAGCAATGAAGCAAGGGTTAAACATATTGAAACACTTAATGAAATGTACCTTTCAATATTACTATTTCCAAAACTCTCTCCCTTGCTTTGCTCCAAGCTCTCAGAGTTAATACCTACGTCTCCCGTATTTATTTCTCAATGTGATTCATGATGATTGTATTCAAAAGTGAAACCTTCCCATCAATCAAGATTGCTAATGAATTTGTTGAAAAATCAAAATGGATTTGTTTGGTACTTGATTCCAACAATAAATATTATTAATGCTTTGTTAAAATAATAACAATGACAACAATAATAATGAATAACAGGTAGAATATGTACTCAGTCATTTACTTGACTTCCCTTTTATAATAAACCTGTGGAGTATTTAATGATTGTTTTAGAATCTAGTCATGAAAATGCTCAAAAGAGGTTTGCAAATAAAATTGCATTTCAATTTACAAACACGTTAACTATGATTCAATTTTACTTAACAGTATTTGAGAACGTTTTTTAACCTGGTGGAACTGACTGTATTTAAACTGGGCTAATTCATCTAAGTAATATTTTATTTTGGGCCACATTAAAATTATATGCTCTTTATTTTTTAATTTAAAGACCATGTAGCTAAATAATTTCTTTTTTTCCTTTTTCTTTTTAAAATTATTTTTATTGTCAAGGCCATGTACAGAGGGGTTACAATTACATAAGTAATGTATAAGTACATTTCTTATCAAACTTGTTTCCCCTTCCCTCATTTTTTTTCCTACTTTCTCTTCCCCACCCCTACTCCCAAGTTGTACAGATCATTTCCGACATATTGTCTTGTGAATATGTCTCTTGCATTGGTTCCCCCCTGGTCCTTTGTCTCACCATTCTGCTGTCTCCCTTCCCTTCCCTAATTCCAATAAACGTATATACAATCCCAGGGTACCAAAATCAAATACAGTGACAACAGGAGATATATTCTCTTTAAAATAGGACTTCCTCTTTGGAAGTTGTATAAAGTTATGAAAAGAAATCTACTTTAAAAATGATTAGTAACTGCATCTAATATATTTCTATGCCTTACTTATTCTTCTAAACCCTCCAGAAATCCCTTAGGTTTGAAGGAGTTTTTAGGTCTCTTCCTATTTCTCAAGAAACATGAACTCTCATCATTCAGCCACAGAAAAGGATCTGTCTGTCACCAAATGTCAGGTTGTCTGTTATCCCCTTCGGTCATGTGGTGTCTTCTTCGTATCCCTTGTGTTAAGGAAGTCTATTTCTGTCACACACACACACACACACACACACACACACACACACACACACGTTTCCCCTAGGATTCTGGAAGGCCCTTAGGACAGAACTCTTGTCTTCCTCTCCTTTGGGTCCCAGGCTCTCACATGCTAATGTTCATCAAGAATCAAGAGACTATATCAAATCCCTCTCCTCCAACCTGGGTCTGTCCTTTAGAAAATTCAAAATAAAATTCAAGCTCATTTTACCAAGTTGGTCTTTCATTCTGTTTCAGCTTCCACTCAAACAGTGAGTACAATTACTTCTCATATGAATGCCAAAACACAAAGTAATGGCAACATATAAAACTAATTAGAATTTTGGCACTACAATGCCAAAGAGGATGAATTTAGTTCACTGGCTTTGAATGATTTCTACAAAACAGCACACAGGGACACAGAGAGGCATACAGATTTACAAAGGCTGTGGATGTGTAAAACAAATGGAGAGGACTGTATTTAACAGGAAATCAAGATTTAATGCTTTCAAAATGCTTTTACACAAACAACTGCTGTTTTGGATTAGAGGAATAGATGGCATGAGGTGGGGAAGACATCTTACTGGGGGGGGGAGGGTGGATGGAGGAGAGAGGTGTGAGAGGTCAGTAGTTGTAACTGATAAGCTTCCCTCCTGGCTGTGTGAAGAGATTTCAGAGTCCTGGGGAACATGCCCAGAGAGTCTCACTATTTGCTTACAGAGCAGCCATACATGACCTACAATAAAGCAGCAAGTTATGTCTAGATCAGACATTCAAATCCTGCTCTCCCTTTCGTGCTGTCAAGAGCACAGAAATGTTTCTTCCCCAAGGCAGAACTGAGAGGAGGAAAAAAATTCTTTCCTTCCACCCAAGGTAGTAAATATTTGAAAAAGTTTAGCAGCAAATTGATTTTTTAAACAAACAAAAACAAACAGCCTTTCTATGCACTGCTCAGGATCCCCTGAGGGATAGGAGCTTGGTGGTGGATGCTATCTCAGATTCAAGGAGAAGGAAAAAAATTAGTTTTTCTGTTTCTCTACCTACTACAAACTGAGATTTATTTCAGGAAGCCCTACAGGCAGAATAATGCTGTTCAGAGCCAATGCTGTCCAAAGACAAGCAGATTGTAGTCTCAGTAGAAAACTTGCCAATACTCTGACCTCTCCTTGGAGTTGGCAGGGATGGACTGGGGGCAATCTGACTCTACCCCTGAAATTCCGACTTGGAGAAGACAACTTTTATCAGCCATGCTAAATCACAAAAGGACACCTAGATTATATTCTTTACCACAACTAACCAACTACATGGCACAGCCCCGTAATATATTTCAGTTGAAGTTCATTCCCATTAGAAAGGAATAAAATTCTTTCATAATTAAGAAATGACATAAAACTACTTTCAGTCTGGTTCTTCAAACAAAATGGACAGCTGTCAGTACAGCTGAAAGAAGGCACATGGACATAAAGAATGTCCTTTGAAAATATTGGGCTGTGACGCTGAGGTCACATCTGAATTGGCTGTGGCCACACCTTTCTCTACCCATACCCTAGATAAGGCCTAGCCCAGGCCCAGAAGCTCTCTTTCCCAGACGCTTTTTCTCAGCTCTTTCCCACCTCTTTCCCAGGTCTTTCTCAGGCCTTTCCCAGCCACGTGGAGGGCCAACGTGGCCTGGTGCCAGCCAGAACGATGAATAAACCTACCCCTTACCTAAAAAAAAAAAAGAAAATATTGGGATGTGAAACTTTATATGAGCCATAAATAAAATTTATAAGCAATATAACTTTGAGAAGCATATATACGGGGTATGCATTTCCTCAAAAGGGATTTTCAAAATAACTGGCTCTTCTTTAATCTGTGGTGTAGATAGTGTCAACAGCAAGAGTCAACAATGAAATGTTTTATTTCAAGGACAGGAAGTAAACAAATGAAATACATATGAAACATACCTATTATAGTTTATGTATCCACGAATAGCTTTTAGCTGAGAAAGGTAGAAGATGTCTGTAGTGCCACTGCTTAGGAGTTTAAGGCAAGAATACCCTGAGGATACTCTGAGCTCAATTGTTCAAGACAAGTCTACCGTGGGAAACAGAAAAATTAAAAAATGCTATTTTTCTCATGCACGTGTACACACACACACACACACACACACACACACATACACACATACATTTTCAACATGTTAAGGAACATAAACACTATGTTAATATGCTGAATGCATTTAAAATTTTTATAGACCAGAATTGATCAGCAACAGATTGTTGATTTGAATAGTCATTGTGATTCTGATTCCCTTATACATACGAAGTGAGCTCTTCACAGACCAGACAACTTACCACATACTAATTACAATGAAAGGAATTAACCATCCAGAATAGAAATAACAGCAAAAAGATGTTAATAAAGGTGAGTGAAAAACCTGCACTTTAAGAATCATGTTAACAAAGTTAATAGTTGTAATAGGCACAACTATGAAGTGGATTTTATATGCAAATCTTGTTTGATCTTTTATCCTTTTTGATTCTCATGACAGCTATAAGATCAATGTATTATTATCTTTTTTTTTCCTACATAGGCAGAACAAGTTTTTAGAGAGTGCCTGAATTCAATTTATCCAGATTATAAAGCCAGTAAGTGGTAGATTTGTGCTTTAACCTCGTTAGTAAACAATGAGATTCTGGGCTAGAGTTTAGCTATCTAGTTTATTGTAGAGATAGAGACAATAAAGATTCTATTAAATACCACAGGAAGCTCCATAGATAAAATCAACAGTGAATGTATGTGGAATTAACTCCCACAAAAATATGGTCATTTTTTGACCATTTGTATTATTTTGATTCCATCCTTCCAGCTTTTGTTATCTCAATCACTTCCTTGGTAGCCATTAAAAAAAAGTTCCAGTCAATCAGCCTTAATTGATTTCTATTCAAAGAAGCAATACATTTTATGTATGTTTTGTCCTTTTAACATCATTACATTCAATAATATCCAAAACAACATAAAATTTGTTTTGTAGACTGAAAAAGTTTACAAGTATGTATTACAAGTTTAAGTGTATTTTAATAGATATACCCTTATGTTAGTTTAGTTTCTTTTCTAAGAAAAGATGATGTGATTCAGGATTGTTTCCTTTCATTCCTTTTGACCAGTAACCCTGCAATATTTCCTGAGATTCATTTTAATACTCTAAACATATTCCCACCCTTCCCTTATTTCAAGCAGAATTGCTTCACACTTGATTAGAAAACACAGTCAATTTCCAGCTACCCAATACTGTGCACATTGTTATCCATTCCTTCTTCCTTGTGTTTTTTCTTTGCTTATGATTGGTGTGCTTTTCTTCCTCAAGTTCATACATCTTTCTTGGGAAAAGAGAAAAACAAACTGAAAGAGATAAAAGTAAGGTCACAGAGGAAGTGTTCAGTGTGTTTAGGCCAGGCCTCCATACTACCATCTGCACTACCACATCCTATTTCAGCACAGAGAAGCTGTGCATTACAAAGAGCCCTCCAAAAGCTCCCTTTTGTTATGTGAATTACTGCAGCTATGACACACAAGGAACAAAACTGAGTACAAAACATCACCTCCAAATGTATTTGTCTAATCTATAGAAATTAAAGCTTTCTCTTTGAAATGTTATTTCCATGGAAGTATTTCATGTTAAAAAAAATTCCAGTAGGCATTTTTGAGTTATTATGTTTGTCAACACTACCACTAAATTCTTCCCATGACTTTTCTCTTCAAAACTGTGGGATCCCATATTATAGTAATAAATACTTACAATTATTCACAATGGCCAAGCATTACAAGCACATACAGAGCTTACAACCTCAGCTGTAGCCTGAGGCTTTTCTTGCTGTGGTAAATCTGCCATGTAGCTGGCAGGAATGGATAAATTCACTCACTGTATCAACAAAATCTGGGAAGACTGAACAGTTGCTATCAATATCCTATATCCAACAACTCAACTTCCTCCCAAACTCCACCAAACAGTTACAGATGACAATTTTTGTGGAATGGAGCTCATTAATAATGTTTATTTTGGGTTTATGTTTTATTGTATATTCATAAACAATGAAAAGAGAGGATATAGGTGTGGCTCAAGTAATAGCTTGCTTTTGGGTGAATGTTTCCTTGCTTACAAGTATGAATCCCTGAATACTGAAAAGAAAGGAGAAGGAGGAGGAGAAGGAGGAGGAGGAGAAGAAAAAGAAGAAGAGCAAGAAACAAAGAGTACATAGCATTAAAGTCATATGAAAAATATATGTAACATGTGCATTATATAAGAAGCTAAGATCAAAAGTGATCCTCAGCCACAAGTGGTTCAGTTGGACTTTGAAGATATCTTTCTATTTGTTTAAATATTCTTTTCTGTAGGAAATAAATAAGGTTGATATATCAATTCCAATAAATGTTACCCACCATACCAAATGAAAGGCTATACTCACATATATACAGTAAAGCAATGATGTTTTTCTTGTTACACAATGGGGAGTTATATATGACAGTCCACTCACCTATATGAGGTAGACAGAATTCTAAGGTGATTCTCTGAGACCGAAAACTTTCTATAACCATCTCTTGTCTTTGGTATGTGAACATGACAGGCTCTAAGAAGGTATAATTACATCCTGTGGAAGTTATGTCATCATGAGAAATAGAGAGAGAGATAGGGGGGAAATAGGAAGGGAGGAAAATTCTCTGTCCAATGGGAAAGATTCAGACAGGTCCAGGCCATATGGAACATGAGTTCCAAAATATTGTGTTTTAGCTGAAATTAGCCCCAAGTGATAGCCAGAAAGGAAATAAAGACCTTAGCCCTATATGTGCAAGTAACTGAACTTTGCCAAAATTACATGATCATGGATGGAGACACCAAGTCCAAATAATGACATAACCTAGCACTTTCCTTGACTATACTCTTGTGAAACCTTGAGGAGAAATATTCTATGACTCAAGATTTCTTACCTGAAGACTTGTGAGGTAACAGATATTGTAGGACACTGAGTTTGTGGTAACTTTTTTTTTTTGCCAGTCCTGGGACTTGAGCTCAGGGCCTGGGCACTGTCCTTAAGCCTCTTCTGCTTAAGGTTAGAACTCTACCATTTGAGCCACAGTGCCACTTCCGGCTTTTTCTGTATATGGTACTGGGGAATCAAGCCCAGGGCTTCATGCATGCTAGGCAAGCACTCTACCACTAAGCTACATTCTTAGCCCTGTGATAACATTTTGTACAGCAACAGAAATTTATATGAACTCCACAAATGCATATGAATTCCTCATATTCTCTAAAGAAACAGTATAAAGAAAATGCACATGTAATTATAATGAGGGATTTAGTGGACTGGTGATGGTACCCAGTCTGAGGTCAAAGGCTTGGAATCTCCCTGGAGATCCACCAGTGTGAACCCTTATCCAAGGTGAAGTGTCTGGCATCTCATGCTCTTGGGCAAGGGAAACTCAGTGTGTAAGACTGAGCCTTTATACGAATGTGTGCTTCCTCCTTCCTATGCTTTGTTCTGTCTGGATCCCCAGCCTAGTGGAGACCGCCCATGTTCAAGGCAAGTCTTTCTGGGTCATTTCGCTGACCCATATCTCATTTGAATCTGGAAACACATTAACAGCCATATTCAGAAGTATGCTTTACCAGTTTTCTAGACATCCTTCGGTCCAGTCACATCATCATCATAATCATTCTGTCAAAGCTAAATATGCATTCTTCATCTGCTTTTTCTGGTGCAATAATGTGAATAAAAGTTCACAAAAAGAAAATAAATTAACTTGGTGGAAATGAAGAATTGAAGATCTGAGACTGATTCTACTTCTATTTATTTATTGAGCATTAGAATCGTCAATGATAATTCTACACAATGCACTTTGTTTAAAATACACATTGCCTTATTTATGAAAGAAATCAAAATGCACTAGTAGCTAACATTCTCATTTCACAGGAGAGAAAACTGACAACCCCATGAATTTAGGTTTAACTTTGATATATTTGAGATATTAAATTTATAGCCATCCTACAGATTCTTGAGCTTATAAAACATTTCATCTTCATTCCAAAATTAACTCTCGGTAAATAATTCTCCCAGAGACAATCAACAAACAATCAATGGATTAAATATTAGATTCTTAGATGCTAATTCAGTTTTTGGTTCTCACTCAGACAGCAAGGTAACCTAGGTGGCACGTTGAAAACTGTAATAGCCTATACCTTCCTAAAGCAGTGATGTTTCCATCTCAGGTACACATAGGAATCATGCAAAGTTATTAAAACACTTAATATTTGGGTCCTAATGCCAGAAGACATATTATCTAGTTGGCCTAAAGTGGGGCCTGAGCATCAAGATTTTTTTTAAAAATTCTTTCATTGATTCTCACAAGTATCTAAAGTTGACTCATGATTATGAAGGGGTTTATGGGAATTGTAACTGGCCTAGAAATAACAGGAAAGGTTAATATCTTCGGTACTTTGGAAATCTTTCTTTTGGCCCAAAACACATGTTTGGGTAAAAGATGCTGAAAAGGTCTGGTAAATGTTTCACAGCTGTGGAGGCACAAGTAACCCTGCAGACCCATCTACAATGGCATTCTCATTTTAGAACATTTGCTCCATTGTTTTATTTAACATTTCTTAAATAACTTATTGGGAAAAAAGTAGGCTCATTTTCTAAAATAATTATATCCTCTTTTACTTTAGCTTGATTATTCTCAACTTCTTTTTTCTTTGTAATTAATTTTCTGTAGCTTATTGAAAGTGTTTATTTACGTACTGATAGTGTGTGATAAATTTAACTAGTTTCTTCTTAACTATTAACCTGTTAATTGCAAGCTATATTTGTAAAATTGAAAGATTAATTCGCATTATCACTTAACCCAGAGAGAAAAACACACATTATTTCATTCTAATCCATCCACACTTATTCAGTTCTTGAAGCATTACTTCTTGCTAAAACATGGTGTTCCATGTCTGAAATCTTAGGGACTTGGAAGGTTGAGTTTGGGAGGACCACCGGACTAGCCCAGTCCAGGGAGGAATGTGTGGAAGACTTCATCCTCACAGAAAGGAAACTGGAGGGAACAGTGAGCACTTGTGACCCAGCTATGAGGGAATTAATGGAAACTGAGATGCAATATCCAATGGGAAGAAAACAAGGTAAACAGTAAAAACAGCCTGAGTCCATGCCATCAAAACTCCACAAATCTAGTCTAAGGCACTAAGTGCAAGTTCCAATATCTCAAATATAGACAGACAGACAGACAGACAGACAGATAGATCTTTTTCTGGCCTCTAAGCTTTCCTAGATCCTATTTTTGTAATATCGAACATTCTTTTTCCTGATCAATTCTTTCTTCAATTTGTGGGTTCAGAAAAAGAATATCATTTCAGGTTTTTTTCAGAATTGTATTCCCAGATATCTAGAATTGTTTTCACACCATAGGCAAACCTTATAAGCTCTACTAAAACCATGCACACCATAATCCCTATTAAGAGATCACTTTACCACTATGTTGTATATTTTGTGCAAAGCTGGGTTTCTGTAAAATCATATTGGCTGAAAAGATGCCACAGTGTGCTATGCTTCTGTGAAACTAATCAGGCTTCCGATACATAAATTGACAAATGGCATTGTACCATATATTTTATTTTCTACAAAATGCACCATGATTTTTTCCAGACTTATTTCATGTAGACCTATCTCATTTTTATTATTATCCTTGGGAAATTTTATGAAGGAGTTGCCTTTCAATGAATCAGTTTATGAATACAACACATTTTGATTAATGTCACTCTTTGCAACATTCCTACCCAATCCCCCTTCCTTCAATTTCCCTAATTTTGTAGGCTATACATTAAATTTTATGGCTGTACTCTCCTCCCATTCCTTTAACCCCACCTCTTGGTCCCATCCTACCTTTCAAGTATTCATTTCCTTATTTTGTTGAACTGTGTGTTAGCCTTTCTAAGCTATTACACCATTTGAGTTCTCCCCTGCATCTTCTATATTTCAGTTCAAGCACTATGTACACTTGGATACCATCACAGCTTATTTATATGTTTATAAATTATTTCTCTCCTTATAAGAGAAAACATGCATTAATTCTATCAAATTCCATTCTAGTTTTTTTACTCTGTAGAGTTACACAATAATATGATTCACTAGAAGAACTCACACAGCAATCAAAATCCTGAATGTACAAATGTATACATTTATGTACTCAGAATCTTATTTTGGGGGGGTCCGGTCATGGGGCCTGAACTCTGGGCCTAGGCACTGCCCCTCAGCTCTTCAGCTCAAGGCTAGCGCTCTACCACTTGAGCCACTGCACCACTTCCGGCTTTTTTCTTTTTGCTTATGTGGTGCTGAGGAATTGAACTCAGGGCCTCTGGCATGCAAGGCAAGCACTCTACCACTGTGCCACCTTCCCAGCCCTGTACTCAGAATCTTTATGATATTCTTTTTATTATTTAAATAAAAGACACAATTGTAACACATTTTATCAGTTTTCTCTCTAGAAATTTTTTCTTATACTTTTATTGTGCTACATTAATCTTATCTTTTAATTTGCTTTTATTTATTTTATTCATGGAATGATGTTTATATTTCTTTTAATCCATATATGTATAAACTGATATAAATCATTTGCTAAAGACCAAAGTGATTCACAAAACTGGGAATTCAATAGTACAAAATAGTTCCCTAGGTCAAATTTTTAAATATTAACACATCTACTGAACTAGAAAAAGATAACTCAATATACTGACAGGTTATTTTTTTTTGAGGATTTACATCAATTATCTTTAACCAAAGAAACCTCATAGGATCTAAGATTAGTTTTTATTTGTAAGAGGCTTACAGTTTCAGAAACACATTTATATGAGGAAGAAGAAGATAAGTTGGATATCTTTCTTTTTGCTACTAGAATGTAGGTCAATGTTGTATTTTAGAATCACAGGTAATTTCTTTATGTATGTTTGCTGTTATAAATAGTATACCATTGCATAGAACTTTCAAAATTTTGGTAATGTATTAAAAAGTTTATATGAAAATTTATGTATACCACAGAAAAATCAGGAATTAAAGAATTATTCAAAGTGACCACATTGGCAGCAGTAAGAATAATACAACCAGAGCTTAAAGTATAGTGAGTCTTTGATAACATGATTGACCTTATTTCTTCCTAGCAGAAAATTTACCAAAAAAATTTAGTGTATAATATTTCCAGAATTTAATTGATAGAATAATACACATGTTCTCATTATTTTGACTAAAAAATACATCCTCACCAGTTTATCCAAACTTGGTTAAGAACAGAAATTATCAAATGATAAAAAAATTTAGGCGTGAGCAAATGCCACATTCAATTGACAGTTTAACAGAAGTGGGTAGAAAGGGAAAGTAGCAAGTACTAGAAAGACTTCAGCAATCCATTTTAGAAGTTAGAGATTTGATATCAGTGACATCAACAGACATATTAATGCTCATAATGTTTGGTGTGGTCATAGATAGAAAAAAGAAGTCAGGATCTCTCTCTTAAACATGCACCTAGATCTGCTACCATAGTATTGTATGGCTGAAAGGACACTATCTCTTCTATGACTCAAGATGGCTAATTATCCTTCAACAGATCCTATCTAACACTTCTGGCCGGAGGCCATGTGACTGAGCCAAGTACATTCCAAGTGACAAGAGTTAACTGCTCACCAAACAGCCTGCCCTTCCATATAAAGACCCACTAATGTCATATAGCACTGTCAGTCCCTTGCTAGACAACCCAATAAGAAAGTCCCATGGGCATTTCCAAATCAACCTGTTCAAAATCATTGTCATTTTTTTCCTTGCTGAAAATCTGCTCCTATTACTAAAATGTTCCCTGTGATAATTCATAGACCTAAGGTTCAGCCAAGTCAGATTTTCTGGCATTATCTTGGGTCCATTCTTTCCACCAGTTTCATAGATTGGTGCACAATAAGCACTGACTAGGAATAAATAAAAGGAAGAAACTAGGTGAGAAAGAAAGAATACAGGGATGGAAAATCAGAAGGAATAGATGAGGAGACAGAAAAACAGAATCTCTCTCAATTGTATGATTAAATTGGAAATCAAATTGTTTGTTCTTCACTTACATATTGATAACCCTTGATTAGGCCGGTCTATGTTCAATTGAATTATAGCAATATTGCACTGACCACCTTCCTTTGTACCTAAAAATTGTTATAGTACGTTTTCTTCCTTGTCTATTATCTCTTTTTTATGTAGCAAATGTCACCTCTTCTTTAGGAATGTACATAATGGATCTACATTCACTAAAACTGCCTTCTGCATCTTCTACCTCCACCTGTTTGCATCTCATTCCCACTAACCTCTCAGGAAAATCACAGTATATTGGCCCTCTTTACTTTCTAACACCTGGTACTCTATTATCAATGAATCCAACTTGGAAAATACTTCACCCTCACATGATTTAACTAATTCTGAGATTTGAAGGTACATGGGGCAAATACTGTAACAGATGAACAATGAGCTGAACTACAGGTTGAATAACACAGAAACCTGCTGTGAGTAACTTGTTCTTGCACAGGTCCTAAGACATTAAGTTTGGTCTCCATTTGTGAGGAAGCCATAGTAACTAAGGTTGACATTCCCTTAGGAACCATGGGAAGTCAGAATCCAGCTTTAAGGGGCATGCAGACATACAAGAAGGCCCTCTTGAAAAACATTTTGATTTTCTTCTTAGAAAGGTTCTCTAAACATCTAGAAACATTCTGTCTTGGTATAACACCCATTACTAGATAACGTAATTTCTCCAGCACCTATTAAATTGTTTGCATGTAAACTATATGACTTACATGCCTAACGGCTCTTCTTCACAAATGTATGCACATACCATTTATATGAATAGCAGTATGAACATTATGACATCTGACTGAAAGCATGTACTTAATTTGAGATATCTATCTCTTCCCCTCTGCTTTCTACTCTTCTCCCCTTTTTCCTTCTCTTCCCTCCCCTCTCCTTCCTCTATCCACCCTCTCTCTCTCCTTCTCTCCTTCAAATACCTATTCAGCACTATGAATATCAGCCTAGGGTTCAGAATCTGAGCAGGAAGTAAGAATCCATGAAATACCACTTAAATAATTAAACAGATCTGGTTTTCTCATTCACAAGTCTTTGCTTCCCTAAGATAAGACATTCATTTTAGTATTCAAATCTCATTTGGAAGTTAACTCTGCTGCCAATACACCAGAATGCTTTCTACTTTGTAATTCTAACACGGCATTACTCGTGGCCATTAGTGACATGGTATAAACTTCTGGCATTTACAGGGTACTTAACAGTGATACCAGTAAATCAAGATGACGTTTCAGACATACTTGGGTTTTAAACCTCTACCTCACTCACCCTGTGTCCTAGCCATTAGTACTGTATAATTGAAATCTTAATTCTCACTGACTTGGGCAGAATTAAGCCACTTCAGGAAACAAAAATGCTATCTGACATGCATGACCTTTTTTGATTAAAATAACTTGTCACTTTAACAAAATGCCCCTTCCATATCTCATTAGCAGCTTCAGAGACTCCAATCTTAAAAAAAAAATGTATTTCAGGAGATGCCTGAACAATTTGCTTTACTCTTGGAGGTGTTATTAGAATAATAAAGTATTTACATTACCAAGAACTTTACCTTCTATAATGAAACATTGAAAATTAGAATCACAAAAGCAAACTTAACGTTATGAAAAGTCTATATGAGGATAAAATTCAAACATATCCTCAATTTATTAAGAGCTCCCTGGATATGAAAATGTTCACAAACTAATTAGAACAGTCACTGTCCAATACTTGTATCATAATGTTGACTAACTTTGAATTCTGTAGATATTTGTAGAAGATAATTGGATGGCATTCAAGTCCAGGGAAAGGCTGTGAGACACAAACAAGAGCTATTTTCTTTGCTGTTTTCATTGTCTTGCTCTCATTTGCTTTTCAAACTAGAGTTGAGCTCAGGATTGTAGGGAGACACAGAGCACTGAAACCA
Organism: Dipodomys ordii; assembly: GCF_000151885.1. NCBI lineage: Eukaryota > Metazoa > Chordata > Mammalia > Rodentia > Heteromyidae > Dipodomys > Dipodomys ordii. Next base: position 619,931 of record NW_012267420.1, read on the forward strand.
TAGCCTCAAAGCATCTCTTTGAATTAACTGAACTTTCTAGAAAGCATGGGACAAATAGGACCTAACTCAGCCCACAGTACAAAAGAAGAACAACAAAGAAGCTGTACTCTGGGATGTTACTTTTTAGTTAGATTTGTTTATGGTCCTAGCATGTTGTTGCTTTTCTTAAATGAAAATCAAAGAGATGGCTACAGGGCTGATTCTCCAGATGCATGGAAGATATAAGGGAAGTATTTGTGACTTGATACCACTAAGTATCTAAGAGGAATAATGATTTTCAACTTGCTCAGAATAATGATGAAGTTCAAGGTATCTTAAAACATGTTCTGTAGTGAGGACAGTAAAATGATAGAGTGGGAAAGTCCGTAAGTACTTGTGTGTTTGTGTGTGTGTGTGTGTGTGTGTGTATGTGTGTATGATTTGCACACATGTACACATTCTATTGGCTCTTGATATGATCTGAATAATAATTGCTACTCACCATAATTCATAATTCATATCTTGAAACCAAATTCCCACTATGATAATAAGAAAGAGTGTCTTTAGAAAATACTTAGAGCAGGGGGCAGGCAGGAGGATGAAGTCCTCTTTAAAGGGATTAGTGCCCCTTTCAAGATCTGAGTAAAGATTAGATTTGTCTTCTTCCTCCTTTGAGGACACAGTGAAAAGGCTTGAGCTGTGAGGAAACAGAATCTCACTAGCCAGCCAGTGCTGAAACGTTGAGCTTCGACTTCTCAGAGTTCAGAACTATGAAATAAAACTCTTGTTAAATACTGTGTTCTTTATGAACTCTCTTGTTAAATATGGTGTTCTTTATGAAAATCCAAACAAATTAAGTTCTGTTTCTCTGGAAATATTAGCACACGTTTAAGTGCACCAGTATCTAATACGACTTTCTATAAAAGGATTTCTTAAATATATGTTATAGTGCTTCAGTAAACTATCCTTATTCAGGAAAAGATCTTATTTTTAGCTGAGGTGCACTTATGAATATTCTTAGCCACCAGAATACTCGTGTATTTTTTTCATTTTTAGTTAAAAATAGGAAATTACAAATTGAGTAATGGATTCTCTTAGCCCTTTTATTCCCTTTAAAGGTACATTTTAATAGCTCTCCACAATCCATTTTATTCCCAACTCATTACCTTGTGGTAGTGAAATATTTTATTTTATTTTAGCTTTTCAACATTATAGAAAGAATAATTAGCAGTTCTATGGCTTTCTATTACTTGGAATGAGTTGGTGACAAGACAGGTTAATAACTTTATTCTCTCTTTCATTTTTGAAAGTTCCCTCTCTCTTACTCTTAATAACCAAACATACATAAAAATGAGAAAATAAATGGATTCAGGTCCAGAAAATTAATTCTTTAATGATGGGTAGCTACAGAGGTCAAACAGGCTCACGTTTCATTATCATAAGCATTACTGGGTGCTTTATCTTCTCTTACCTTCTGCACTACATTCTCTCTATGGGGTAAAACAAAAATGTTAATGAGATATGCAGCCTTCCCCATGTCCCATTAAGATCTTCTTTTAGAACATCCGAGGTAATGTCTGCTGTATGTAAATTACTGGTATACTCAATCTTAGTCCCATAATCTTACCACCTTGTAAATGAACCTTCCGTTTCCACAAAGGTAACATACTATTCTGAAAGCAATGGCGAGTGAGTTACCTGCTCAAGGGGGAGACTCTCAAAATAGGAAACTATTACAAGTTTTGCACTTTGAATTCTTTTCTTCTGTTTTGCTCAGTACCTGATACTTACCCATGAAGAGTCTGTATCCTTCACTGAAGTCTTCATGTCTTCTACAGGAGCCACTCAAAGAGAGTTCCTGGGAAAATCATGCTAATTTTATTTCAAGTGTTACAGTCATTTCTCTAGAGTATATTTAGTTTAAACCAAAGGTTAAAAAACAACAACAAAAACATAGCAGGAACCAATAAGCCTGCTGATCTCCTTACTTCAAAGTCTCATTTTAAAAAAAGAAACAAAACCCCACTTATTTCTTGGCCTTTTCTCATCTTTAAAATAATATATCTTTCTCCTAAAAAGAGTCTAATATCACTAATTTTGGAGGACATGATGGTGACATCTTAGAAAGCTGCAGAGGATCCAAACCACTTTTGTGTGACTTGTACTGCTTCAAAATGAACTTATCTAAAATTCCCATTCTTGAGAAAGATGTTCTACTTTGGAGCTAATAACTTTTTCAGTTGAATGAATTGATATTACAGATTCATGTTCATTCTTTACATGAAAGTACTTTAACTCTCATTTTTCTTTCTTTCTTCTTAAAATTTTTTCAGGTCTTTAATCACGATTTTAAAAACAAATCACAAGGCTGGAAAGGTAGCTCAGTAGTAGAGCACTTTCCTTGCATGCCAGAGGCCCTGGGTTTGATTCCTCAGCACTACATAAGCAAAAAAATAAATAAATAAAAAGCCAGAAGTGGCCTGTGGCTCAAGTGGTAGAGTGCTGGCCTTGAGCTGAAGAGCTGAGAGACAGCGCCCAGGCCCAGAGTTCAGACCCCATGACCGGACCCCCCCCAAAAAATATCATAAGGAATATTTTTATTCCCTTCGAAGAACTGTCCACCTTTTTTAAATTAAATTTTATTTGTGAACATACTGTACAGAGGGGTTACAATTACATGGGCAGGATAATGCGTACATTTCTTACCTCCTCCTTTGGTTTACCCTTCACATCCCTTCCCAGCCTCCCCCCTCATTGTTTAAGGAGACAGGTGGACCTGTTGCAACAATGAGAACTGTCCACCTTTTTAAAACAATTCTCAAGTTCTCTTTTTGTTTAGAAGATATATTCCTTCTAAAATGTTTTATTGATATTTTTTTGGGATGATATTGGAGTTTGAACTCAGGCCTTGTACTTTCTGGGCATGTACTCTATCAGTTAGGCTATAATCCCAAGTCCTTTTTGCTTTATTATTTGGGGGCTAGGGTCTCATATGTGTGCCTGGACTTCACTAGATTGTGAACTTCCTGATCTTGTCCACCCCTGTAGGTAAGATGACACACCCTCACTACCACAGTAGCTATTACCTATCTGAGATGAGCTCTCGCTATTGTTTCCCCCCAGCTAACCTCAAAACAGGAACTTCCTAAACTCTACTTTCTGAGTAACTAGATTTAAAAGTATTATGAGTAATTGTCCTAAAATAGGTTACTTCCATTTTTTAGAGCATATATCTATTGCCATTGTGAATTCTATTATGTCCCAATTGTTCAGAACTCTTCTGGTCCCAAATTTGATAGATAACTAAGTTCATAATTTGGTAGGAATGTAGAGTGGAGTGATACAAGCCCAGATGGAGAGATACAAGCCAAGAAATCAACCTGGATGTGAAGTCTGTGAATATTCAACTTAAATCTCAGATTGGTAATCTGTCATTTACTGAGGGAGCCAGGGCCTAGTCAGATACAGGTGAGACATAGGCAAAATAATGTTCTACTTGCTCCATTCTGTACTTTTAGCCTTCTTTATCCCTTCTGCTATGCTCCTCACCATTTCCCTTCACAAATTTGCTTCATATTTTGACATTGAAGCCTAACTCTCATTTTTAACCATATTTTATTCAAATTGCTATTTCTAACAACCAATAATAAGCTGTTTGATCTCAAGATTTTGCATAGCTCATCTATCTGCATGGCAACAGTGAAAAATGTAAGTGGTGAAATTAGACCATGTTTCTAACAGGTATGATTTACTTGGAAGGTAGAACCTTCTATATTACAATGCTGAGAAGATGCTGAGTAGAACTACTGGATTAGGTTTTAAATGTTAGGTTTACACCGACAGAATTTATTTTGGTATCCAAGTAACACAGAAAAATCTCAAGGCAAATATAAAAGTTACAAAATATACTGCTGTCAAATGTTTATAATATTAAGTCTGGTTTAGTTGGTATTAATTTTATAGACATAGTGCTTAGCATGCATCAGGATATTCTAACAACAGCATGTGTATTTGATCATCTATGCAGACTTCATGACAACTTTGTATTTACCCATGGCAGAAAAATTCTACAATCCTTTGATTTCTAGAACTAGAAAATTAACCTGTACCTAGAAACCAGTTCAAACAACACAGGGCTAGATTACAGAGAAAATACTGGTATGGAGGTGTATGTATATAATCCCAGAACTGAAGGATCATTGCAAATTTTGATACCAGCCTGAAAAACAACTACATTGTGAGCTGGAGGCCAACACTGGCTATAATGAAGGACCCTGTCTCAAAAATACATGACTGTTTGTGAATGTACTTGTGCATTTTAATATTGATTGGTATTTTCTGCTTAGGAACAAATTTAATGCCATCATGAAAAGGACTCATTCTGAGATAACATCATGTTCTTGGGGCTTACTGAACTCAACATCCAAAGGGTTGTAAAGATTAACTATATTTTCTTTCTCAATCATACACTATAGCTACATTTCTAACACTTAAATGAGAGGCAGTAGTATCACTAACTCTGATCCACTAGCACCAACGTTTACCATAAATTAGGAATTTCTCATATTGCAATTAGCTTTCTGCTTTATTTGCTACAAACACTCTTTAGTTCGGTGATGACTTAAAATTAAAGACAAACTAAAAATCCATGGTGGTTAAATTTGATAAAAATACCTTAGTTGTCAAGACAATCTCAAAATAACAATAAATTTAATCCTTTTAAAACTAGATTAAAGCATTTTAAGGACTATATCAACTTTTTAAAAAATCTTTTTACCTGTTTTATTATCTTTAAGAAGTTGTACAAAGAATTTACCATTTGACAAAGCATATTACAAATACAATATATCTTGATCAATATTATCTCTTCAACATTCTCACCCATCCCTCCACTACTCATCTCTCCCCCTCCTCCTCTTCCTCCTCCTCCTCCTCCTCTTCCTCTTCTTCCTTTTCTTCTCTTCTTCTCTTCTTCTTTTTTCTTTTTTTTCTTTTTTTTCCTTTTGGGTCCAGGCTTGTAGTGGAATTCAGAGCCTGAGCACTGTTCCTAACTTTTAGTGCTCTACCACTTGAGCCACAGCTCCACAGGAATATATCAACTTTCAACCATATTAATCTTTATAAAGAAGAGCTAAGTTTTCAAATAGAAAGTATATCTCTAACCTGTCTAGTGCTCCTTAGATTTCTCTCATGCAGTAGGCAGCAGTCAACTGATAAGAAAATACCCCACATCTTCCCTGAGCTCTGGATCTAATGACTGCTTAAATTAGATGTGATGGAGAAACAGGTTTTCCTAAAGGAGATAATTTTAATTGAAATTCTTCCAGGAAGATTAGCCTAGAACATTAAAAGTATAATATACAAACCACATGATTCCTCTCAAAGTGACACAAAGAGATTGACAAGAAAGTAAAAACTGTACCCATCTCCAGCAGACAGATAGCAGTGCTTTAAAATCCTTTTAACACATGTCAAAATGCAAGGACTTCATATTGAAGAGACTAGTTTATACTATACTTTTATATAATACATGTATATTGAAATTTTCTGAACAAATGTTATTTTTAAAGATACTTTACTTTGATTTTTTAAAATTATTATCCTTAAGTAGTCACACAAAGGAGTTGTTATTTAATAAAATGGTTTATGAATAAAATGCCCATGTAAACTTTGGAAGCTAAATGCACATTGAATTCTGGAAACTATTTTGCTTTTTTGATAGGTAAGTTGAAGGTTTAAATGTAAAGCTCCTCTGTTGGTTTCAAATATAAACACATTGTTCAGAACTGGACAGGGATCATAAAGTTATGAGGGGAAAAATCCACAGAGTTGCTACGTCGATACTGTCTCATATTGTTGAACTACTACAACGAACCATTATTTTTGTGTGCATATATAGACACAAGTCTTTCTCTTTAGAGAAATGCCACCTTGTGCCATTAGTTAGATTTTATTTCTAGCAGCTGGATTCACCCATTTCTTCACATTCCGGTTTACTTCCATTCTTTTATTATTAATTTCAAAAGAAATCCCCCATTTTAGCTGTTCCTTCCTTCTGATGAAAGTATTTACTTAGCCCGGTACTGTGGTGGCTCTCACATTTGTAATCCTAGCTACTTAGCTACTTCCCGAGATTGAGAACTAAAGATGAGTGCTCAAAGCCAGCCCACGAAGACAAATCCAAGTAACTCTTATCTCTAATAACCAACAAAAGACTAGACTAGAGGTGTGGCTCAAGTGATATATGCCAGCCTTGAACAAAAAAGCCAAACAAAGCTTCAGGTCAAGAGTTCAAATTCCAAGACTAGCACCAAACCCAGCCAAACAAAAGCTTGCTTTATTTCATTTTGTCCTCACTAGGCATAAATATTTAAGGTGAGGGAGATTCTGAGGATGTTATCAGTTTTCATATAGTAGCATATGAAAACTGTGCTAGACCCACCCTGAAGATAACTGATAACTGAGCAAGAACCTGAGGACAATTGAATCCTTTTTCCTAAAAAATTGTTTTCTTAAAATTATTTTAAGTAGTTGTGCAAAGGAGTTGACATTTATGAAAGCAGTTTATGAAGACAATACATATTGATCATTGTTACTCCTTTGAACATTCTCACCCATCCTCCCTTACGCACCCTTAGAAAGAATGAGGGATTCTTTCTAATTTTGTAGGATTTACACTGAATTCTTGACTGCATATTCCCTTTCTTCTCCTCTTCATTTATCTACCCCCTTGCCTTTCACCCCATCCAACCCCTTTCAATGCCAGCTTCCTGAAGTTTATTTTGATTTTGCTTTTCTAAGGAATTATGAAATGTGAGTTCTCCCTTCATTGTCATTGTTCATTGAAACATTATTTACCACTCCTAAGGTATGGAATCTACCCAGATGCTCCTCAAGAAAAGGTGGTGCATATATATATATATATATATATATATATATATATATATATATATGAATTCTATGCCTCCATCAAAAAGAAAGACCCTGCCCCATTTGTAAGAAAATGGAAAGGCTTGGAAAAAGTTTTTAGGTGAAGCAAGTTAGACCCAAAGAAACACAGGCTGCATGTTTTCCCTCACTTGTAATAACTAGAGTGTGCCTATGATATTCTTAGCAGAGGATCACAATGGCTCAATAGCTAGGTGCATGTGACCATATAAAATGAAGCTCATAAAAAGGCAAGAAATAGAAATAAGAGGATTTTATAATTTACTATTTGCAGTTATTTCTTTTTTCTTTCTCCCCACTCCTCTTTGGTTTATAACCTGTTATCACTGTTTTTTTTTTTTTATTTCTGTACCCTTTGTCTTGTATTTAAGCTTCTCTGATCGTTGAAAGCAAAGGAAATCACAGAAAGACAGTACAAAAGGTGAACCAATGCAATAGTGATACTAGACGATGTTGGGGATGAACTTTACAACTTGAAAGAGGGATGTCAGTGGGGGGTAAAGCGGAACAAATAAAAGGGTGGTAAAACTGTTCAAAAAGAAATGTACTCATATACATACCGATGTAACTGTAACCTCTTAGTACATCACACCTTCACAATTAAAAAAAAGTTTGTATGTACACAGCATGTGTGTATACAGAATAAACACAATTATGTTGCAAAAAAAGAAAGAAAGCTATGTCTTTGTTTCAGAAGATATTGAGAATGCTAAAATGGTTTTGCACTGGAGTTTATGCTACAAGTGAAGGCCATCCTCTCTTTATTCAAGTCACAGTTATTCAGAGACTATGAAATGGAATACTGAGCTGGGATGGAAACAGGAAACTTAGAAATAATAGAAATGTAACTCTCTTCAGAAATTCAAAACTCCAGGCATGCCAAAAGGCAGGCCCATGTGAGCAGGATGCTGGACACTTAACAGTTGAATATGAAAAGGCCCCCAGCTTTAGGAAGGATAAATGCTTAGGTTTCTTGGAACAGTTGTTTAAGTCTTTATTTCACATTTAACATGTAGCAGACATTAAGAAAGAACAGCATAGGCACAGAAGAATACCCATGCAGTATAACATCGATATGGCCAAAGATTCAGGGTGGTCTAGGAAAAAGGGCATATGCTCTACTTAGATGAAATCAAGATGTTTGGTTCAAATTTGAGAAGCAGAAATAAATGAATAAAAGAATCTTGAGCATTAAAAAAATCAAATAAATGGGAATGTTCATAAAAAAGAGTTTAGATGATAAAAAAATGTATTTACTTAATCTCTTAGATCTAAGCAACACGAGTAACTTCTAAAGGACTATGCATACTACAGATGTTTTCACAGTTTCAAACACTCTGTTTTTAAACTGTCCTGCTCAATCCCCAAAATGTAATCATCTGGACCATTATAAGTAATAGTGCCCCTGGCTCTTATTTTTAGACATGCACTTTATGGAGGTATTTGAGCCAGCGAAGCCCCCCCAGCAGCTCACTCCCTTCTACTTGTTTTTTATAGTACAAGTGTTCCATTTCCTGTATACACTCCTCAGCTGCTTTTCTATTCCCTCTCCATATGCAGTGATTATAGTGAGAACACATTTGAAAACAAAAGGCTGGGCAAGAATTCCAACAGGTGTAATTAATGTCAAGTGCTCCTGCAAGTGGCTTTGCTTTCCTGCTGCCTTCTCCACCTGCTGCCTTCCTGGCTGCCTTCTTCAGGACTTGTCCATCTGTTTGGAAATGCACATCCAGAATTCATCATTTTACATCCTGAGAGGCACCTGAATGCTCTTCTCTTCTTAAGTGAGCCCTAAGAGTATCACTTTATAGGCACAATTAGATAAGTGTTGAGATGCCCTGGGGAGCAAGTGCATCACTTCCTCACACACTTTCTCTCTCAAGGTGGATTGCTAAGATTCTGAGAGACAAGGCAACAACAAAGTAAAGAATCCACCACTAATCTTCATATGCAATAGAAAGCACAGGTCCCAATATCCTCTTCATAGAAGTGTACATATGTATATATCAATTTATAAATGTGTCATATTTAATATTACATGATGATATATTTGCCTTCTTTGCATTTATTTGCTCTACATACACTTAGAGGTGAAAAGCCACAGGAAATATTTTTCCCCGTACCATTTTTTTGTCCCAGTGTACTCCAAACACCAATAAAAACACAAAAAGGTGGTATCACTGAAAGGACAAAGTACCAACAGAGCATGAGAGCGCAGAGCAAAATGAGAGCACATTTTATGTATTTGAGTGCAGAGATGGTGTTTACCTTGAACATTAGTTGTTGGCTGCCAGGGTATTTCAGCTAGGTGCCACACAGAAAAACATGGCAGAAGCTAATTACGTTCATAATAATTGAATGTTTTTATACCTTGAAGAGTATGAAAGTGTACTGATGAAAACACTCCAAGTTCCCATAGTATAAAAACACAGGCATACACACACTCATGTATGAAAACGTGTTTTCTAATGGTGGGGTCTGAGCTAATGTTAGACAGATATTTGCAAGAAATATGAAGGAGGCACGTAATGTTTCACAAAATAGTGAAAGTGCTGTTTCTTCAAGTTGCATCTTTAGAGCAATATTGGGTTTAGTTTTCTTTGAAGCTTAGGAAAGGGATTATAAGGATAAGCATTCCCCTGCCTAACAATCCAGAGACCTCAGGAGAGTTGTTTATTTATTTTTAATTATTCAGGAATCCAAAGGAATTTTATATTTTTTGAAGTTGACATGTCTGGAATATTTCCATAATGCAATTATAATTATCCTGCTATAGAATGAAAATGCCATGAGAGTTGGACCATGCCTTGAGAAAACTATGCAATGGTTTTTCACTGGAGTAGTCCAGAAGCCAACTGTTTTTTATGTGCTAGGTGACTAATAGATATTTGCTGAGAATAAAATACTTCTTTGTCATTTGTATTAATATCATTATTTTAAAGATGATTATCCTGAGTTTACAGTTAAATTCTTCGCTCAACTCTGTATGGAGAGTTGAGTACAACAGCAAAAGAACTGTATTGCCTTGCTTACCTGACACCACTAATTGTTCCTATAGCTCTTCCAAAGGAAATCCACCAGTAGATAGTTGTCTTGATTAAAGACCACATTGAACACTGACTTCAATCTATATATGTATATATATGTATATATGTGGAGTGCAAAGCATAGAAATATAACATTTTACCCACTGATATATAACTAAGATAATTCCCATCCATAGTGACACCTCTAATTCAAATATGATAAAAATCATATGGAAAGCTGCTTTGGTAATTAAACAAATAAGGACATTAAATAATTGATGACTTTTTCCCAAATGCTGCCTCAGCTCTTTCTCCAGCTGGGAGAGGAATGTAATTAGAACTGAAGTTGTGGAGGTGACTGACTAAATTCTGAGGTGAGAGAGAAAACCAGCAGCTCTCTGCATGCAACTGAGGTCCTGAAAAAGGGAAAACAGAAGAGTGCTCTGAACTTTCAGGCTCCTCCCAGACAGAGTTCCCTAGATTAGCCTGACAAAAGGGGCAACCATCAAAGAGAAGATTCTTAAGACTGCTACAGCTGTCTTGGGGAACCAGCCAACCCTAGGACCCAGAATCATTCCAAAGTGATATGTAAACTTTTTGATGTTGTTATTACTACTGTTGATGATACTGGGATTTGAACACAAGCCCTCACTTGCTAAGCAACTGCTCTACCAATTGAATCACTTCATCATTTTCTTTTTGATCTGGTTACCTCCAAAAAGAGTCTCACTTAATGCCCAGAACAGCCTGGACTAGGGTATTCCAATTCGTGTTTCTGTTTTTTGCTGGGATGACAGGCTTGCGCCACTGTGCTTACCCCATAGTTTGAGACAACAAGTGCATCTGCTACAGCCAGTCATTGATTGAGATGGAGTCTCACGAACTTTTGTTTCCCTAGCTAGCCTAGAACCAAAACTCCCCATCTCTGCTTCCAAGTAGTTAGAATTTCAGATTTGAACCATTGTGCCCAGCTCTGATAGTTAAGCTTTTATGGACCATGACCAGTAGATGTCACCAAACTGTAGCCAAGATTTGCATAGTTTAGCTATAAGGGACAGCTACCTTCACAGTCTTGCCTACATTTATTTGATTAGCCATCCAATGCTGCGTGTTAAGAATTTAAGCATTTAAGAATAGCTCAAGCTCCTCTAATTAATATGATGGGGTTTTATTATAAACCAATTATCCATTGCAGAACTTAAGAACATATTCACTAAGTGATAACAAAAGAAAGTACTACAAATTTAAAAGAGGAAAAGGTTACATCTGATTGCAGAAAAGAAGAAATGAATCATAGGCAAAGCAACATTTGAAGTCAGCCTCAAAGGCTAACTAGTCTGTTGCAGGAACTGAAGAGGTAATTCCAACTACAGGAAACAGAATGTACCACAGCACAAGTGTTGCTATTAAGAAAAAATATAAAGCTGTAGTCTAGTCTGATTAGATCAAACTAGCATATGAGTAAGGGAATGAAGTACGTGGAGATGGAATGAATGACTATAACTTGCAAACTCTTGAATGCACTCATGAGGACTATGGACATGTTTTTGTCACTTGTAGGAAATAAAAGCAAGTTTAAATCATGAAGTAAAGGTGGGTAAGAGGATGACTGCATGATTGCAAAACAAATTTCCAGTTCTAATCTTATAGTAGATGTTCAAATTCTCCATATTCTTTCTTGTCTTTTTTTTTTTTTTTTGTCAGTCATGGGGCTTGAACTTGAACCTAGGTGCTGTCCCTGAGCTGAAGGTGAGTGCCCTACCACTTGAGCCACAGCGCCACTTCTATATTCTTTCTTAATCTTCTATGTCCTCATAAATTAAAACTCATCAACTAATAGTCAACTAAATTTCTCTATTTCATAATAAAAAAGTTCAAATCACAAGGTATGATTCTTGAGAACTCTGTTCATATTACGATACTCTTGGTTTCCAAAACTGCATAATTAGGATGCTCAAATGGCTGAGGGTAGATTCTGGTCTCAAATAAAAATAAGAGACAACAACAGTGTAGTAATGTTCCCTTTTGGCCACATTCCCAACAATATCTGTTATTGTTACTTTTCTTGACAGTGGCCATTCTAACTAACTGTGGGTGAGGTGGAATCTCAATATTGTTTTGATTTACATTTCTTTCGTGGCCAGAGATGTTCAACCTTTCTTCCTGTGTCTATCTTTTGCGAAGTATCTCTTTAATTGTTAGCCCAAGTATTAATTGGGCTAACAATTGTTGTTTCCTTGAGGATTTCTTTGGGGGAATGGGTTTATTTTTTGAGTTCTAAATATATTTTAGATATAAGGCCCTTCTCTGATGCATAGCTAGTAAAAAGCTTCTCCCATTCTATAGGTGTTCTACTTATCTTGTTAGTTATGTCCTTTGCCAGGAAGAAACTCTTCAGTTTGATTCAATACATTTATCCAATCTTTCTTCCATTTGTTGTGATTCTGCATCTTTACTTAGGAAAATTCAACCCATGCCTAAGAGCCCTAGGGTTTCCCCTACCTCTTCTAATAGTATTTTCATAGTATTTGGTCTTACATTGAGGTCTTTGATCCATTTGGAACTAACTATGGTGGAATATAAACTTGTTCAACCACTCTGGAAAGCAGTATGGAGCTCCTTCAAATGACTAATCATAAGGCTTCCCTGTGATGCAGCAATTCCACTCCTGGGCATTTATTTAATAGACCATAAAGAAGGCTACACTAAAACTACTAGCACAACCATGCTCATTGCAGCATTGTTTACCATAGCCAAGATATGGAACCAACCCAGATGCCCCTCAGTGGACAAATGCATCAAGAAAATGTGGTATATATACACAATGGAATTCTATGTTTTCATCAGCAAGAATGTCCTTGCCCCTTTCATAAGGAATGGAAAGACAGAAAAAAATACATTAAGTGAAATAAGGCAAACTTGAAGAAGCATAGTTTGCCTGGTTTTCCTAACTTGTGATAACTAGAAAGTGTTTATAAATCTACAAGTATTTGCATGGTAAAAGAAAAATATTATACTTGGACATGAAAAATTATACAGGACTCTAAACATTCACACAGTGAGACCAAAGGAGGATAATCTCAGGAGAAGATTATAAGGGCTCAATAGCTATGTGCATATGATCAAAAAAAAAAATTGAAATGAACTCCGAGAAATGGAAGTGAGAGGGTTTTATATTTTGCTTTTAGTTTTTGTTTGTTTTCTCCTTTGTTATTGTTTATGATTTCTGTATTTTTTGTCTTGTATGTAAGTTCATCAATTTTGGTGAGGGTAAGGAGGAAGACAAAAATGGTAGGACAAAGTACGAACAAATGCAGCAGAGATAATAACTAGATACTATGAGACTATGTTGAAAATGAGCTATACAATTGTTGAGGAGGTACCTTATAAATACGTTAGAAGCAATAGCAAGAAAGAAAAAACCACTTGTGTCCTTATCTTAGGGTTCATTTAGCTTAAGCTAGTATATGTCTCAGACATATACTAGTTATTGTAATAAGGTAGAGCGTGGGACCTATGTTTCTTTGGGCTTGGTTTACTTCACTTAATATAATTTTTTCCAAGTCTTTCCATTTCCTAACAAATGGAGGCATAGCATTCCATTCTGTATATATACCACATTTTCTTGATCCATTCATCTACTTAGGGGCAAATGGTAAATAATGCTGCAATATACCACGTGATTTTTTTGTGCTTTGTATGTCCGCCCCCCACGGTATAACCCATTTTCACTGTATTTGATGTTGGTATAATTTGGGGAGGGGAAGGGAAAAAACAAATTGTTTGAACAAGGATACAGGTTGACCCATTGCAACAATGAGATGTACAAGATACAATCTCAAAAAACAAACTTTACAATTTAGGCAGCGGGCGGGGGGTGGGTGCGTTGTGTGGCAGGGGGAGTGTAGTTGTGGAGATGGAAGGGAAGGGATGGTAGGGGAAAAACAAGGAGGAGACAATAATGCTTGATAAGAAATGTACCTTGCTCTTGTAACTGTAACCCCTCCTCTGTACAGTATTTTCACAATAAAAAAGTTATTACAAAAAAACAATTGTTGAGGAGGGGAGTCAGGAGGGAAAAACTGGGAGAAAACAAAGGAAAAGGTGACACCGTTCAAAAAGAAATGTCCTCATTACCTGATTTACAGAACTGTAACCCCTCTGTATATCACCTTTACAATCCCAATTAAATAAATAAGAGATAGACAAGGATAGAAACAAATGAGGACAGAGACAGAGAAATGGGAGACACGAGGAAGAAACAGAGCTAAAGAAGAGAAAGGAGGAAGAAGACTGAAGAGCAAAAACAGTGAAAGAAACAATAAAGAATATAGGTTATGAAGACATTATAAACATATAAAACCCACAGACAAACAGCACAGACTTATAGAAGAAAACAGAGATCCAATAAAATAAACAATAAAACCCAAGAAAATGGTTACCTTTGGGCAATGAGTTCAAGCAAGGACAAAAACTGAAATCTAGTAATAGGTACAAGGTAAGAAAATGAACAGAAAGAATAAAACAAGAGCCCAAGTAATGGGACCAGGAAATATATTTGCTCAGATCTGTTAGGTAAGAAATGAATTCAGGGCTCATTTAGTTTGCAATGTGGGCTGGCCTGGTTCCAAGGGCAGAAGTGGATCTGAGCTTCCAGATGGGGCAAGGAGAACTAGAGAGAAACTGGATGAATGTGGATGCAGGGAAATGGCTGGGCAGCACTCCAAATCCATTTGACATTTTTCTCTTAAGAATTACTTTTTAAACCTTTAATAATTTCTGGAACTCTTACTTATGCCCTTTCTATATCCCATGTCCTTTATGTAATGAAATGAGGAAATTGAGATATGATATAGAGATGAGAGGAAACGTATGTCTGTGTAGCAGAGATCACTTTTAAGCAAAGATTTTATACTTCAGAGCAGGAAGACTAGAACTTACATTAAAGCCATCAGAGGCCATTCACACAGCCTTATGAAGCAATATAACATTACTGACCCAGGCAATTGATACTAATTGAATCTATAGAAACCAAAAGATGTCAAGGAAAGGCAACAGCTACAAAAATCCAGGGATGAAGGTACAGCAGTAAAAGAGTAAGGAATTGCTAACGTATTTACTAAATTGCTAACTTATTTACTACACTTACCAAATTGTTACAAACTACCAGAACAAAGAAGATAAAAGTTGAAGGCGGAGATGGCATTGAAATAAAAGAAAACTAAATGGATGTACGTAATTTCTGCTTCATATCACTGCGCATTCCTGAAAATCACACTATAAAACAGCTTGCATTTTCCCCTAGGAATAATTTCGTAATTGGATGTTGTGCTCCTGAACAAGAGTTCGTTTTTAAAATAAATCACAGATATGATCAACAAAATGCTATAAAGGCAAAGACAGAACAATGTTAGAACACTGTAATAATTTAAAATACAATCATTATATTCCTAGCCCTATAAAATGGGCATAAATGAACAGTACATGTTGATTATACAGAAGGCCCAAATACACCATAAATTGTGTACAACACCCAACATTGCAATTTTGCTGCCTCATAAATCCAACCTATCTTAAAATAAATATCGTAGCTATAATAAAAGTGATTTAAATATTTAATCAGCAATATCATGTACTCTTTTAGAATTCAGATAGATTATTCTGGAAAGATAATATTTAAACTTGAAAACCTGACTTGCTAAATGTCTCCTTAAAAATCTACTTTTTAAAAATATTTCTTCCTATCTTTGTCATATATGTATTCAATGTAATGGTTGTTATGGTTGGGTCTAACCATTTTGTTTGTACTAGTCAATCTATGTCTTGTGATGGTTTGGATATGAAGAATTTCTTGAAGATTCATGTGCTATACAGGGTTGGTCTGCAATGCACTGTTCAAACCCCAAGTTTGGAGAAGCTATTGATTTCACAAGGGCTCAGACCTAACCAACTTGTTAACTTTTTGATGGATTTATACATGAATGGACTGTCTTTGGGGAGCAGAGAAACCTTAGAAGGTAAAAGGAGATAGGGAGAAGTAGGTCACTGGGGTGTGTTTTTGAAGGGTCTGTCCTGTGCCTGGCCCTCTCTTCTTTTTGTCTCTCTGTTTCCTGCCCTGAGGAGAGCAGATTTCTTCCTCTATGCCCTTCAGTATGACACCCTTTCCTTGCCACAGGCCTAGAATGAGTGGAGCCAAATGACCACAGACTGAAACCTCTGGAACTGTCAGCCCAAATAAATCCTTCTCCTCTTAAAGCTATAAATAATACATCTACAACAACACTATAATCCTGTTACAATTATTTTCCTTATTTTAGAAGTGAGAGAAGTAAGGCCACTTGCCAAAGGTCTACAATCTGGAAAGGAATAGGACAAGGGCATGTTCTAGAATCTGAACTGCTGTACTGAGTAAACCTCTCTGGACAATTCTTTTTCCTCTCAAAACTTCCCTGGAACATAGGGAAGCATTCCAATGACATTTGAGCTGTGTTCAAAGGTAAGCTCGGTTATTTCAAAAAGCTACTTCAACTTTTCTTGTGAGGCTTTGAAGGCAAGATTTTTTTTTTACCTTTGTGTCTCTACTTCACCTCTTCCCCTTCTATTTCCTCTCTCCAAACATTAAAAGCTACTTGGAAGATAACAGTGAGTCACAGAAAGGCAGCCTAACGAATGTCTTTTAGCAAGCTGCTGCATAGACTGCATAGTCCTCAACCATCTGGGGATCATTCTACCTAAAACGCCCCATGAGCTTCAGTCAGGTCATTAACATGCCTCTCCTTATTCCCTAGAGAAGTAAAGGCCACCTACCACTGCAAGAGAAGAAAATAGCAGTGGGCTGATGAATGTGAGGAAAAGAGAAATTCCATTAGTTACCAGCTGGCAATGAAGAGGAGAAGGCTAGGGAGAGCTGGTAAAAGCACAAACTCTGACAGAGAATTTGTAAGTCTAAGAGAGAAAACAAACTGAAACATGAGTAGGGTTATGAAGAATAGTTTTTGTAAAAAAAAACTGTTATCAATTTGTAAACAGATCTGTTATTAGGAGAGATAAGAAGAGGAAATACTTGCTGATGTTGACATGAGTGTCAAGTGTGCCTTTGTTAATTCATTAATACCTCTATCCAAACTTTTTCTTTAGATGTTGATTCTACTCCCCAATGAGGACACCTGGACTCATATGCAATACATCATTACACCCCAATACATGTTTTTACTTAAAGAATTTTTCATTAGCAATTCAAGAGTTAATTCTGTGTGTGTATGAGAGAGACATACATATGAAGACAGAAACAGGGAGGCAGAGGCAGAGATAGAGGAGAAAAAATGTAGAGGAATGGGAAAACATATGATAGTATAAAATAGCATAGTATCTGATAAGGATGGGGGAAAACGATTTTAGAAGGAAAGAAAGGTTTTAACCTCCGATACTAGAAATGTGGCCTCCACTATTAGCCAAAAGAAAAAATAGATTCTATCCCTCCACAAATGCTAAGTGGCAGTGGCCATTCTGAGTTCAAGGCATCATCAGACCACTATAACCTCAGGCACAAAAATAAATGATTATCCCAAGGCACTTAATATGATGAATTTTCTGGCACTCAAATGTATCCCAAGTGCTCACATCATAAGAACTCTATTAGGATGTTGTATTTGCATATGTGTTCAGACATAAAGTGTTCAGAAAGGGGAGTGGATTAGAACAGAAACTGCATTAGACTGAAAAATACCAATAATAGCCTGCTGGTGACTGTGCCTTGATTGTTCACATTTCTTCTAAAGTGTTTTTCTAGTCCATGAGCATGTGAGCTTTAAACAAGTTTGATTATAGCCACAAAAGTATTTAATGAGTTGGGAATAATAGTAGTGTATGTCAAGCAAGACTTTATGCACAGTTTTAAGACTTATTTGCTGTTGTTGTCGTTGAAAATGGTACACAGGAGAGAACTCAGTGCATTTATGGATACTACAATGTTGTTTTGGTCTTTCCTGCTTTGTCCTCTTTATTAGAATGTCGTTCTCAGACTTACAGTTGCTAGTGTGCATTTGTGATCATTGAAAATGACAGATACCATTGAAGGCTACAGAGTTTCTCAAAGGGAGGAACACACACATACATCTCCTGCAAATTACCATGAAAGCAATACTTTAATACTATTGCAGTGATTACATATATCTCATAGGACCAAGGGTGGGGACATTTCATGGCTTGAATGAAAATGGCTTTCTTGCTCATGGCTGGCATTCTATTACTGAAGCCAAATTTTTATCTGTCAGATTACCAGAATACAACCATGAGCCACTGGCTTTTGGAAAGACTGGATAGGTAAAACAAGGCAGGTAAAAATTCTGCCATCCAAGTATTAATGTACACAGAATCCCCTAGCCACCACTGATCAGACTGGTCAGTTGTCAAGATTCTCATTCATTAAGGAAGAGAGTCTAAAGAATGTTCATATTCAAAGATGGTCTATCATCTAGCACAGAGTCCCTTATTATATATGAAATTTTACCTAGCGAAGCTGAAAGCTGACTAGTAAGAACTTATGAAATTATGGTTAGAAACCAATATCAGCTAACATGCACTTTTATTTGACCAAGATGTTTTATAAAACTGGGCTGCAAATATTTTCATAAAGTGGAGTTAGACATTTTTTGAATATTTCTGTATTCGTTTAAAAAATGTTGTAGTCTAACATCTTAGCAAATCACATGACAATGGTTCATTGAGACTCACAATGCCAGCTCCTTTCAAAAGGTATATCCCATCCATCCCTCAATTCTCACCAATTCAGGCACTAGGTTGCATCTGTGTTTATAATATAATAAAATAAAGGGTGAAAGACAATAGGAGAGATTATCTTTGGAAGAAATATTCCTCATTTTCATAGCCACTGTAGTGACTTGATATCCTACTTTCATAATGGAGTGAGATAGGACATATTTTCATAGTTGAATTAATATATTTTGTCTCATATATGATGCTAACAGATCTTAAGAAACACAAACCTAATTTGAGCCACAGAATAAACTTCTTCCTTTTGAAAGGAATATGAACCTACCCCTTTAGCATTTTTAATGAATGGATCAAGAAAATGTGGTACATATATTCAATGTATATCTTTTTGTTGTTGGTGGTGGTGGTAGTGGAGGTAGTGGCCATTGGGCCTGAACTCTGGGCCTGGGAACTGTCCCTCAGCTCTTCAGCTCAAGGCTAGAGCTCAACCACTTGAGCCATAGCACCACTTCTGGGTTTTCTGCTTATGTGGTGCTGAGGAATTAAATCCAGGCCTCATGCATGCAAGGCAAGCACTCTACCAATGAGCCACCTTTCCAGCCCCTATACAATGTATCTCTATGCTTCCATCAGAACGAATGACATCACCCCATTTGTTAGGAAATGGAAAGAGTTGGAGAAAATTATATCAGTTGAAGTAAGCCAGACCCAAAAAAACATAGGTCCCATGGTTTCCCTTATTTGCAATAACTAGTGTACATCTAGGATAATCTAACCAGATAAGCAGAAAAGGTCAAAAGCTATGTACATATGACCATATAAGATGATGCTAAGCAAAATGAACCCCAAGATAGGGACACAAGAGGTTTTATCTTTGTTGCTGCTGTTTTTAACGTACTATGTGATTTTTTTTGGTTTCTTTTGCATCTTCTTCTCCCATAGAATAACCCCTGTTGTCACTGTATTTGATTCTGGTTTCCTGCCTCCTGTATGTACTTTTTTCTAATTTGGGGAGGGGAAGGGAAATAACAAAATGCTGAAACAAGGATACAGGTTGTCCCATTGTAACAATGAGACATATAAGACACTATGTTGAAAATGAACTTTATAACTTTCGTGTGGGGAGGGAGGAGATGGGGAGGTGAGGAGGGAAGGGATAATAGGAGAAAAACAAAGGAGAGGTTAACAATGCTCGATAGGAAATGTACTAATTACCTTGTAACAGCAACCTCCCTGTACAGTATTTTTATAATAAAAATATTAAAAAAGAAACTAAGGAAATATCATATTCAAAAATACATAAAAATTATTTTTATAACAATTACTTCCCAAAGTAAGCACTGAACTGTGAGTAGAGAGGCTGTGAGTATTAAGTCTGTTTCTCCCTTATTCTTCTTCCTGAGTCACTTGAAAGGCTCCTGGAGGAGATGACCATAGAATAGAAAGCCATAGGTCCTCTGGCTCAATGTCTTCTGATTCCAAGGCATGCTCTAGGGCAGACAGGTCCACAGCAGTGATGGACGGTGAGTAGTGTTGGTATTCACTAGGGCATAGAAGACTCAGTATGTAGCATCTTCAATGCATTCAACTGTGCCAAGAGGACAATGTCATTCTCTAATTTTTCTGCTAGTCAGTATTTGATAAAAGCTTGGTTTGGGTTCTATACTCATGGACTTACTATAGGTAGTACCTCTTACAAACCCATTTGTTCCTCGATTATCCCCTCCTGGAAACATCCAGATAAGCTGACTATACCTTTCACCAACTCATTAGTAAGAACTTTATACTAGGGATGATCTCAAAGAAAATGCTTCAATAATGTAAATTGTGTGTTTTCAAGAAAAATAGCCTATGATGCCAAAGAAACTACTATCCATTTGGAATTTATTTAACTCGTTTATAACACATTCTTTTTCCAGGCTTATGAAAAGTAGCCATTATTCAATGAATATTTATTGATTCACTGATTATTGTAATTCATCCTACGCCACTGATTTCAAGAAGCTTATATGCATCACCATAGAGAGAAGGAACTAAATGGTCTCAGCCTGAGGTAACCGCGTGCTAATGTCTCAGTGTATCCATTCCTCCATAACTCATATACGGGAGTTTTATTAATAGTTTTGGTATTAAGAGGTGGAGCCTTTGAGAGGTGAGTATGGATTGTGGATAGAGCTCTTATAATCAGAGCCAAAGCCCTCATTTATAAGGAGATCTACAGGAGCTAGTTTGCTCATCATATATGGATGAATCCAAAATTCAGGCATATGCTAATGTTGCTCCATAGGAGACTAGTGGCTAGAGGGAGAGCAATGACTCCATGGACTTAGAAGAGAACATTTAGATGCTGATACCTGGGGTGTCTCATCTCGTAAGAGTTACCTCAAGGGCTGAGGATAAGCAAAGGCACAGTATATAGTTTTAGATTTGGTACACCTGTTTTGATTTCTGATGATTCAGAAATTATTTTCTCTGTATAAAATCTCTCCTTCAACTTCCAGTGTCACAGATTGAGCAGAACTCAGTCAAAAGAGTACCTGAACAGAGTGTCAAAGTTTTAAAAGGCTGACACCTTCAAACCTCCCCTCTTTTTGTCCTTTCAGGACTAGAGTTTGTTTATTTGTATTTTTATTTTATTGTCAAGGTGATGTACAGAGAGGTAAGTAAGGTAGTGAAGTTGAACTTGTTACTTTCCTCCCTCATTTTTTCACTCTTTCCTTCTCCCTCACTCTCCCCACAAGTTGTACAGATCATTTCCAACATAGTGTCTTGTGAGTATTCCTGTAGAACCAGAGTTTGAATGGACAATGTGTATGCTTAAGGGAAGATACACTTCTGCCATTTTCACGATCCAATGTAATTTGCAATGCTACTTTTAAATTTTCCTTCCATAAAACATACTTAATCTACTAAAGAGTACTATATACACAGTTAATTTTTTAATGATTTACTTAAATTAAAAAATAATAACCCCCCACTAAAACTCAATATACAAAAGAAATTAAAATGTTAAGGTATTTCATCTACTTTTCTGCTTGTTATTGTAAGAAATAGTGTTGGTTTGGTAGTATCCTCTTTAAACAGTGGTATAATAAAGATAACAATCCTGTAAGTCTTAATTTTAATATCAAAAGATAATTCCTATTGTGTAAGGCAATTCCATACTACACACAACTGATATTAGAGTTAAAGAACCTTGAAAATAATTAGATATATAATCACTTCTTAATACAATTGAAGATGTTTCAACATTAATTTGTTTGATCTAGGTGTATTAAGTATAACAGTAATTGGAAGTATCTTATTATTGAAAAGCATAGATGCATAGAACTTGATTACACTGGTGCATCCACTGTGCTTTTATTGAATTTTGATGATATAATATAATTGTGCTAGATGCTTATAAAACAAAACTTTATGCACAAACATCCACCTTGTTAATGTTAATATATGCTAAAAAATGAATGATAGGAGAATATAAAAGGCTTTGACAGTGACAGAAGAGAGGAAGGTGAATGAAGAGAGTGAATGAGGATGAATATGGTCTAAGTATTTTATTTGCCTATATGAAAATTGAGCAATGAAATCAGTTGAAATTGTACTAAGTGAGAAGAAGAGATTATAGAAGAATAATAGAGATGGTGAGGTTGATAGTGTACAGTATGATTTCATGTATGATAGGGTAGAGCATAAGCATATCTAGAAATGTCACAATGAAACTTCCTTCGACAATCAACATATGCTAATAAGAATCTTTTTTAAATGTTGTTTCTGTAATAAATAATTGGAAAGAATGAAATGCTGCATGGAAAGTGAAATAAATATTTAAGTTTTGAGCAAGTGAACATGAAAGAGGAAAGAACAGATTGAGCATATGTGAAGAGAGTCTAGTCTAAAAATAAAATGTTTTTTTAAATAATACTTAGAATCAGGCTGTGACATGACCATTAGTCACAAAGAATAATGTGTTCTCATTAATTTCGATAACTAGTTCTACATTTATACAGAAAAACTAAAGTTCTGGCTTTTCTTTTGCTCAGTGCTTTACTATCTCATTGAGAGTCAGGTGCTTATTCTTCTGTCCTACAACTATGTCACTTCTCCTACTGCAAATAAAATGTTTCCTGTAAAAATCTGGATGAATAAATACTGGTGTGCCTGATAAACTTTACATATCTATCATTTTTTCTCTCCATCTCTAATTTGTTTAAATATACTTTCTATCCTTAGCTGTTCCCTTCACCCATTTTGTATGTTATTTTTTCCCCTCTCCTTCAGTACACTCCCACTCCCCCATCACTAGGATCAAATTTTTCCCAAAACACCATTTTCCTTCCTCTGTTTCTAGAGTCCATATTGTAAAAGTTCTTTTTTTTATTGTAAAAATACCATACAGAGGGGTTACAATTACATGGGCAAGATCATGAGTACATTTCTTATCATTCATTGTTCCCTCCTCTTTTGTCTCCCCTTCCCATTCCTTCCCATCTCCCCCCTCCCATCAAAGTTGTAAAGTTCGTTTTTCAACATAATGATTTGTATATCTCATTATAGCAATGAGTCCGCCTGTATCCCTATTTAAACTATTTGTTTTTTCCCTTCCCCTCCACAAATTATACCAACATCAAATACAGTGAAAGCAGGGGTTATACTGTGGGGGAGGGACATACAAAGCAACAAAGAAATCATCTTATAAATATGTTAGAAACAATCACATGAAAGCAAAAACATTTGAACACTTATCTTGGGGTTCATTTCACCTAACATCAACTTATCTGACCTTTTCTGCTTGTCTCAGACATATACTTTGTTATTGCAAATAAGGGAAACCATGGGACCTATGTTTCTTTGGGCTTGGATTACTTCACTTATTATAATTTTTCCCAAGTCTTTTCATTTCCTAACAAATGGGGAAATGTCATTCTTTCTGATGGAGGCATAGAATTCCATTGTGTATATTTATCACATTTTCTTTTTTTTTGGGGGGGTCCAGTCATGGGGCTTGAACTCTGGGCCTTGGCACTGTCTCTCAGCTCTTCAGCTCAAGGCTAGCGCTCTACCACTTGAGCCACAGCGCCACTTCCGGCTTTTTTTCTTTTTGTTTATGTGGTGCTGAGGAATAGAACCCAGGGCCTCAGGCATGCAAGGCAAGCATTCTACCACTGAGCCACTTTCCCAGCCCCTATTTTATCACATTTTCTTGATCCATTCATCTACTGAGGGGCATATGGGTTGATTCCATATCTTAGCTATGGTAAATAATGCTGCAATAAACATAGTTGTGCTGGAAGCTTTAATATGGTCTTGTTCGTGATCATTTGGGTAAATGCCCAAAAGTGGGATTGCTGGGTTATAGGGGAGATCTATGTGGAGACTTTTGAGGAACCTCCATACTGCTTTCCAAAGTGGTTGAACAAGTTTACACTCCCATTAACAATGCAGTAAGGTTCCCTTCTGTCTACATCCTCTCCAGCATCTGTTGTAATTAGAGTTCTTGATTATAGCCATTCTAATTGGGGTGAGGTGGTATCTCAATGTTGTTTAAATTTGCAGAAATGAACCTACAGACCTTTAGCCACCTAATCTTCGATGAGGGAGCTAAAAAAAATAGAATAGAAGAAAGACAGTCTCTTCAGTAAATGGCACTGGAAAAATTGGTTAACTACTTGTAAAAAACTAAAGCTAGATCCTTATATATCACCCTGCACCAGAATCAACTCCAAATGGATCAAAGACCTTGGAGTCAAAGCAGACACTCTGAAAACATTACAGGATGGAATAGGAGAAACCCTTGGCACAGGCTGAAATTTTCTTAGTAGAGACCCAGAAACACAACGAATCAAAGAAAGGTTGGACAAATGGGATTGCATGAAATTGCAGAGCTTCTGCATGGCAAAGGACATAGCTAGCAAGATGAATAGAAAGCCCACAGATTAGGAGAAGATCTTCACTAGCCATATAACAGACAAGGGTCTCATATCTAAAATATACCTGGTACTCAAAAAATTAAATCCCCCAACAACAAATCCTCAAAGAAACAACTGCCCAATAAATAAGTGGGCTAAAGACTTAAAGAGAAACTTCTCTGAAGAGGAAAGAAGGATGGCCAATAGACACATGAAGAAGTGTTCAACGTCCCCAGCCATAAAAGAAATGCAAATCCATTTTGGAAAATTCTTAAGACACATATCTGTTCCCTGGGCCCAAATAATAGTCTGAAAAGGGGCTAGGCAGTATGATAGCTAATGGAGAACACAGCCAGAGAGAAAGACAGACACTCAGGATCCCAGCAGGGCTGGGGCCCATGTGAACCCAGAAGGATAGGATAAGAATGGGTGGGAGCAGTTAAAAGTTTCACTTAAAGTTTTAAAAGTTTATGGTTATCCATCTGGTTGTGACCTAATAGAGTAGAAATTCTACAGCATATCTTTATTTCTTTAAAAAAAGAAAGCTCTGCTTAAAATATTGCAGCAATACACAATCTAGAAAATATTCTGGTAGTGCAGTGAGGTGGGAGCAAAAGCAAATGAAAGAGGATTTGAGAGTCGTGTACACAAGCAAATTTTGCACATATAGAATATCTGAAACGTCGTCGTATTTCTCAACTTCTCACATAATCTGACATTTCATGGAGTAAGATATGGACATTATGTTCACTTTCAGGGAAGTATTCTGTAGGTTTTTTAGTTTGTTTTGATTGTGTTTGTTAATAGTACTGGGGCTTGAACTCAGGGACTGAGTACTGTCATTTCACATTTTTGCACAAGGCTAGCATGCTCTTACTTGAGCCACAACTCCACTTCTGGTTTTTTGAGTGGTTAACTGGAGATCAGTCTGCCTTCATGCCAGGATCCTCAGATCTCACCCTCCGGAGTATTTACAATCAGAGGCGTAAGCCACCAGTGCAAGTCTTGACATCCTTTAAGGATAACTTACCCACCACCTAGCTCAGACCCCTGACCTTGAAAACAAGAAGCAATAGTCACTGAGTCACTGTAGCCATTTCTTTCTGAACATCAATCAGGCCAAGGACCTCTGACAATACCATGGTCCAGCTGAAAGTGACTCTTCTTGCTCTCCATTCAGTTCTTGAGTGAAAGAAGAAGACAAGATTGGAATAATCAGATGCACAGCAATTTAATAAAGACTTCAGTAAGAAAGGTCTCACTGTCTGAGTATATAAACAATTGGAGACTTCAAAGCTAGGGCAAGAATGATTGTTTCCCAGTGGGGTGGAGTGCCAATCAATGACTTTCATTGATGTTTTTGCTTATCATGGTCTAATGCTTCACCATTGTCCTCCACGTGAGAACCAATATGGAGAATTCCTGTGAAAGAAAACAATGTGGCTTACAGAATCTAGAGGTTTTACTCTTTCCATTTTTTTAATTGTGAAAATAAGACACAGAGGTGTTACAATTACATGAGCAAGGTAATGAGTACATTTTTTATCAAGCATTGTTGCCTCCTCCTTTGTTTCCCCTTCCCATCCTTTCTCATCTCCCTGCCTCCCACCAGAGTTGTAAAGTTCATTTTTCAACATAACATCTTATACATCTCATTGTTGCAATAGGTCATCCTCAAAACTTGTTCTGTACAGCTAGCAGCAATTCATTAAGCTTGCCTCCAACTCTAGCTAATTTTTCTTTGTAAAACACAATAAATGACATAATCATTATACGTGATCTGATAGGTGATTTTTTTAAAGTAAATCATTTGAAATGCTAAAAAAAACAAGTTTCTTAAGGGAAACGTAATTTCTTTTTCATAGTGGTAATTTCATTCAGACCTTTGAAGCTCCATGTAAAATTAGGTTTTTAAATTAAAGTATCGGTTTGACTTAAAGCATAAGTAATTCATTTCCATACTGGAGCACTATTTCTTAGCGATTTATTTTAATTATACTTTATATAGTTAAACATTAAAGAAAATATAATATTAAAATAAAATTTCAGAGTTATTAGTGATACATGCTATCTAAGTAAGACACAAATTCTGAAAACTTTTAGTTAAATATGTTACTTTTTATTTTTAATATATATTGTTATTTTAAAAGTGATGTACAGAAGTAAAACTATCCCTCTTTGAAGATGACATGATGAATACAAGGTTATTTCCAAAAGAAATACTTTACTTTGCTCAGCAACTAAAGTCCTCATTAACCTACCAGCAGTATTGTACTGCAGCTGATAAACCTCCCCCTTTGATTATGCAAATAAGAATATACAGGTGGTTGCAGATTTTGAAATAACTGTACTAATTATACATTATTCCTCAGTGCCATAATAAAAATTACATGCACTTGCTATTGACATAAGAAAAACATGCAGTTTCCGGAAATGATATGGTATCAGAAACAGATGTTAATACTCATTACAGGTGAATAATTTAAGGGTGAAATTGTGCTGAAGGCTCTGTCATCCATAGTAGATTTATTCATGACTTAACCCAGCAGGAATCAGGACTCAATATTCGAAATATAGGTTCATCTCACGTGAGTATAAGTTTCTATTTGACACAGTTGAAATTTAATAATTATTTAGAGATAGTATACTTGCACATACATACCATAACAGTGGGAGTTGTGATAGTGCTCTTGAGTGAAACAGGAGAACAGTATCAACTGCAATGATTAAAACAGGATGTACGGATTCAGCTTCTATTCCTTAGATAAGGTAGCAAATCCCAATAGGTTAAAATGAAATACTAACCAAATGAGAGCCATAATTTTAATTCAAAGAGTTTATTGAAATATTTTGTTAAGATAATAAGTATGTTAAAACTTTTCTAAGATACTGAGCTACACTAATAAAGAGCAATCCAAGTGATTATTTAATTTTTTAACCTAAAAGTATACTCTCTTATTAAACAAGAGACTTTTTAATTAAGGGAAAAATAATTCCTCAGATTTTATAGTTATTTCATCAAAAGCATCTGTGACAGAGTAGAGATAGGGAAGGCATATTTGTCTCTCTTCTTTTTGCATCAGTAACTCTAGGACATAGAAAAAGGCTACAGTTATGGACGTGATATTAGCCCAAAGAAGGCCAATCAGTAATACTTTACCAACCAGAGAACAGAATTACAAAATCTCCCTAAACTAGCTGAGGGAGAAAGAACCAGAAAAACTAGGTTATCAAAAAACTGGTAACACAAACAGGGGCAAGTTTCAAGAACAAAGTATAAGCCTGGAAGGGGTTATACTTTATTTCAAATGCATTTACTCAAATTGGCTATACTTTGAGGCACAGGAATAAGGTATCAAACCTTAATATAGGTAAACCTCACAGTGTGAGCCACAGTATCGACCATCTGGAGAAATGTTTGAATGCTAAATCTGACAAAGGAGATTGGTAAGAACAAGGCAATGTACTACTTGTATGTGGAACTGGCCAAGACAGCCCAGAAGTGAAAAAAGAAGCCACAAACAAGAAATATGATGAAAAGGCTGATACTTGCCCTTTTTTTAAGCCTAGAAAAGTTATAAAGATAAATGAATTATCTCATAGGACTGCAGAGCAAACATCAAAAACAATCCCTTTGGAATCAATTAATGCCTACAAATATTTACCTAAGCAACCATTCAAATACATCTGATAATTAAATACTTAAGCTCAATGAGGGGTAATATCATAACCCTATGAACACAATGTTGTTTGTGTTTGGTTTGGGTTTTCTACAGCTGTTATAACATCACTAAAAATTTAATAAGCAAATGTACTATCAAACATGAGTGTTCTGGGGCTGGGAAGGTGGCTCAGTGATAGAGTGCTTGCCTTGCATGCATGAGGCCCTGGGTTCGATTCCTCAGCACCACATAAGCAAAAAGAAAAAAGCGGAAGTGGTGCTGTGGCTCAAGTGGTAGAGCACTAGCCTTGAGCTGAAGAGCTGAGGGACAGCGCCCAGGCCCAGAATTTAGGCCCCACGACCAGACCCAAAAAACAAACAAACAAACAAAAGAAAACATGAGTGTTCTGTCCCTAGAAAGGCATCTATAAATTACTCTTCCAGTGGTTCCATGAATAATGAGGATGATAACTAGGAGGTGTGCTGTTCATTAAAGTGTTATTTTCACTGAAAGAGAGTAACCATTATGATCATTCTACCTGGGTGTGGTGACACAAACCTATAATCCCTGATACTCAAAGGGCAGAGACAAGAAGATCTGTAGTTCAAAGTAGGCTGGAATTTTCACAAAACGGTATGTTTAAAACAAAAGAAAAAAAGTTTGGGGATATGGATCAAGTGGTAAAGCACCTGTCTAGTACATACAAGGCTTTATGGTCATTTCCCAGTACTGTCTATAAAAAAAAAAAAGGAAATTCCGACTCTTTTCATGAGGGAAAACTAATGTTATACCTACTACGAGTCCGACATTAAAATCTTCCCCCTAAAAACTCAATGTGATGTGTGTGAAAATCTATTTTAGAAAACAGGAGTGCCTGAGGCTGGGTTTAAAGAAATACATGTAATAGGTGAAAAGCATCTTAGAAAGATATAGATGAATTATATACATGTACTAATTATACCTCACAGATAACCATGAGTTGTTTTATAAGCCTAGTGGCTGTTAACCTATTATAATACTTCGTTAACTGTATTCCTTTCCAACCACCCTTGATGGAAATGTTTAATTATTACAACTATTAGAGTAAATGCATTTGAATTAAAGTAAACTATATTGTAAATTTGATGGCCATACGCTTTGTAATGCACATGGGATTGAATACTATGTTAAAAACTGGCTGCTTTAGGAATAAAAAATAGCTTATAGCAGAGTAGCTAAAACCTAACAAGTGTGTCTAGCAAGAATACTTGACTCAATTATTACAAAAATAAGTACTCTTACATGAATGAACTGAGCTGTGGATACAGTGAAGCCTTGATTTAAAATGTGAGGCTACTGAACAGATGTCAGCGGTTCTGACTGAAGCTGTTGAAAAAGTTTGCCGATTAAAATTATGGCTCATAGGATTGTGTTAAAGAAGCCATTTTTCTTCCACAATGACCTATCATGCCTCAAAATTGCCCTCATAATCAGGCAGCCCTACAGCTATGGATTATGCTGAGTTGTCCTTCAGCTTAGGACCAAAAAAAAATCAGCAATAAATACTGCTCACATTCTACCTGCAGCATTGTCTAAATGAAGGTAAATAAGGCATTCATGCAGGAAATTAACACATGGCAGAAAATAATACTGAGCTCCAGGGTAAAATTCAGTCTTGTGTCAAAGTAAAAATTAATGACTATACCTTAGAATGTAAAATCTGCAAAAGTATCTTATTAATGTTATTCAGAACTTTACTCCTGGGGCCATCTTCTTGAAAATATTTATATTTTAATTTTATCATGCTTTTAAACACATTCTTTACTGCCTAGATCTAACCTTGATTTTCCACTTATTTATTAAATCTCACTAATATTATGAATCTTCTTGTGGCCATTCTTGCTCCTCTGATTTAGAAAGTAAATGAATATTCTATTCCAATATGCTCAATTCCTCTCCTATTTTATAAGTGGAAAATACTTTCTCATGAGCACATCCGTAAACACATCTCATATTATTGAACCAGCTAGACAACTGTGCTAAGGGCTTATCAGAAAGATGTAAAAAAAAAGAAAATAATCTAATTTTATAAACACATAAAAGGATGCTGTTAATAAAATTTATTCTACAGTGCTACAATCTTGTCTTGATGCTTTGGGGTTGCTGTGGAGGATCCCAGAATAGAGGGAGCATATATAGAAGCTGAAACCTAAGAGGAGCATCTATGAGGAAGAAATTGTGGGAAAGGAAGCTAGCACACAAAAACATTCCATGGCTGAAATATGACAGCAGAGGAATGAATTAGTGCCACAGATGTAAATGACAACTGCAATGAGATCTTCTCTAATTATTTTATCTAGGCTTTTTTTTCTGAACTCTAAGCCAAAGTAATAAATGTCTAAAGGTGCTCCTAGAAGTCTTGCAAACCAATTAAGCATTCTACTTGATGTTGCTTTGCTGCCTGATTACAATGACCTTTGTCTTTGAAATACCATCATATATAACGCACACCCACATCATACACAGAAATGTGTTTATGCAATACAGGGTTAGTTAGGTGAATCTTGTGCATTCTGGGTTTTACATGATTTTTGCCAGTAGTGGTAAGCCCTTCTGAATAAACTAGAACTTCTGCCTCTTGAGAAACAAACTACTAACATTTTCAGCCAACAGAGCTTTAAAATTGTATTTTGAATTAATTTTTCCAGTGTATGTTTCTCTTGCTGTTGTGTCTTTTTTCTGCTACCTATTTTGTATTCTGATAACCATTAATTCCCCTAACCACTGAGAAATAGATGTCACCTGCTACCAAAGAACAAAGGCAGGGCACAGTGCTAGATATCAGCATGGAGACGGCTGCAGGTTTTTCAAGGGAACAGTAAAGATCATCAAGAAATTTAGTACAGGTTGAAGTTTTATGATGCTATGAAGAGTATCACTGACTTCACTGGAATCTGGAAGACTGAGATGGAAGAATACGTAAATGAGTAATGCCTGCAAAACTGTGCCCAGAGGAATCAAGACTTGAGGAAATGAAGGAAAACTGAAGACAGAATACATCCTCATTGAACCTATGCCAGTTTTCTAACTGTGGATCCTGATCTATTAGAGTGATGAAATCTATTTTGTTGACTCATGACCTCTTTTTCATGAAATGAAAGAATAAAATTCAATAAAACCAAAATACTACAGCACATCATTCACAGTAAACTATTTGCCATACAACTTTTGCTTCATTATAATTTAAGTTACAGTATGTCGTATAATGTCTATCCATGGGGAAAAATTTTTTAATGTATTAAAAGCTACTAGCCTAAGCAGAAACTAGCTTAAGTAGTGCTGAGATGGCATTCATATATTTTGGAATCTATTCCCCAAAGTAAATGGGCTATGAGGTTATAGAAATGGGTCATCTGGTGTTAAAAATCTCACCTTGAGGTCTAATGCAGGTTAAAGAATCCCTTTGCTGCTGTACATTAATGGCTGGTATGACTAGTTGAACACTAAACACCTTTGTGCTAATGCTAACACTCTTCACAGCTGTATTTATCTGATTCAGTTTCCTCATTGTATTTCCTCTGTATGACTTCACTGAGAAGAAAAGCTTGTCCAGAACCCAAACTCTCAACTGGAGCCTTAACATTCTTCCTACATCATTCATGTCTTTCACTTTCATTGCCCAGATGTTTTTACTTACACTTCTAAAGTTTGATTAGTGAGATGCTTTTAAAAGGAACAACAGCCACAATGCCTACCAGCTTATTCTCAGAATTCCCTTTTGCCATGTCCTCAACACTAAAATTTTATTTCTTCCCAGACAAGGCTGCACTTTACTGTGCTCTTGAATATTTTTCAGCAACATTAATGACTGCTCTGCTGGTCACAGGCCTAACCCTTCATACTGGCTTGTCTTTTTTTGTTTAATTGTTTTTGATGAGGAAGGGGGTTACAGTTATATAAGTAAGATAATTAGTACATTTCTTTTTAAACACTGTTACCCTCTCCCTCATTTTCTCCAATTTACCCCTCCTCTTCCTTCTTCTCCTCTTCCTCCTCTTCTTCTTTTGCCAGTCTGGGGCTTGAACTCAGAGCCTGGGCACTGTCCCTGAACTTTTTTGGCTCAAGGCTAACACTCTACCACTTGAAAGCCACAGAGCCACTTCCAGCTTTTGCTGATTATTTGTTATTGAGGAATCAAATCCAGAGCTTCTTGCAGTGCAATGCTAACATTCCTCCATAAACAGCTACTGCCTAAGTCCGAATATCCAGGCTGAGTTGACAATTTCCAGCCTTTCCATGATTCTTTTTTTTTTTTTTTTTAAGGTCATGAGGTTTGAACTCAGGGCCTGGTTACTGTCTCTATGCTTTTTTGCTTAAGTCTAGTCCCCTATCACTTTGAGTCTCAGTTCCACTTCCAGTTTTCTGGTGATTAATCAGAGATTAGATTCTCACAGGTTTCTTGCAAGGGCTGGCTCTGAATTGAGATCCTCAGATTGCAGCCTCCTGTGCAGTTAGAATGAGCCCGTGATGCTTTAGGATGAATTCCACAGTAAAAACTTGCATTTTCTGAATCTGCATTAAAAAAGAAACTTTTTCTTTTTCTTTTTTTTTAGAAATCATTCTTTTGATGGGTTTTGGTTTCATGACACTACAGATTGTTCTATCTGTGGACACTTGGCTGAAAATTTTAGAAAAAGAAAGCAGTATTAGTGAGTATATAGTACCCAAATAAACCGGTAAGAAATGAAAATTATTTTGTAGCTTGTTTCTGTGGTATTTAAACTTTCTTCTTTTTTACATGTTTTCTTTAAACAAAAAACAGTATGTCTTTTGGGGTTATCATATTACTCTCTTTTTAGTGTTTTCCTTTAGTGTTAGAAATGCGCTTATTCAATTCTAAGCCATGAAATTTGAGTGAAGATAGCTTTAGGCTGCAAACAACAGAAACCCCAGCTCACAGTAGGTTAAAGGGGTTTATTTTTCTTACCAAACAAGATTGGATGAAAGTACATGGGTTGCTATTACTGGGTCAGCAACTTAAACATCTCAGGGCTGACATTTCTCAGATTCTCTTCACTTCATTTCCTCACAAAGATGTGTGCATTGGATCCAGGCTTGGGGCACAAGGGGAACACAGGAGTTAGAAGGATATTGCAAGCCATTTTTGACCCCATTTACCAGGAAAAACAAATCCTTAAGAAACACTTTCAACAGCCAAACTGGGTCACATGGCCATCTGTCCCTTCAAAGAAAGCTGTTAAATTAAAGGGAAAGATTGTCAAAACAAACAATGTATTCCTCAGGTCAGGTACATTGACACCTAGAAAAAAGATCTGGGTTCTTTTAAGAATGAGAGCAGAGAGAAAAAGGGCAAATATTTTCTTTCAATGTATGGAAGCTAGATCTAAATTATAAAATATGTAAAAACACACATAGGTCATCTGTAAATATAAACTGAGATACTGATAGAAGTCTGGGATATTCAGGGGATGTTTGTAATGGTGTAACACCTTCAAACAACTAACTTTGTAGTCTAATTCTACAATGCCAAGACATAGAACATATGTTGTACAAAGTGGAGGTCAAGCTGGACAGGGGGGCAGAACTATGATGAGAGAAAGGGTGGGTGAATACAGACATAAAATTCAATGTACATATGTGAAAATGGAACTAAGTAAGTTAAGGGTATGGGCTGGGTTGAGAGAAATGGAGGAGGACAATAGAAGGGGGATTGAGAGGCATTGTATTCAAATGTTGACATGTTGATCTGAAATTCCTTTGTACTACTTAAAGATACCAAAGAAAAAAAGAATGAGGACAGAGCAAACTAGTTATTATAGTTATTAAATAAGGAATCATCAGAGTTTACCACTCCTAGCTAGAAAGTCAAGGGATCAAAGGAATATAGATATTTACTGTTGTTTTTTTCATAAACAGGTGAGTACTTACACAAACTTACAAACATTGGCATCACAAACCATTTTTTTGTGTTTATGTGATGGCTAAACAGTTTGCAAGAAATATCATTGTTCCCACATACAGTGGCATATTTCTAGTTACTATATAAACTAGAGCAAATGTATTGCCCACTCAAGGTCTGAATCTCAACTTCTAAAAAGAGAGCACTCCAAATCCATTAAAATATTACTGTACTTAGCATTGGAATACTTGAATTCTACTTTCAACCATCTTTGTCTCTTTAAAGAGAAATCCTGGTGAAATCAAAACCTGTTTCTACAAATCAGCGAGTTTCAGTGAGAACTAGATAGGTCTTAATGATGAATTTTTTGTAAAGTATGTTTGCAAATCTCCAGGGAAGATTAGGAAGTGATTCCTGCAGTCTACACAGAGATTCAAGCCACATTTTAAAAATACCCTTGGTAGTAGATATGTCCCAAAATGTAGCATCCGATAAGACAAGCATCTTGTATCAGTGATGGTAGTTTGCTGACACACAATGCCACTGGTGTTGTAGCAGTGTGTGATAGTTATATTGCAATTATACTACTTGTACTTCATCTGAAACTGAACTTGGAACAATTAGGTTTCAGTTTTTACCTACCTCCAGATGTGAGGTAGCAATGTTCACTTTTATTGAGGAGGTTTATGTTTTAGGAAAGTTAGGAAATCAGTTATTTCTACTAGAATATTAGTAAGCATAGTGGTCTACAACATTAGCCCATGTTTTTCCTATCTTTTGCTGACTGTTGCATAGCTCCTTAAACTGTAGCTCCAATTTCTGAAGGTAAACCGTGGATTTAAGAGCACACAAATAACAATACTTTAACACAATCCAGGCATATACTGGAAGTCATGTTTCATTCCTGCCAATTGGCTAATATATTCTAGTGTAAAATTAAGACTTCATTTGAATATTTGTGCTAATCATTGAATTATCTCTTTCTTTTGAATGCTATAGATATAAAACTTTGGTTTAATCCCTGTCAGCATTATTATTTTAGGATTCCTTTCTTCTATGACATCTTTTCATCACCACTGCAGCTATTTCAATATGGAAATTTTATTTTCCTTTAGCTTTCTGTTCGTAAAACATTTTATGCATTTATTTTGTTCCTCATCTCAATATATAAAAGCAATAATAGGAGTAATTAATGTTTTGCTATTTTACTTGTAGTTTATTCAGAATAGTCATTTGATTATCAAATCCATCTAGGATCTGCAATTAGCCCCAGTTCTGCAGCTGCTCTCTTCTCTCTTCCTATAATGCATGTTCCTTTCTTTGGAACTGTTGTTTTCCAATGTGTGTGATGTACAATGCTCAGAATGCATCTTGAAAATAAATGTGGTTTCTCTTTCTATCTTCAAGGCCAAATGAAGAGACACTGTACTGAGCTTTTCAAAATTAAAGTGGTGCTTTTAGTGCCCATCTTTCTTCATGTGTGTGGTAGTGATTGCAGTCAGCAGCTTTGTCAATTTGGTTGTAACTCTCACACTAGGCTTTCCAGCTGTTTCAAAACAGAAATGTCATGAATTTCCATGGCAAAGATGCAGTTTGTTTTCTTTTTTTTTGGGGGGGGGTCCGGTCATGGGGCTTGAACTCTGGGCCTGGGTGCTGTCCCTCAGCTCTTCAGCTCAAGGCTAGTGCTCTACCACTGGAGCCACAGCGCCACTTCTGGCTTTTTTCTTTTTGCTTATGTGGTGCTGAGGAATCGAACCCAGGGCCTCTGGCATGCAAGGCAAGCTCTTTACCACTGAGCCACCTTCCCAGCCCAAGATGCAGTTTTCTATTCTTGTTCACATATATGTGAATAAAAGACTGAGCAAAACAATAAGAGACAGCCAGAACAAGTATGGTTACCTGTCACTTCTTCTAAATGGTTTAGGAGAAAAGCACAGAAAAATCTCCTGAACACTTTCAGTGATCATGTGTACTGACACTTACATGGCTAAATTTCCATGTGAGAATCAGAAGAGGATTCTGTGTCAGTTCTGTTAGAACTCAGAGGTGTTTTGTCTACAAGACTATATAACTAAATTATATAATTGTTAAGTAAAGTTACAATGTAAGTTTCTAAATTTGGTACAATAATAAAATAGATTAAGTTTCTTTTCATATCATTTTTTCCTAATGGCATCCAAATCAATGGCTACACTTTACACATTTATAAAGTCACAACACATCATTTGAATTTTGGTGGGAGATATATAGAAATGATCTACATATAGTGATAATCAAAATATATGATATATGTGATTATTTCAATTAATCTATCATAAGAATATTCTTGGTATGCATGCATGTGTACTTTTTTCTTTTTCCTGGCAGGAAAGAACATTAACATGTTCTCCAATAGTACTTTATGAATTAATAGCTTGTCAGTAACTCTAGAGACTGTAAGCCAACTAGTTGGACACAGCCCCCTAATTTCACACTTTCCCCAGAAAGGGTTTCACTCCGTGAGGTTCCTCTGCAGTGCTGCCTGTTGTCAACAAAAACCCAGGAATGACAAAGCTCTTTCAATTACATCTTTCTGTCTGGCTCCAAATCAAGTTTTCGTATGAGCCTGATCAAGTTATCTTTTTATGCAATTCCAAAAAGCGCCTCAATTTTCTTCAAAACTTCATTTTAGGGATATTACTCAAATGTCACCTAGAGGTGACAAAGCTCAGTGGAGTCAGTTTAACAACTTTGCAGAGATTTCTGCCAGCACAGCTGAGGTATCAGATTTCAAATGAGTTTCTATGATAATATTTAAATTTTAATTTAATTTTTAATTCACTTAGAAGTCATGTCATAGTGACTAGCAACAATAAATTCTGAGCTGGGCACCGGTGGCTCATGCCTGTAATCCTAGCTACTCAGGAGGCTGAGATCGGAGGATCGCGGTTCAAAGCCAGCCCAGGCAGGAAAGTCCGTGAAACTCTTATCTCCAATAAACCACCAGAAAACTGGAAGTGGTGCTGTAGCTCAAGTGGTAGAACGCTAGCCTTGAGCTGAAGCGCTGAGGGACAGCGCCCAAGCCCAGAGTTCAAACCCCACAACCGACAAAAAAAAAAATTAAAAAAAAATTCTGAATGGAATTCCCTTTCTAAATTGTCTACAGTAAAATCAAATTAAGAAATAAGCTAACTTATTTACAGCTTTTTATTCTTTAAGGTTTCCGAGGAAAATTCATTATTCTTAGATCTTCACATGGCCACTTTAAACCTCAATAGAAGACCAGGTACTCAAGAAACATCGAATCTACTGAGGAAGAAAGAACATGCACATAAAAGAATAACTAATAGCACACTGTAGAATATTGCACATAAAATAAATGAGCTAGAACCTAAGTCCTATAAAAAGTGAGAAAAAGGAGGGTTTACCCTTTGCTAGAGTAGTCAGGGAAGGTTTTATGGAGGACTTAGGCTTTGCTATGTGTTTTGGAGAAAGGAAATTACAATTCCCATAAGAGGTAAAGAGGGAATGAACATTCAAACTGGGTACAATGGCGTCGGCAATACAGGGCAGAGCAAAACATGAAATAAAACCAGAGACATCAAATCTAGTTAGTCACAGACAGGGGCTCAAAGTAGGGAATAGTGTGATAAAAAATTTAATAGTAGAACTGATTTAAAGATCATCCAATGCTAGTATAAGAGATGCTGGATGGTCACCTACATTCATGATATCATTTGTGAATTCATAGTCGTGTTTGTTCATTTCACACAAAACTAGGGTTAGGAGAAACTTTATATGGTGCACAGACTGTTGGGCCACAAGATCTCAAGCTTAGTTCGACACAGTTCAGTTGTAGTCATCATGAAATTCCTAATAATTTCATCATAAACATTTTATCTTCTGCCATCTTAGTCATTTAATTTACATAGCCCATGAACATGGAATTGCATTGGACCTGAAATCTTGGAAAGTTCAGAGTAAGTTGAAAGTAAATGACACACTGATCAATAAGAAAATTGGGAACTGGCCATCCTGGAGAGTCCATGAGTTCTCCTTACAATTTGCTGTGAAGGCAGAAAGAATGCAGTGGTATTCTAAGTAATAGTCATAACCAAGTGTTTCCCATGTCCTTTCATGCTCTTACTACCTCTCTGCTAGCCAAACATTTACACTAAACAGACATAGGAGGAGGAAAAGATGGGAGAACATGCAGTTTCTTTGTCACAGCCTTCCTTATTCATCTGAAAATGAAAGAAATGCATGCAAGTACTGACAGAATAAGAATGTAACAAAAACAAAGTCAGTTGAAATAGTTTTGTGCAGAAATTTCTACTATTCTGGTAAGAAACAAATACATATAAATATGTAAAATATAGAATGCATAGTTTCCTCTCCAGTTTTCTTTATGAGTCAAATGTTCTAATGTTGATGTTTTGAATATTCATTGTAAAACAGTAAACAGTAAAACCCATGCTATCAACCTAAACTGTAAATGTTTTATTAATTTAGTACACTTAAAAAGAAAAAATAAATGCCCATTTGAATGATCAGAAAAAATAAATTAAGATTCTAGCTCTTTAATGCTGACTAATTTTTTCTGCTGTTAAACAGGAATCTTGAATTTTCACTTTGTAGAGGGCCTGCATGGAAAACTAAGTTGATCAGGGCTGAAAACTGCTGGCATAGGTGACGAATAGTAAAGTCCTTGAGAAGGGAAGTATTCCTCTCTCTCTGGTCTATTCTAGCTCTCTCTCTATTCTATTCTAGCTCTCTCTGCTTTCTCTCTGCTCTAACTCTTTCCTCTCTCTTTCCTCTCTTTCCCAGCTCTCTCTCCTTCCCAGGCCTTTCCCCAGCAGGTCTACTGAATAAACCTACTCCTTACCTGAAATAAAAAAAAAGAAGGGAAGTATTTCCTAAGGGAGAGTCCATACATTCCTAGTTAAAGAAAAATGTAGAGATCTTCTGGAGATGTTTACCACAGATTGGTTAAGGAACAGAAACTTTCACTAGGTTGGTACACAAGGAAGAAACAGAAAGGACATCATTAAAAGAAAAAGGGACTCTAAACATAGTACTGTTGACTCAAAATGCAAAGAAAGGAAAGGGAGGATTGAGAAATAACTCAATTGTGATACATCAGTGGCTGGTGAACAACAATGAAAGCCACAGAAACAAGGAGGGCAGTTTCTACTCTATACATGTTGATTTTTAAGTGGAAGAAAGACAGTGAAAAGCAATTCTCCTCCAGGCTCTCAGACAATACAGTAGAACTGAAGAAGAATCTGCCCACTGGATATAGAGACTATCTACAGAATTAAATAAAGTCTCAAAGAAAAGATGGAGAGACAGAAGAGGCAAGAGACAAATACCTGAGCTTTAGCCATTTACCTCAGCTGAGGAATGAGGAGGGAAAATAAGCAGTCAGCATTCATAATGCAAGTTTGAAGTTGGTATAGGCAGAGATATGAAAGCAACATGTAGTGAAAGCAAGCTCAAAGAGAATGTATTTAATAATAATTTAGCAGAATGATCTACATGCCATAGAAACAAAAAAAGAGAAAAGTGATTGGTAAATGTTTTGAATTTTTAAACATACATCCATAGGTGAGGATGGAAGATGTAAGTGCAGGAGAGCATTTCTTTTCAGAAATTGTCAAGCTGAAGAGAGTTTAAAAGATGAAGTGGGCAG
The DNA here is from genome assembly GCF_000151885.1 of Dipodomys ordii. Taxonomy (NCBI): domain Eukaryota; kingdom Metazoa; phylum Chordata; class Mammalia; order Rodentia; family Heteromyidae; genus Dipodomys; species Dipodomys ordii. The sequence goes on from NW_012267420.1 coordinate 659,755, forward strand.
TAATAAAACAAGGTTGCAAATGTCTTGATTATTCTTAAGCAGTGCACCAGTAAATGTGAGGTTAAATGGAACAGAGGTGATCAGGGGTTGCAGAGCAAAGGAAAATTTCCTCTCAAGATGAATGATTATTCAAAATACCTATTTGTATTTTTAACATTAATGTTCCATGTTATTTTTTTTATAGAGGGCCTATTCTTTGAATAATTATGGCGCAGATAAGTGGATGTTGAAAAGAAAGAAGAAAAAATGATAAAGCATGTATGCAAACTACTTTCAGAGAAAACAGAATGAAAATATATGTGTTGTCCTCAGTGAGTTTACTGGAGGGGGTTTAGTTCAAATTCCACTGATAACCAAGTACCAAGCAGCCTGTATAATAGAGAGCATAATGAAATGGACTAATAAAGTTTTCATATTTATTTTTAATATTCCTAAATGCCATGTACATGTTTCAGAAGAGAATGAAAAATGGATTAACTGGAAAGGTCACTCAAGGATAGTGTAAGAAAGAAAAAGGATCAAATTTAAAATACAGGTACTTCTTCCTAAAAGACCAGCAGGAAAGAGAACATGGGGAGCTACAGAGCTATGTAAATGAGATGAGGAGGCTATATTGAACTGCTTCAGATGAGGAGAGCAGTAACCTTTGATGGTTTTCATGAGTTAAGAGGTAATATCCCCTACTGAGAAGGAAGGTTAGAGCATATGTGAGATCCAACACAAAGAGAAGATCAATAGGACTTCTGACCTACCACATCATGTATTTGCCCTGCCTTCGACACCCCTCCTTCGTAGGCAAAATATATCTACTTTCAAAAAGGACAAGGAGCAGCTTTTTTGAGACAATTCATGGATCTAGTCACTTTTAAGGGTTTGTTTTTCTCTTCAGATCATCTAAGATTGTGACTATACACAATAATCATTTATCTTCTCAGATTTCCATTTATCTTACAGCATTCTCCATGTGGCATTATATCCTCTGCTTTGTTCAATTCTGAATATTGGTATTACTCAAGGCTCCTAAAGGCCCAAGAAACATACTGTAGTCTGTAACCATCCTAGTGCCTGTGGAGGGGACTGGCCATAAATATTGCCTGATGAGTCAAGCAGAACTAACAAATATAAACAAATACATGTGAAAAAGGAATCCAGATTTTACATAATTTACAGTGTAAATATTCTCCCACTTGATGCTAGGGTTGTAACTCAGAGATGCAGTATTGCACAGCATGTAAGAAGGGTTTGGGTTTCTTTCCCAACACTGCAAACAAATCACCTTGTTTCTGCTTTCATAGTGCGTAGGTGATAGATAGGCTCTTCCAGGTTGCAAATGACTATCTCTACAAATGGCAATGTGGGAATTAATGATTGAGTGATCAGACCTAGATGCATGTAGATTTAAGACTACATAAAAGTGACAAGGCTAAGGTTGGCTTTGAATGGTTGTTTTCTTTCAGGACACAAAGGCAGTAAGAAATTTCTGGGGAGAGGAAAACCTTGTGAGCAAAGGTATCAAAGTATCAGCATGCCATAGCTATAAAATTAGGACAGGAAGTCTTCCAGCAATGGTTGCAACACTCTTGGATGGGCAGCATGTGGCCGCAGAATCAGGTCATAAGCTGGGAGAGTCACCTAGGAAATTAGACTGGCATAGTTGATGTGAACATCAACAGTCTACATGAGAGATGAAATGAGTTCAAGGGTGAAGAGAAGATGAATGGGGAGATCTCCAATGACTCTAACCTAGCTTCAAGAAAGATGTCAGGTAGGGGGCAGTGGAGAAGAAAAGGAGATAGAAGAAAAGTTAGGGAAGAGGCTATTGCTGCTCAAAGTCTATCCCTATCAGAGTGCACTTGTATTAAGTAGCGTTAGAGAGCTTCAAGTGATGCCTCCTAGAGAGCTTCAAGTGATACCTGTAGCCAAGAACTAACACTCAGAGGCACTCTACCCACTCCTCACAGCAGCCCCAGTCTTCTGCATGACTGTCCACCGATGGCAAGCGAAGCACTCATGGCATGAATATTTTCATTGGGAAGGCCCACAGCAGTGAGGACTTGTACACCCTCATGGAATATCAGGACATTGTAGACACCCATAAGCTCTGTAGCGTGTCCAAGAACTACTCTACTCTGTGAAGATGAGGAATGAGGCAGCAAGTTCCTAGATGAAAACATCATTTACATACCACTATTAAGAATACCATGGCTGAACTGGACATTCTGAGCCAGCAGAGTTGTGTGATGGCCGGAAGCAGGATGGGAATGAGCAGGACGTCTGAAGATCCCTGAGGAGTCCCAGTTCACAGCCACCAGGTCTCCATTGCCTGCTTGAACTCACCTCATCAACAAGGGGCCCACAGTTTCTGACACAATGACTCTGTGGCCTTATGGGAATCTCCAAGAAGTTCGTAGATAAGTTGGAAACATTTGCGGTGAGAGTAGAAGAGGGAAAAAGTTCACACACAAAGTCTCCTGCACCTTCCATAATGCAATCAGAGTAATTATCACAGAAGCACTGCAGATGCAATCCAAATCAAGGCAACAAATAATACTTGGTATTTCATTTTTATGATTTTAATTTGCTGAGTATATACCTTGCAGTGTGATATATAACATAACTGGGAAGTGGGGTGGTTTATACAGGAATGCTTCACATGGCTATGTAACAAAACCCAAACCCCCTTTACAAATCAGACAAAGTCTATTCATATGCAGGTTTGAACAGATGCCTGTGAGCCAAGTGCAAATTGAAAACAGTTCTAGTGAAATCTACATTGTTCATAGCTCTTGGACATTTCTAAAATATTGCTAGTTTTTCTGGATCCAGTGCCTTTGATTTGGGATTTGATCCTGAGGTCCTTTACTTGAATACAAATTATTTACACAATGTTTTATAAAACATGAGTTAATAGACTTCTTTTTCCTCTGAACATCACATCATTCACTGATTTAACAAATATACACAGTCATTATGAAGAAAATTAGTACTTTATAGCACCTATAATAGGATAGATCATCATTTGGGCAAATAAATAAACAACCAAACATAATTACATCCTGGATAAATCAGTTCAAATTTTATATTTTGATTCATAACCTATTTTCCTTTAATTTTAAATGTGATTTTTCAATTAAGAGTATTTTACTGAACTAGAGTATTCTAGAGTATTCAAATTACAGTATTTTACTGAACATATTTACACTTATATATCCATATACATTTCTTAGTATACATACATATAATTTTATTACATATGTATAATTATCTTCAAATATAACATGCTCTCTCCTAGTTTCATTCTTTTTTTTTTTTTGGTCTAGTCGTGGGGCCTGAACTCTGGGCCTGGGCACTGTCCCTCAGCTCTTCAGCTCAAGGCAAGCACTCTACTACTTGAGCCACAGCGCCACTTCCGGCTTTTTTTTTTCTGCTTATGTGATGCTGAGGAATCGAACCCAGGGCCTCATGCATGCAAGGCAAGCGCTCTACCACTGAGCCAACTTCCTAGCCCTCATTCTTTTTTGAAATGTGTATTAAGAGTGAAGTTACTTCTGTCATTTGTAATTTTGTATAGGAGGCAAGCCAAGTGAGCATGAGTCCTATGTTTAAGCCCCAGCACCAGCAAGAATAACAAGAATTGTGTTATAATTCGAAGTGCAACGGAATATTTAGACATCATGGGAGTCTAATCCATTCATCCTAAAGATTAAGAAATAGAGGGTTCAGAATCCCAGCACTTCTTGATAGCACCCCCATTCTCTTTCTACTGTAACACTTAGCACTTATTTCCAAAAAAAAGCCCTTACAGAAATAAATTATGCAGAAGACTAAAAGTTTCACAGAATAACATCATTTTATAAACAAAGACTTCTTACAGATATTAAAGTTATCATCTGTATTGTAGAACCCATGAGGTGTGACAATAAAAGATCCTTTTTTTCTTACTGAGGTCCAAAACAGATAACATTACATCTGATACACTGCACTACACTACACACTTAGAGACTTGATGATTGAATGGCCACGTATTACACAGAGAACAAGACTTCTGACTTTGTATTACAATATGTCTGGTTTTCAAATTGTCCTTATGTATTGTTATAAGAGGTATTTACACTACATTTTGTGGAGAAACACTGACTTCTTACTTGAGCCCATGAATTAACTAGGACGAGAGCAAAGTCAGACATCCCAGGCTCCTCCATTTTGTACCTATATCCTTTGTCCTGACATTCTCTCCTGCAATTACTTCATGTATTGAAAGATAGGAAGGAGAAGACAAGAGATCAGGCTACCCACCAGCTGTCAATGCTATTGTGACAAGGTCCCACATGACTAATCCCCACCCACTTTTTTTAGACCATCTCTGACCAGTTCTAAACATTTCTGGGCCTGGGACTGCTTTAACTATGCATACCTGCTCACCACTTATTTAACAAAACGCAAATGTTTGTATTCAGAAGAGGGCTGAAGATGGACTGAAATGCTTTCTTTCCATGGAAAACTAATATACAGATATTTTGGGTCAAGAGAGTTTTATGAAATAATAATAATAGGAAACAAAGAGCAGTTAAAATCTAACAAAATTCTAGGTAAGAAACAAAATATAGGTAAGAATTTATTTTCTTAGCTTTAACAAAATCCATTCAGATCTTGTTTCAATTTTTTTTCAGAATCTACATAGCATGAATCTAAGATAAATACTACTTAATAGGTGAAGAATGTAGAAGTATGCCTCACTATTCGTGTAAGCTCTACCAACCAAAAATATATAGATTTAAAAAAATAGAAATTAAGTTATTGCAAAAGTTTGTTATGATTGTTAAAAGAAGAAACATTCAGATAGGCATCTGTCTAATGAAGATAAGATCAGACACATCCGCAGATACCAAGAGGTAGGAAGAATGTGGTATGTGCAAAAATCTCCCCATGTGTACAGATTGCAATGTAAATTTCATGAAAATAGTTGTTAGGTGATAAAATATAGATAGAACTAGAAACAAAAGTCTGTACATATTTTTTTTAGAATTTCTGATCTATGTTTGGTTAGAATCAATGAAATAATTCATGATTGCATTAAATTTCATCAACACTAGCCACATTTTAATGTCAAATATCAATCATGAGTGATAATACAAGAATCTGAATTATTCATATATGATGGTTTACATATTTGTTTTCCTATAGTAATAAGGCATACCACAAATAAACAAACCAGAAATGTTCCTCTTTTATAAAACACATCCATTGGTCAACTTCTTTCCATCTGACTAGTTACATGAAAGAGACATACCACCAGAAAAGTGAAATTTATGGAATTATGCTATCTGAGACATGACTGGTAAAACAAATAACTTTGTGGCTGCAGGATTTCAAATATTTAAAGACATTTTTTATGAAAGAAGAGCTAGATACTGGCAACTAGAACTAGATGCACAACTGGCACACAATATATTATAGGTAGTTATTAAATAGTTCTTCTACAACTGAAAGATTCAATGTAGAAATCATTTTTATATTATCTCCAGAGACAGAAAATTATTCTACCCTCAAGTTATAAGAGGGCTGAATTTTTCTTTAGAGTATGAAGAAATTACAAATTATAGCTGTCCAACAATAGAAATAAGCTGTCACTAAATTATGTCCCTCTGTGTGTCTTAGAAGGGTCCGTCCTGACTATAAGCATTTTAACTAGCTGGTTTTATAATGTTCTTATGAAACAATATTTTCTTTCTTTACCTTTTTATTTTACCAGTCTTGCGACTTGAACTCTGGATCTAGGCACTATACCTGAGCTTCTTTTTGCTCAAGGCTAGTGTTTTACCACTTGAGGCATAGCAACACTTCAGCTTTTTTTGAGTAGTGTATTGGAGATGAGTCTCATAGACTTTCCTGCTCATGTTGGCTTTGAACAACAGTCCTCAGATCTCAGCCTCCTGAGTAGCTAGAATTACAGGCATGAGCCACCAGTGCCTGGCTCTGTCTTTACCTTTTTGGGATTCTCTTTTGTGTTCTGTCATTTCTATATTTCAAATACTATTAAAACAAGCAATCTCCAGCTGTTAATTCATGTAATTGTACCACCCTACTTCATAGCTCTTTACTACATGTTCTTTTGAATTGAAGAAAACAAAACATGCTCTTACTCTCTTACATATAAGTGTTTGTGTAGTTCTGTTTGTATTAAGTGTGTGTATGTAGATAGACCTGTTTCAATGTCATATAGCATATTTTAAATAAATTCTAAAGATAATTGAGTACTGATATCAATGCTTACTAAATTCTATTTGCTACTTACAGTCACCTTGAAAGACATAGGGAGGTCAATGTATCTGAAATATTTTGTTCTATCAGATCTATCATAAGTGAATGGGTATAGCCATAATGTGAATGCAGGTATTACATGAAAAAAAATAAAGAATGTAAATGATTCTTATTCTTATTTATTAGTCTTGGTACTGCATATTGAACTCAGGGCCTAGGCACTGTCTCTGAGTGCTAAAGGTTAGCACTTTACCACCTGAACCACAACACCATTTCTGGCTATTTTCATAGTCAGTTGAAGACAAGATTCTCACAAACTTTCCTGCCCAGGTTGGCTTTGAGCTGCAATCCTCTTCTTTGCAACAATGCTTGATAAGAAATGGACTCATTACCTTGTCCATGTAATTGTAACCCCTCTGTACAGTATTTTCACAATAAAAAATTAAAATAAATTTTTTTAAATGAAAAAAGTTAAAAAAATTATTTTTTGTTTATGTGTTACCAAGGAATTAAACCCAGAGCTTCATGATTGCTAGGCAAGTATTCTATTACTAAGACACATTCCTACCTCTTCTTTTTTTAAAAAAATTAATTTTATTGTTATTACTAAGGGGTTACCCTTTCACAAATCAGCTAATGAGCACAGTTACTTTTGGAAAATGTCACTCCTTCCTTAGCTTTTCCCTAGGTTCTCCTTCCTGTCCCTGACCATAAGTTGCACAGTTCATTCTCCACATAGTGTATACTGAATACCATGACTGTGCTTGATTATACTTATTCCTCCATTTTGGTGACCTGCCTTGGCTCTCCTTAAAAAGACAGAAAAAAAATAGAAGAACAAAAAATAAGCAATGACAAACTAATATAAAACTTTCACATTTCCATTCCCTGGAATTTATTTTTAATAGATAGTAAGAAGTCTGAATGCTCAAAGTAGTTATGTCTTTGGGTGCCTGAATGTCCACTTGAGAAGCTAGGATTACAGGAATGAGCCACCAGCACCTGGTTCTTTATTTTTCATTGAACACTGGTCACGGAGTAAACTGATGATATGGACTCCTGATTAGAGATAACACTATGAATTAGCTTCTGTTTCACACCCAAAACTTCCTCACCTTATGCCAGATTTCTCACATGTAAAACAAGAAATGAGAGCAACTCTTCTCTCCTAGTTTTCAGTGCATCTGAGGATAAAATAAAGCAATATAATAGAACTATATAAAATGCCAGATGCTACTGAATTCAGATGCAGGGTATGGCTTTAAAATCCACACAAAATGAAAGTACTGTGTGCACCTAAAATCAGCTCAATTAAAAACCAATGAACACTACGAAACTTCAATTACAAACTAGGTCTCATGTACCACAATTCCAGATACGAAATACTCCTTCAGCCAGCACTGTTACAGCCATTGATTTCTTGTACTTTTAACTGCTTTGAAAAGACAAACCTATATACTCCAGGAAGGTATAAAATCTACATCATACAAAAGAACAGCGCTTATGCAAATTTTATTTCATATTGATTTTGCCTTTCCATCATATTTATTGCAAAGTCAAGTCATGTAAAGAAAATCAATAACTGAACATTACAGAAGCACTGTTCATACAAAGAGCTTTCTACTGTTTTGCATATCTATTCTTTTCATTTCATTTTCCAAATTCTGTAATGCTGCAAGTTGGAAAATGCATAACTGAATAAATTAAAGTTAATATTCTCTGGCCTTTTGAAAGAGCAAAAACATATTAAGTCCAGGCAGGTCGTTCCTTTTCTGTTTCCCGATACTCGTCAGTCCTTTTTATCAATATCAATGGCTTAAGACCATATTATCCATGGCTGCCATTGAAATGAATGGTACTACCGCATCCTGTTATGAAAGGGTATTTGATGCTTTGGCAGGTGAGAGATTATTAAAACCTGAATTTGAAATGCTAGTGCATTATGAAATCACATACTTCAAACAACTGTAGAATCCACTCAAACTATATCTTCCTTCAGGAGATAAAATGCCATGTAGGTTTCAATGTTCAAGTGCTATCAGAAGCTTTGAAATCTGAACACCTGCAGTTATTCACTGAAAAACATGGTCTCTACAGTAAAAAATATTCCAAAAGCATTGTTTATGAACATATGAGTTAATTACTTGTGGGGTTCTGTGTTAAAAAATACTCTGTGGTTAATATTAGCAGTTCCACATTTAGAAAATAAATACCATCTACTTTTCAACTAATAATAACAATAATGGATGAAGATGTTTTCCCTTTCTCTATTTAATTATGTTTGATAACCATTTGAGAAAATAGGAAAAATTTAGGAAGCCTAAATATTTAACAAGTCTCACATATTCATAGAAAATCTTAAAAGGATTCGTAATATGCTCATTGAATAATTTCTTGGAAAAAATACATGTATGTATGCGTATATGTGTAAATTTTTCATAGAAGTTATTGAGAGTGTATAGCACATAATTAACAAATATCACCAAATTCAAGCAGCCAATTAATTTGCACCCGATGACTTCACTGGTTTTCACCACATTCTTGGGTTAGCAAATCTATTAGTCAGTGCTCTTCAAAGAAACAAAGCCAACAGCATGTGCCCAAAGCTATGAGAAAGTACATATATATGGGGCGAGGAGAGGGAAAAGAAGAGAAACAGAGGGGAAAGGAAGAAAGGAGAGAAGAGAGGAGAATATAAGATGCTATTAAGTTGCAGAAATATTTAGAAAAGAATCTTTTAGTATAATTTCACTTCAGCACGATTTGCTTATTATTTTATATGATTTTTGTATTTGATAATATATGCATTTATCAACCAGCTCATAAATATTTCTAATTTCTAATATTTCTAAGTATAACAGTCAGCTGTATTGAGGTGGTCTAGCTCACGCCAGCAAACTACTAAAGCCTTTCTTTCCTGAAATATTGCTGGTGGATTAAATTTTACGAAGATAATTTAATTCACTTGGACAAAAGGATTAACATTAATAAAAATATAATAAAGTCCTTCTGGAATGTGTTTAGCCTTATCAGGTATTGATAATTATGAAATCCTCTGTCAGCTCCTTTTCTATGGGTAGGCTTTAATGAACAGAATGACAGGTGAGAACTTGTGAAGAAATGTGAGAATGGGATACAAATAGAATGGGTGGAAATAAACCCAAGAGCAGACTCAGAAAACAAAAATTAGACCTAGTCCTTCATATATGGCTAAACATTTTTAAAACATAGTCATTGCAAATACTGAGAAATTTTAATTGCTCCATTTTCCTATAAAGTATCAGGTAGAATAATAATGTATTTAATTAGATTTTCTTTTGACTAACCATACCCATTCAGTGGATGATTTGTGATTTCAAGTTAAAACTCAAGACATATTCTTATGATAGATACATACTTAATAACTACTTCAGAAAGAATTTGCCTTTACAGGATTGGAGTCACAATCTAAGTCATATACAACATTCTAGCATATTTATGCTGGTACAAAACTTTAAAAGTGCTGAAATCCAAGCTATCTGCATTTGCTTTCATTAGACTTATTAAAGAGTTGGTCTTTTAAAAACCTTGGCAGTTGCAAAGCCTGTCTTCAGAGAAAGCTGTTCTAAGAACATTCATAAAATGACAGACTTGAAAGCAAACAAAAAAAATACAACTCCCCATGTTCTAATTTATGGCAGTACTGCTGTCTTGCACACAGCATAACATCAGACTCTCTCTGGTTCAGTAACTTCACAAATTTTAAATAGTTTTAGAGAGGACTGATTTGTGACAATCAAGATCAAATCTCATGTTGAGGAGTTTTAGCAATTTATCAAAATCTCATGATAGAGAGATAGTTATAGAATCAGAAACAATGCACATTCATACATTTGTACCTACAACCCAATTGTCAAGTTTCCTTACAGGTCCAGTATCTGAAAGTATCACATGAGACATAAAAATCTTCCCTCCATCACCTGTTCTGAAGCTCAGTTTTCTTTCCATCACCTTCTCCATTCTTTTGTACTCTACACTCATATTTATTCAATCACACAAATTATATCTCAAATCTCAGTTTCAAATATTTTTGTGAGTTAGTTTAGTTTTTTTTTAAATCTTTTAAAAAATATTATGTTACTAGTTGTATAAAGGGTTAAAGAATGGAGAGTTTGTGACTTTCACCAGCTTACATGTGAAAGACAAATCTATTATGGTTCTTTTTTTAGAGATAAGATCTTTAAAGAAGTAAAGTTAAATGAGGTTGGGCATTAAGACCTTAGGATTAGTGTCCTTATTACAAGAGAAAACAAGCTTGCATTCGCTTATACAAAGAGGAAGGGTCTTTGAGCATACCTACAAGGACAGGAAAGCCAGAAGGAGGGGCCTTTGTTGCACCTTAACTAGTTAACTATCACTCCAATCTAGGAGTTCTAGCCTCCCAGACTTTAAAAAAAATTGGATTCCATTTGGTTAAGTCAACCATTCAGTAGCATTTTGGTATTGGCAGTCCAAAAATTCTAATATGGAGGATTACTTAGTGTACGGAGGAAATGAAATATTATTTGTAAAAACATACATAAGGCCCAAAGAAAGTATAAAGTATTGGCAAATGCTACATTTCTTGTAAATGTGGGAAGAATTAAGATACTGATAGTATTTACTGAAGATTAAGTATTTACTGAAGATTAATCTCTAATTATATAACAAGTCAATTGTAGGAGAGAAATAAAATTTGTCTTTCCTTTCTAGATGTCACCATTTCAAAAAGAACAAAGAATACCCTGAATTAGTTCCATTATAACCATTAAAAGTAATAGAAATCAGTTAGGTAAAACTTTGAAGCAAATCTTAGGCTACAAACAATGTTTACATAAATGAAGATGGGAAAAAATCTCTTGGACATCATATTTAAGGGTTTATGAAATGTTTAATTCACATCTTAATGAGTCATTCGACACAACAAAGGGAAGTTGCCTACATAGTCCATTTATATAATATAGACATCCATTTTCTTTGTGGTAGGTAGGGTCTGATTATCATTTTATTAATCAGACAAAGCATTGTGTATCAGCCTGGATATCACAATAGACCCCTAAAATGATAGTGGGTAAAGTCAGTTTTAGTTAGTAGAAAATCTAAATTGAATCTAAATGTTTAAATTTTAAATTCTGCTTAAAAGTACACCTATGAATAATAAATCCTGATTGCCACACTTAAATAGTTAAACTTTACAAACATTGTTTTATAGTCCACACTCCCACTTGCTATTTGAAAGAAGTCAGTGAAACATTTAGATTAGGCATAGCTGGAAACTAACTCAGAAAGATAACAAATTGCTACCTTAGCAAATCTAGGAAAAGACAGTGTCCTAACAAATATTCCAGGTGTTTGCACAAATGATAAGATATATTTTTAATTAAAAGTGTTTCAAAATTATGCATTGCTAAACTCTTCAAAGGCTATTTAGAAATATTGTATTCATGCTATTTTGTATGACAAACTTTCAAAAAGTCAGTTAGGCCTAGATTTAATTTAACCCATTCCATTGCAATAGTTCTCCATTTTTAAAAGAAGTAATCATTACATATTTATTTGCCACTTGGTATGCAAAAGGTTGGAGATGCTGCAGAGAATCAATAGATTGAATCCTATACATGTGATGGTTATTATGATGAAACCCACATCCTCTTAAAAGTAAACACATAAATATATGGTGGTATTTTGAGACAGCATGGATAAAATATGAGCTTAAGCTTCCATTGAACACATAAAAAATGTCCTAGATTAGGCCTGGGTTTTCAGAACAGGCAATGATTCAAGATAACTATTAATGTGCAAGATGCAAAAGATAGCGAAAAGAACCTAAGTAAGATGGAAAGAATACTTTATGCAGGAGAAACAAAGACTCTGTAGAGAGGGAAGCATGGGATTTACCTTCAAGAACCAAGGTCAAGTCAATATGACTAATGAATACGGACTCAGCACCTATTGGGGGTAAAAGTAGTCATCTATTGTGTTACAGCTTTGTAGTATAATCCCAGAAACCTTTCATGCAAGTAGGCATGATAAGGTCTGACTTGCATTTCATAGTCTATCCTTTGTTTGCAAGATGGAAAATGAATTAGAATGAATGTAGTAGATAATAGGAAATAAAGAAAACCAACATGAGTGACAATGTTAATGTAGAAAAGAACAACAATGACACAGACAGACACAAAATCCACTCCAACCACATTTAGGAAGCAAATCAAGGAAGTCTTAATGGTAGTTATAAATAAATGTTTAGGAGAAAGTGTCAGGATGGTGAGATTTTACTTAATTAGCAAAGTGAAAAAAAAACAACTAGCATGTATTCATAGGACATCTGTATTCACAAAAGCTAATTGATGATTCAGGTTAATTACTATTCTCCACATGTTAAATTTCTGACAAAGTTTCTGTAAGCATAATTCAGCAACACAACAATGGCAGAGGCTGTCATACCAAATGAATTGCTAACATATGCAATTATAATAAATGTCTATGAGATGTAACTGTCAAAATAGTAATTATGACTTAGTGAACTAGAAGCAGTTTGAAAACTTATTTGAAATTGAATGCCTATCCTCTACATAGAATAAGAACATTCCAACTAAAGTATTTTTCCATGAAATATCTAATCAAACTCTTTATTACTTTATTATTTTATCCAACATGATTTATATGAAATTGAAAACCGCTTTGAGTAGTGATTTTTCAAATCATGTTTATTTTTAAATGTATGTCAATTTTGAAAAATAATGAAGAAAAAAACCTCAATTTTTAAATCCATGGTCATTTATGACATCTATTACCCTAAATAAGTTTTGTAAGAGCACCTCACTGAAATCCAAGTTATATATTTGAACATGTATATTAAATTAGAGTTACTAAGCAACCTATTTGATATGGCAAAGTAAGAAAAACAGAATGGAAAATGCACACAATCAAATTCCCAGATGTCTTTCTTTCTTTGGATGTGTTAACAAGAGTGGAAGAAATATTTTAGGTAAATAACTGTAATGTTCTATAAAAATAACTTCTCAATGAGAAATTTTTATAGCATGCTTCTAGCAAATGATATAGAAATACAGTATTTCACCAGTTCTGAAACATGGATACATATTATTATTACACTTTAACAACTCTGAAATGAAAATGCATCTTACAATTTATATGTGTCACAATATTTTTATAGACAAAGGCAAAGGAGAGTACTATTTACTGACTACTACACTTGGTCATAGCAATCAATTTTTCTTGACTGACACATGAACCCTGTTAGGACAACACATGGAGAATGTAACTGTTGTTCCAAATATCTTCTCATCATTGAAAAAAAGAAAAAGAGCTTGTTTACACCCAGCTACATGGTGGTAAAGGAGAGGAAAGAAATTCGTTCTCGGTAAAATACCCTTCATTGCAGGAGGAATAACTACATTTAGTTACTGATTTTCATGCAAAGTCACAGACAAATGCTCTATAAAACATGAGATGAAAGATAGCCACAATCACACCCTGCTTTGTTATGTACTGCTATGGATAATTGTGTAAAAAGATTACCTGCCATGCTAATAATCAGTGCAGGTGAAGGAGGATAAAATGTCCTGGGTCTCTTAAAACAGATGTAAATGCAATGGTCTCAAAACAAAATGGGACAAATGTGACAGACGCATGGGTTAGATGGGACTGTCATGAGTAAAACTGAACGAGATTTATTTGAAGCTTTTCATTCTTGCTTAGAGATATGGAAAATAATGGTACATCTTATAATTAATGTCATATGTCTAAGGCAATACAGCAAAAAATCAGATAGATAGAACAACATGGTATCTGCCCTCAGTCCCTAATTTTTAAATTAAGAGTCAGTCTTATTAGTTTATTTGATTCCAGTTTTATTCTTTAAGAAATGAAGATATCAGAGGTAATCACTGTTTGCATCCCCTCCATAACAGGTCCTCAGCCTCTCCCACCTCCCAGGGCAACTTGTAGCCCCCAACTGCATCAGCAGAATGCCCTTCACCCAGACCTGAACTCCTCCCTGCCCTAGAATTCTCCCGGGATTGGTCAGCATTCCCACTCTCTGCCCAGATCTAGCTGTGCAAGCAGAGTAATTCCCTTTCTAGCTCCAGGGTTACAGAGGAGATGGATCCTCTGATAAACCTCCTTATAAACCTCCTTCTGCTGTACATGTCTGTCTCTGCAGGCTTTCTGGGATGGGTGGGATGGATGCTTTCAATCACTCAGTGCTACAATATTTTTATTATCATTATCAAATATTATATTTAAGTCCACATATTGGGAGATCTTTACTAGCTATACAACATACAAGGGATTCATATCAAAAGCATACCTAGAGCTCAAAAAATTAAACCCCCCCAATTAAAAAAACCCTAAAAGAAATAACCACCCTATTAACAAGTGGGCTGAAGAAATAAAAAGTGACTTCTCTGGAGAAAAAATAAGAACTGAGAATAGACACATGAAGAAATGGTCATCATCTCTGGATAAAAGAAATGCAAATCAAAACTACATTGAGATTCCTCCTTACCCCAGTTAGAATGGCCATTATAAAGAAAATAAATAATAGTAGATGCTGGCAAGAATGTTCCCAAATGGGAATGCTATTAAAGTGTTGGTGGGAACATAAACTGGTTCAACCACTCTGGAAAGCAGTATGAATGTTCCTCAAAAGACTAAACATAGACCTACTTTATAATCCAGTAGTCCCACTTCTGGGCATTTACCCAAATGATCACAAACAAGGCCACACTAAAGCTAATAGCACAATTATGTTCACTGAAGCATTATTTACCAACCCAGATGCTCCTCAGTAGATAAATGAATCAAGAAATTGCAATATATATGCACAATGGAATTCTATGCTTCCATCAGAAAGAATGACATTGCTACATTCATAAGGAAAAGGAAGGACTTGGGAAAAAAATTATATTAAGTGAAGTAAGCCAGACCCAGAGAAACATGGGCTCCATGTTGTCCCTCACTTGTAAAACTTAGTATATGTCTAAGATAGTCCTAACAGAGGATCACAATCACTCACTAGTTATGTACATATGACCATATAAAATGATGCTAATTGAAATGAACTCCAAGATATGGAAACAAGAGGTTTTTTGGTTGTTGGTGGTTTTTTTGTTTATTTTTTTGATTTGTGCTTTTTGTTTGTTTTTTGTGGGTTGTAGGGTCTCAACTCTGGGTCTGGGCCTTGTACCTCAGCACTTCAACTCTACCACTTGAGCCACAATGCCATTTCCAGCTTTTTCTGTTTATGTGGAGCAGATGAGTCAAACCCAGGGCCTCATGCGTGCAAGGCAAGCACTCGACCATTGAGTCACTTTCCCAGCCCTGTTGTTGTTTTTAATGTATTGTGAAATTATTTTTCTTTCATTATTTTTTTCATTTTTCTTTTCTTTTGGTTTATCTCATGATGTCACTGTTTTTTTTATTTTGGTACCATTTGTCTTGTATTTATTTATTTATCTGATTTGGGAAGGGAAGGGGAATAACAAAATTGTGAGACAAAGGAAAAAGGGTGAACCAATGCAACAGTGATACTCAAAAGACACTATGTTGAAAATGAACTTCACAACTTGGGGAGAGTAGTAGGGGGGGTGAGGAAAAATGGTAGAAAAACGGGTAGCAATGTTCAACAGGAAATGTACTCATTACTTTACTTATATAACTGTACTTTCCAATGAAAATTTTAAATAATAAAATATAAAGTCCCTCAAATAGCAAGGGGAAAAAATAATGCTAAAACTTTTAATTTGATACATTATGTATTTTTACTAATTTAAAGAACTTGCAATAAATTGTCTTTATATATTATTTATATATCATTGCACGTATATACATCTACATATATATGAAAACATGATTTACTAAAATCTCAATTTTCAATTTATTTGTAATCTCAATAAATGTAATTTATTGAGTAATAGAGTAATTACTGTAATTGCTGCTGCTGCTCCTCCTCTTCCTCCTCCTCCTCCTCTTCCTCCTCCTCCTCCTCCTCTTCTTCTTGTCAGTTGTGGGCTTGAACTCTGGGTCTGAGGGCTGTCCCTCAGCTCTTCAGCTCAAAGTGTGCATTATACCACTTGAGTCACATCACCACTTCCAGTCTTCTGGAGATAAGAGTCTCATGGAATTTCCTGCCTGGGCTGGCAGATCTCAGCCTCCTGAGTAGCTAGGATTACAGGTTTGAGCCACCAGCACCTGGCTGTGATTGCTATTTTTTATACAAACTTTGGATTTAAGCTTTTGTAAATTAGGGCACCAGCTATACTAATAGTAGAAAAGAGCAAGTAAGAAGCAAAATACTGAATGTTAATTTGTTCGATTTTACATTTTTGAAAAGCATTTAAAAATCATCACTATTCATCAAAGACTAGTTATAGTGGTGACCACTGGCTTTAACAGCATTAATGAAATATAAAATCAGTTTAATTGTAATTTGACTTAAAAAAAACTAATTATTAGCTGGGTAACTGATGGCTCATGCCTATAATAGAAATTATGAGAGATATTAACCATAGTCCTTTCACCTCAACATACTTTGTAATATCTCATAATTTCTATGTCTGTTAAATGTAGATCTATAGTTAAAGAGACATATACTCTAGTAGGTTTCTATGGAAATATGATGAAGTGAAAGGACTATGGTTATGTGGGCAAAGATGACCACTTAGCTTTACTTAGGCAGTAGTGTAAGAAACATGAATAATTTCACTCAGACAAAACCTATCAATTCATGAAGGATTATGCAAAATTCTGACAATATTGCTTAAATAATTTTAAGTGTGAGAACAGGAAAAGTTTACACACATGCTGATTATTTCAAAATTCAAGAAATATACAGACCTTTCTTAGAATTTTTATTTCCTTACTTTCATTGCTAATACAGAAGGTTAAAAAGAAAAACTCATATTTGATAGTTGATCTATTATTACATTTGAAAAAGCAGAAAACAATGCCAAAATCAATCTTCATTTGGTGCATGTATGTGCACATCTTATGAGTGAAAATACATGCACATACAATTAATATGAGTAGTAGGTTAACATGTATACTTCAGATATAGTCAATTTAACAGCACCCATAAATTTGATGTTTTCACAGTCTCTCCATATACATTTAACTTGAGACTTGAATTAAACTGTTAAAGAATTTTAAAGAATTTGGGGGAGGGGGCGTTGAAAATGGTTCTCTTCCATCTCCATTGTTGATATTCTTCATATGTCTTCTTTTGCTTTATGTAAATAAAAGCTCTTAGTGAACTCTGCCCCTCCTGTGCACCATGGGAATGATAAGCCTTCGACAGAGCAAATATATAACAGCCACATTAGAAACTAGAACTCTGTGAATCTCTATGATTTCTGTCTGCATTGAGGGTAGAAACACTAAATGACATTTTGTTTGGAACTACTTTTTCTAGGATATTTGCCTACTACACAAGATAGAGAAAGTGTGAAAGATAGAGCAAGTGTTTCCCAAAGCAGTAGCCAAGTTTGTTTGTTTACTAAAGATAATAACTCTTTACAGAACCCAGCCAAGGTCAGGAAGACTTGCATTTTGTCCCTTATAAACTAATTAGGCTTCTTAAGCTCAGGTTTCCCAGCTATAACAGAAGCCCACTCAAGGTCCATTTGAGTTCTTTCCTGTCATCCCCAGAGCACTTCAAGGGTCATGAAGTTCACTGCATTGAGTATGACAACTTTGACTCTGATCTAGCAAAATTATGTCTGCTGGCAGCATATGCCATGAAACTATGACATACTAAACTGCTAACTTGAAAGGAAGGTAAAATCTCAGACCTTTCATATTCTCAAGAAGTCTAAACATTTCTCAGTAAAGCAATGAGTTTTCCTGGCAGATTTTCCATTTTCTGAGGATTTTTCATGATTACAGAAGAATAATTAGTCCCTTTGGTGTATAATCAATCATTCATAGCTACATAAATAATATGATTAATTTCATAATTACTCAGTCTTAAAATATATAATTACCATTCATTTGATCTTGGAAGGATTAACATTTATAAGATAATCCAAAAAGACATTGCCTAACCAGGTTATCATTACTAATCTATTTCTGCCTTCTCATCTCTAGTTAAGCTAGCAAGTTTAAATCCAGGGCTAGAGAGAACAATTTTTCTAAAAATTTCACACAGAGTTTTAAAAATAAAAAACCAAGAACATTTAGCATGTCATTCAATCATTTAGAGTAGTTAAAAACACAACACAGACACATAGACACAGAGACAGACAGACAAACAGACACACACACACACACACATACACACACACACACACAGGTAATTTGAGAAACCAACTATTAGTAAGCCTCCTGTATAATGATAATGGCTTAACTTGTATGCTCACAACAGGCATATAATAAGCATTTGATCAGATTAAAGATGACAGATACAAAAAGACAGCTTATCTTTGATAATTGTTGATATATTTATAAACTACCACATATTCAAACTCCTCCATCTATGTTCCTTTATCTCCTTCAAGGAATAAAAGTAACAATTAGGAAGTGGCTAGGATGACAGGAGTCTTATGATAAACATTAGGTGCATGCTTCTACATTATCTGCTCAAACAACCATCAGAGGATAATGACTTTTAGTTACTATCAATCAATAAATTATTCAGCAGCAATTTCCCATAATTCATTGTTATTACTACCAGTAATCAAGTTGCCTCTTTTGTTTCTTGAAATGAAACTTGAACAAAGCAGTATGGCTAAGAGTTGATCTTCAGTATTTCTATCAATAATTTGCCACATTCAACACTAAATTATACTAGTAATAGATGAAAGCTGTGTATGCTTTTAAGTCACAGGAAATTGCCAAGTAACTATACTTATATTATTCAATATAGTATCAGTAAAGAACCTTATCCTGCTTAGAGGAGGCTAGATAAAAATCAATTGAAAAGATGAGTTGATTTGTTTATCATGTATTTTTTCATTTATCTGACAGCTGTTTCTTGAGTACAACTGAAGAATCCATATGAAACAGAAATATCTCTTTTTTAGAAATGTACTATCTGGATATAGGTTTGTTAATTCTGCAACCTGATGATACAAGATGGCACTAAAATCATTCTTACTATTAGTTGGAATTAGTATTTAACTAAAATTAATTGCATAGCTGTAAATAGGTGTAAACAGTTTTAAATAAGTATTAATGTAGTACTAAAGAAGTCATATTATTATTTTTTTTTTGTCAGTCATAGGACTTGACCTCTGGGCCTGGGCTCTGTCCCTCCACTCCTTAATTCAAGGTGATTGCTCTAACACTTGACACAGTGTCATTTCTGGTTTTCTGGTGGTTAATTAGAGATAAGAGTCTCATGGATTTTGCTGCCTAGGCTGACTTTAAACCATGATCCTTAGATCTAAGGCTCCTGATTAGCTAGGATTATAGGCATGAGCCACTAAACACACAACCAAGAAGTCATACTTTTGAGAATGTCACAACATGAGAAAAGTTATTTTAATGTCAAATTGTAGATGATGAAGTCAATGGCTCACCTATTTTTCCACTTTAGATAGAAAAATTAAAACATATTACAATGAAGGATTTGGGTGGCCATTTTTACTTTGATTTCTTGGGATATTATCCGATTCTGACGCATACTGCAGTATAGACACAAAAATGTCCATCTTCAATCATTTTAACTATGAAATCCATCCAGCCCAAGTAGAGGTATTATGTGAATCCTTACCTACTGTGCACCAAATACTCACTGGCTTATTTCCTTTTCTAACAGTCACCTTTTCACAAGGCCCTTTTAGTATCACTTGTACAATTATGTCCTTCAGTATTTAAGTTAATTTTTATTTTATCAGTACATAAATGTGAAGTTTTACTTCTACAGGCAAAGATTATTCCTCACAGTTCTTATATTTCCCAAACTTATCAAGTTTTTCTTAAAGAAAACTTTATTTAACATAACCAAGACTATACTAAGTTAATTCATTTAAGTTCTTTAAAACTTTATATCTAAGTTACAAACAATAAAAAGAACTGTACCTTTATCTTCTCTTTTTCAATTCTCTAAAATTACCAGTTAATTGTAAATGTGAAATCTTGTTTTACAACCGTTATATTCAAAGGTCTCTGTTTATAATTAAATAAAAGTCTCCATTCAAAGCTTTGAAATTTATGCATAACACAAAAAGAGAATTGTTTGATGTCTCATAGTTTCACATTCAATAAATCTTAAATCGTTGGCAGAAAAGAAATAGATATACAGAGGCAGTAGAAAGAGGGATATTCATGATAAAGTTCTATCTCATTTTGTTGGAGCAAAAGCAAACTTTAATTCAGAGCATTCCCTACTGAAACTGAGAAGATGCCATAAAATGAAAGAAATGCCTGCAGACTGAATTATTTGTTATATAAAAAAATATAAAAATGTTAGTTGAATACTTAAGGCTCCAAAATATAGTAAGATTTGTGTTCAGACTAAGCTGTAACATTCCTCTACTTATTATTCAACTCTCCATTCAAGGTCTTGGGAAAGGTCAATTGCTTTAACCAAACTTCAGTTTATCAGTATGCAAAATGAGACTAATTACTGGCAGGTAGTTCTCACAACTTCAGTGAGTATGTATGCACTTGAGAGATTGTTAATTGTAACCATACTCCTTAAGGAATCCTAACTTGTCAGAGTTTTTAGCTACTGAAGACATTGGAAAATCTAGCACTACATACTGTTCATGGTAGCCAAGGTGAAGAAAACAAGGAGAGTCAAAAGGGAAGAATTGGGTACACTAATAATTATGAGAAAGCTGATAAGGAGAAAGTATGAAATGAATAGCTGAAAGTCCCTGAAGAGGCCAAGAACAGGACAAAAGACTATACAATAAATGATTTGACCACTTTTGCACACACAGATCTTTTACAGGATCTGAGAAATTCTCAGAAGGGTTAGTGTCAATCATTTTCATATGAATCAAGAAAATGTTCTCAGAGCTTACATCTGAATTTATACAAGACAGCTGAGAGGAGATAGAGAGAGGTTGTTAAGATAAACCCTTCGGGACTGAAGATTCAAGAAAACAGGGATATCCTGGCCCATGGAACTGAAGGATAGCTTAATTTTAAAAATCACTCTGAGGGCTGGTACATAGTGAGCACTTAAAATCAGGATTTACTTAGGAAAACATTTTTAACAAATCACGTATTTTGATTTTCAACATTCTATGACACAGGAAGCAGGACATAACAGAAGTTTTTTAAAAGTGATATGTGTCACAATTATTACATTTGAAACTATCCTAAAGAAATATATTTAAGGAAAAGGGAAGACAGGGGATACAATTAGAACTAAGAAAAACAGTGTGGGGAGTGGATTGAGAAAGAGACGACTGCAAAAGAAACTAAAGCCGCAGTTTTCTAAGTGAACCAGTTTGGACAGTCCATTATTCCTCAATGAATTTCAATTTCCTAAACCTATTTTTGAAGACAAGAATCCCTAGTTTATGGAATTGTATGTCCATATGAATATCTCAGGTCTGCCGACTACCTGTGATATCACTTAAATGCTGACTTAAAATTTTCTTATTTAAACACATACAAATTGAATCAATTTGAGATATGAGGAGTAATCTCCTGGGGTAAAATCGATTTGAAGTCTTTAACGAACTTTGGACAATTTACCTAACCTACTGGAAAACACTGTCTAAGCTATAAAATGTGTTCAGCAGGACCTGTCTC
This sequence comes from Dipodomys ordii, assembly GCF_000151885.1. Taxonomy (NCBI): domain Eukaryota; kingdom Metazoa; phylum Chordata; class Mammalia; order Rodentia; family Heteromyidae; genus Dipodomys; species Dipodomys ordii. Next base: position 681,769 of record NW_012267420.1, read on the forward strand.
ACAGGATTATGCTGTTTAAGAGCAATTGCATAAGTAGCTCATCTCTCCAAGTATCTGCAATGAAGCAGCTATTCAGTCTTAGCTTTTTCTTCACCGTTATCTCTGTACTTCTCAAGGGTACTGTACCAGACATAATACAACATTTCCTTAATGACTCAGGGTTATCATTAGGAACATCAGTTAATGTTATGTGTCTGCAATGCAGACACAGCTGCAAATGTAATTGAACATCAGGTGAAATGAACCACTCGTGTAACACACTGTTGACTTGCGTAATTTTGTCATATGCATGATACCGAATCCACAGCAGCTTGAAAATGATTTGCCAGGCACACACAAAAAAATGTGAACAGCTGTCCTTCTAAGATTTGATACTATATAAATGAGATAAGCAAATGTTATAGTGATTCATCAACCTCGCAAGTCCAACATTTGTTTGCTCTCTTGCAGCTAACACAACTTCCTTATGCGTGTAATCCTGTCTTTCATAAATGAAACCCAGAATGTCTGAGACGGTATCTGTTAGAAATTTACAAAGAAAATAATATGAGGAGCTGTGCCCTGGTGGCTCATTCCTGTTAATCCTAGCTACTGAAAAGACTGAGATCTGAAGATCACATCTTGAAGCCAGCCTGGGTAGAAAAGTAGAGAATCTTATCACCATTTAATTAACAAAAAAGTTGGAAGTGTATGGCTCAAGTGGTAGACTAGCAGCTTTGAGAGAAAAAAAAAATCAGGAAAACTATCCAAGACCTGATCAAGAGACAGGACTGGCACCAAAATAAATTAGAAGTAGTAGTACTGCTACTACTAGTAGTAGTACTACGAGTAATGAGAACCAAAAGTTGTATATGATCTTATGATATTGTAGCTCTTTATTTCTAAGCTATCAAATGTCAGCCTAAAGGTTTATTAAAATAAATTGAGTACAGGCTTTGTCCTACCACTATTCAGCCAGATAGTACTGGGTATGTTGGGTGGCATTGTTCCTCAGCATGACAAAATGAGCAAATCAACTTAAAAGAGGGAAAGATGTATTACAGCACTTGGATTCTGAGGTTTCAATCCACAGTAATCTGGCTCCAAGGCAGTTTTTCCCATGGTTTGGTGGAACATCATGGTGCCTGGAGAATATGACAGAGGAGGCTGCTTACCACTAGAATCAAGGAAGCAAAGACAGACATGTACAAATGGACCCTCTTTGTTTCTCTCCACGCTTTAGAAACAATAGAAAAGATCTACATTATGTATTTTTGAAAAGTAGACTAAAAGAGGCAGTGAAACATCAAGCTCATTCCCAGACTTTAGAGACCAGATTGGTGAGTCCCATAATAGCATCCTGAAAGGTGGGCCTTGCCCATAATTCTCTTCCAAAAGAGGGCAACTGGATTCATGAGGAGCCTTACCATTCCCTACAGTTTACTTACCCTGCTTCACAACAGTGGATGCTTGATAAAGAAAATATGGCTTGTTATTTTCATTTTATTTTGTCCTTATGCCATTTGACAAACTAAAGCAAGAAATAAAAAAATGATACTTTTCTATATACTCCAACCTCACTAACTAGTTGAAATGTTGTATGTGGAGTTTGAGAGAACAGGAAGACTAGACAAACATGAAAACATGTATGTAACTTTTGTTCTGTTTATTTCTGAAGCATATAATTATAGTTACATTTGCTTTATAGAAATGAATGAGCCTTCTCAGAATTTTATATAGTTGAAAAGACAAAGTTTCCAATGAGAAACACACATCAATTAAACAAGACCATTAGGCAATGGTCATAGGAATCAGCATAAGATACTAACGCATAATTTTACACCAATATTACAAATTTGGTTCTTTACTGTTGTGTGCAGAGATAAGGAATAAAAGTAGAAAAAACAATTTTTTTCATATAGCTCATTCAACTAAAATATCCTGAAACAAACAGTGCATTCTGTTGTCTCGGCAGTCTTGTGTACAAAGTCATTGCTGGCTTTAGATGATTGTGTGTCCAATGCAAGAAAGTAGAGATTTTAAGAGATGGTTATATGTTTGACCTTACAAACTGGAGTAGTATGGTTATGAATGGTCTCAAGGGAACTAGATAGGTCCTTTACCCATTTTGTCCTTTCTGCCTACTATATGGTGTTAACTACACAAAAATCATGATCTTTTCTTCTCCATTTCCAGTACTAGAGTTTGAACTCAGGATGAAATTCTTTTGCTCAGCTGTCTGGCTCTTGACTGGCATGGTAAATCTTGAGCCACACCTTCAAGTGAGGCATTTTGCTAGTTCCTTGGAAATAATGTTTTACAGTCTTTTTGACTGGAGTGTTCTGACCGGGGCCATCTTCCTAAATAGCCATGATGACAGACTGGAGCCAGTAGCACAACTATGAAGTGGTAAAAGGCCTTCATCAGACACTAAATCTGACAAGGACTTGAGACTTGATCTTGATCTTGACTTCTGAATCTCTAGAACAGTGAGAAATGCATTTTTTGTTGTTTTATTTATTTATTTTTGTCAGTCATGGGGCTTGAACTCTGGGCCTGGACGCTGTCCCTGCACTCTTCAGCTCAAGGCAAGCACTCTGCCACTCGAGCCACAGTGCCACTACCGGTTTTCTAATGTTTTATCAGAGATAAGAGTCTCACCATCTTTCCTGCCCAGACTGTCTTGAACCAAGATCCTGAGATCTCAGCCTCCTGAGTAGCTAGGATTACAGGTGTGAGCCACCGGCACCCAGCTGTTGTTTTATTAATGGCCCAATCTCAGTCACTTTGTTGTAGGAGCACAAATAGATTAATACAATGGTAAAATTTGCATACCATTAACTGCAACATTTTCATTATTTGAACATAATATAATTCAATGGCATTAGAAATGCTCACAGAGTTCAGTAGCCAACACTACTATTTCCAGAACATATCCAGCATCCCAAACAGAAACTATATCCCCATCAAACATTTCTTCATATGCCCCATCCGTAGTCCCTGGTAACTTCAACTCTATTTTCTGCTTTTATTAATTTTCTTCTTGTAGGTATTTCATATATGTGAATTCATATATCTATCCTTGCATGTCTACATTCTTCTCTGGATTAGTACAACATATTCAAGATTAATTCATGTTTCAAGATATAATACCCTTTGATGGCTGATTAGCATTCCAATGTGTGTGTGTGTGTGTGTGAGAGAGAGAGAGAGAGAGAGAGAGAGAGGTTTTGTTTATCCAATTTGTGAGGGATAATTAGAATTTTTTCTGCCTTTGAGCTATTTAGAAAAATGAGAGAGTGGAAAAGAAAAAGAAAATTTTAGAAGTTAAACAGTACCAAAATCCATTGCTGATTAGTCAAGTATTTCATTATTGGCCTTAGTAAAGAATATGTTCAGTTAGACAAAATTAAAGTTTTCTAAGTGTTTGGAAGGTGCTCTTAAAGAGAAATCTTTCAAACTTTCCTCCAGAAGTAACTTTGCTACTGCGGTATGTATTGCAGTAATTTAACTATAGGGGCAAGAAACTTGGGGACCAGACTGAAACTCCAAACGGAGCAGAGCAGAAGATGAAAAAAAAATCCAAATCCTTTGATGATATACTCAAGCCTCAAGCATTCTCCCTTGACTCCTTCTCTACATAAGTGAAAGAATAAAAATATTCTTTTTTAATCCAGTGTGTGAGATAAGGTTTCTGGTGTCTGAGGCCAGAAGCATCCTAACTAATCACCTGTAATCACAGTAGGAACTTCAAATATGAAGCCAAAAATGAGTTGAATGATGGAATACTGGTAGATTTTTACAATGGACACACAGAAAGGCGATTGGAAGCCTTCTCACCATTTCTGTGGCTTCAAATTAATAGTAAAAAATGAAATCAGAAAACCACCTCAAAATTAAGAGAAGATGAAAATACTCAGAGCACTGATTCTATGACCTGAATTTTTTAAAACTTCAAGGATAAAACAGATTCCTCTTTAAAATATGAAAGTCTGCACATAAGCAGAAATGAACCAAACGCAAGCCGTCTAACCTCTACGATAGTCTCAAGATCCTTAAATTGACTTAATCTTATTTAAATGTTAGTGACCCAATCTTTGTTTTACTTAACCATCTTCTTCATTGTGCAAATCATTATTTTGATGAAAAGCTTGAAATTAGGCTTTCCCCTGGAGCCGATTCACATGAGGTCAGTTAGATACTAATTTAAGATGTAGAACAATGTTTCCATGCTGACCCCCCAAATTTTATCTTTCTCTGCTGCCTTTCATTAAATCACTCTTTTTATTCACACAGAGACAGCTTGTTCATATCACCACTGGCAAACACATTTTAAGTCAATTCTTCTCCTCTAATAAGTGGGAAAAAAATTCCAAGAAACCTAAATTTGGGAAAGCAAGAGATTTTCTCTCGGCAGAATGAACCTAGCTATCTTCCCTTTCAGTCTGGAGTGGATAAGGGCAAAACATAATGGTGCCCCCCAAATCATTTAGGACATGCCATTCCAATCAATGAGCTCCATATATGTCATTGCACAATGCCTCCTAGGAGGCACTTAGTTTAAGTAATCAAATGATGGAATGCACTATCAGGAGAGGCAATGAAAGCATGGAAAGCTGAGATATAAATGACTCTTCTAAAATGTTCTGGTTTGGATTTATGATACACAGGTCAAGCATCACTTTCCAGGCACTCAGAAAGCATTAAAATAAAGAGCATAATACCTCTTCTGGGCCTTATTCCTTTCAATACTATTCAGCAGATTGTTCTTTAAGGCCAAGTCTATACTTGAAAGTGCAAGATCTAGCTCACCTTTCTATTGCTGCCGATTCTTACTCCCCACTCCATTTTAAAGCAGCTAGAGCTGAAAATAGCTCAAGAATGTGAAGCTGCATGATAGTGCAGTTGCCATTTTAAATATGCACAGATAGGTTAAGCCAGGAAATGTTTTGCAGAACCATAGACTGTCTCTAGGTGAAAGGGTTAAAAATGTCTACTAAAATATTCTCTGCTAGTAGAGATCATTAATAAGTGTAAGTATATATGAGTCATATGAACTTCAATTATGTAAATCGAATTCTTTAAATGAAACAGTTATTTTACTTTCAGTAAAAACTATTTACAAATAAATTAATGTATGTTTAGTATTGATTTGATATTGAGTGTAGAATATGGCGATTATATTGTCTCAGAGATAACTGTTAGGATAGACAAAAGTCTAAAAATACAGTATTAGTAAACTGAATTAACAAAAGACAAACCTGATCATTAACAAGTTTTAGACAGAGCTCAGCACTCCTTCTAATTCCCATGTTTCTTTGTAAATTTTCTAAGACATAAAAATTGTTAGAAAATTGGTTGGCTAATAGTGAATTTCAACCAGACACTGGAGGCTCACCTCTGTAATCCTAACTATTCAGGAGGCTAAGAGCTGAGGATTATGGTTCAAAGCTAGCCCAAGTAAGAAAGTTCATGAGACTCTTATCTCCAATTAAGCACCAAAGAAGCCAAAAGTGGAACTATGGTTCAAGTGGTAGCCTTGAGCAAAGAAAGATGAGGGAAAGAAACCAGGCCCTGTGTTCAAGCCCCAGGACCAGCAACACAAAAAGTGCATTTTGCCTAGTGCCAATGGCTCACACTTCTAATTGTAGCGCACACTCAGAAGGCTGAGACTTCAGGATCACAGTTCAAAAAAATCCTAGTCAGGAAAGTCAATGAGACTCTTATCTCCAATTAACCACTACCAAAAAAAAAAAAATCCAGAAATGGAGTTGTGGCTCAAATGGTAGAGCACTAACCTTGAGCAAAAATGCTCAGGGACAGTTCCCTGCCCTAGAGTTCAAGATCCAGGACCAGTACACACACACACACACACACACACACACACACACACGCACACACACACACACACCACACATATACACATGTGCATTTTAAAAGCAAGCAATTCAAATGGCACATCTTTTTAAAAGTCTGAAAGCAACAGAAAAATAGGGATTTGTGTTTTAAAGATAAAATGATTCACTGTTCTTTCAAAATCATGTGCTATGGTAACAACATTTCCTTTATGTAAAATTATTATCAAAAAAACATTGGCTACCATTTTAAAAGTAAGATATACATTTAAAGGATAGAACATCTTTGCTACTTAGATTGCTTTCCTCGTGGTGTTATATTAAGAAACATTTATTACATACGTGATTTATCCCAGGACACACCCTAAAATATTAATGCATTGTCTCTTTACAATTTACCCCAGTGAAAGTGGGTAGAGATCATATCCTCATTGAACATAATAAGGAAACTGATAGCAAAGTCACAGGATCCTTGTCCCTAAGCTTAGAGCCAGAATTTGAACCAAGAAACTCTCGCTCCATAGTCCATGGTTTTAATCATCTTAGTACTAAGTGGCTTGTCTGTAAATTCTAAAATAGAGAAAAATTATGGATAACAGTGAAAATGAACAAAAGCTTACTTTTATTTTTGTCACTGGCTACATATGACCTCAGGCAATTTCCATAAATTCTCTGGATTTCTGATTTCTCATTAAGAAACATGGAAGGTCTTTATTAAAGACTCTGCCTTCCTATAAAACACTGCAATTAGGAACTTTTTGCATTCAATGAATGTAGAATAAATACAAGCAGGAGGTTGCACTGCTGAAGCACTGTCCCTGAGCTGCTTTTGCTCAAGGCTAGCACTCTACCACTTGAGGCCACAGTGCCACTTCTGGCTTTTTCTGTTTATGTGGTACTGAGGAATCAAACCCAGAGCTTCATGTATGATAGGTAAGCACTCTACCACCAAGCCACATTTCCAACCTATTGGCACAGTCTCCCATACCCAATTCAGAGGAAAGTAACAGAATGGTCCCGGCCAGCCAGGCAAAGAAGTGGGAGAGCCTAGGAAAATAATTAATTAAGGTAAAAACTTCTAGAGAGTGGCCCAGTACAGGTCTTGCCTATTACATACAAGGCCCCAGTTTTAAACTCCAATACTTCCAAAAGAAAATCAAATGAGCAAGGACCTAAATATGCAAAGGACTAATGGTACCCACAATTGCAGGAGAATCAAGGGCACAGCATGGCGTGTTATGAAAGTACTGTTCCTTACCAGTTTTCACCAATTACTCCAGAGTTCTTCATTCAGTTTTTATGTTAAAAATGACAGCTCGGTACAAAAATATGTGTCTGAAAACAGCATGATTGTGAAGAAGCCATGATGAATAGGCCACCCACAGAAGTGATGGAGGACAAGAGTTACCTTCTTCATAACCACTGCTGCATGTTATATATCAGTGTAGACTGCAGAGTGGATAACCTGTTTTTATGGGGGTTACAGATACAGAACCAGTGTTTTAACCATTACATAAAGCTACAATTTTTCTCTTTTAAGTGCCTACTTGGGATATAAAATAGCGAAAGCAATTAGTTAATGAATTTCTTTGTACTGCTAGGAAGTAACATGAAGATGATTCCTTAACTACAAAATTGTCTAACTAGCTCAGTTGTTCATTAAACTGCCTTCTGACTATTGTAATACACAGATTTTAATATATATATTCACCAAAGGGAACACCAATTTCATAGATATTTGCAGTAAATCAATGCAATCTGCATCACAATATATTGTCTCAATAAAGCAAGAGAATTCATTTTAATGATCTCCCACTGTGCCCTGTTATTAAGTTTCACTGACTAAGTATTTTTTAGCAACATTTTTTCCCTCCCAAAACATATCTCCATAACTGCAAAGTAGCTAGTCAATACAGTCAATTGAGGAATCATTTTAGATGGGGCAAATGACAAAATGTTTTACTGTTCTGAAAAAATTGACCAACTGATTGATTTTTTGCTTTAATTAATTGATTTTTCTATTTGTGCAGAACATTCATATACTTTGTCTTTTCCAGTCAACATGTTCTTCATATGAAAAGAGGTATTTCTGTGAGTTTTTCAGGGTTTAACTTTTATGCTCAAGTTTGACTAGACACTAAAATTAACATGCTTTTGATAGGAAACTCAAAGTTTCAGAAAACAGCATGGGTACAACAACATTCTAAACTTCTCTACTACAATATTCCAAGAAATGTTTACAGGCTGCACATACAAAGGCATATACATTTGGAATCTATGTATATAATTTAACATTATATACCGTACCTATGTCACATCTTAATATTCATAATATGGAAGTAATACAATGCTCTAGGAATACATGCCCATTTATTATTGCTATTTCTGCCAACTAATTTACAGAGAATTTCAAAACTACAATATATTCATTGGAAAGCACTAACATTTTAAAGTTTGTGTTTTCTGCTGAACTGTCAGCTACTGTGGCTGTGGACAGTTAAATTTCCTAGCTACTCTAGGCTGTTCTTCATCAGTGGAAGATAATTGGGTACAATCGACAATTGGGTGCATTAAAAGGATTTAATCATCCCGAGTCATTATGAGTAATTTTAAACTTTTTGTCTATTTGTCAAATATTAGTAGTATCTCTTTTATCAATTGCCATTTTCTTATTTTATTTTACTTATTTTTTTCTGGAGCATTACTTAATCCTAACTGAATGTTTCACTGCCTGGAGTGGCTGAGGCATCATAAAGTAAAAATCAAATAACTTATGCGACACCTTCCTAAACTATCATTTTGATCATCTCTCTGGCCACCAGTAAGGGTGTACCTTGTCCCTCTCAATCATACTGAAGGAGAAGCAATGATGAGCTAAGATGACTTTGACAAGCTACCTGCTCTATAAAACTTATAAAAAAAAGAATAGCACAATAATCGAACATTGCTTTGGTGGTTGTTACTGCATCACATATAGACATTTATTTGAAATGTAGAATTTATAGAGATTCATTGTTATCTCTCCTTTAACTCAGTATCCAAGATCATTTTCCTATCCCATTATCTTTGTCTCTTTTTCAATATTAGCGCATCAGAATTTATTAAAACATAGTTACTGAAAAGAAACTATTAGTGTAACTAATAAGAGATCAAGACCTCAAATGCAATGTTCTAAAATTTTGTAGCTGCTAATCTTAAGGAATTTCTATAGAAAGCTATCATGTAATCCTATCAGGGTCCAAGGGTCCTTGCTTACACAGCCTGGTACAAAGTGAAATTACATTGGAATTTCTTGATACTATTTAAAAAGAAACATATCTAGAATCTAGGACTTCAGGATAAATATGTGTATAAAAATGCAAATATATTGCTATGTGAGAGAATCTATAGGACTACAAAATCTACTACGGTGTCTTCAAACTTTAATTTTTTTTCATCCACTTATACTTTCTTTTGTCTCTTCAAACTGAATCAAAGGCTGGGAATGTGGCTTAGTGGTAGAGTGCTTGCCTAGCATGCATGGAGACTTGGGTTCCTTAGTACTACATGAACAACCAAAACAGCAAAACAAACAATCAAAAAAGCCCAAATTGAATCAAAGATGTCAAATTCCACTTAACACGTGAAATAATTTGAAATCAGACATATAGAACATGGAAAGATCATCAACAGAATAAGCTGCATTTACCATCAATCATCTTGAAAATTAACTCAGGTAATATAATCACAATTCCATTACAATATGCTAAGATACAGCAGAGTGCCAATTAAAAATATTGTAATTTTCTATGTCTTGTAAAAAGGGGTTATTTTTTTATAAAGCAGGTTGTAAGCAAGGTCTTAGGCAAGGTCATACTTTCCGTTACGGTCCCCCATTTTCCCCCTTCCATCTCTACCCACAACTTACATGGTTTTTTTTTTTTTTTTCCACATCATACATATTGAATACAATGACTGAATTTTCCCACCCTTCTTCCTGCCATTCCTGTGTCCCCTTTCCCCACTCCTACAAAAAAAGGTGATTAGTGGGCATGGTTTGTTTGCAATGACTTTACTGCTAACCATTAGTGAAAAAGAGTGTCATGGTGGGACAAAGAGTGAACCCATGCAGCAGTGATACTCACTAGACACTATGTTGAAAATGAACTAGACAACTTGTGGGGGAGGAAGGTAGGAGGGGAAAACCTGGGAGGAAATGAGGGAACAGGTGACCCTGTTCAAAAATAAATGTACTCATTACCTGACTTAGAAATTGTAACCCCTTTTATATCACCTTGACAACGGAAGGAAGGAAGGAAGGAAGGAAGGAAGGAAGGAAGGAAGGAAGGAAGGAAGGAAGGAAGGAA
>NW_012267420.1:691998-778433 GCF_000151885.1 Dipodomys ordii
AAGGAAGGAAGGAAGGAAGGAAGGAAGGAAAGGAAGGAGGGAAGGAAGGAAGGAAAGGAAGGAGGGAAGGAGGGAGGGAGGGAAGGAGGGAGGGAGGGAGGGAGGAAAGAAAAAAGGATAATATAGCAGATGAATATAATCAAAGTATATTTTATATACATGTATGAAAATGTCATCATGATATCCTTTACTTTGTACATTAATACGTTATTTAAAAAGAAAAAAGAATTATAGAAATATAGCAATGATAAATAGTTTTTGTTCACATGTTTTATCACTAATTTTCTCCTACTCTTAACATTTTTTTTCTTTTAGGACAGCCCCCCCCCAAATAAATTTCTGAATACAAAATCCATCACAGAAACACTTACACATACTTACACATACTGAATATGCATTTTTAAAAAGTTCATTGCAAAGGTGATGAACAGGGGCCTTACAGTTACTTAAGTAAGGTAATGAGTACATTTCTTTTTAAACACTGTTTAACCCTCCCTCATTTTCTCCCACTTACTCCTCCTTACCCCCTCTACTCCCAAGTTGTATAGTTTATTTCCAACACATTGTCTAGTGAGTAGCATTGTTGTTTTAGTTCATCCTTTGACTTGCTGTTTCTGTGATTCTCTTTCCCTTCCACAAGTCAAATAAACTTATATACAAGACAAAGGGTAAAGAAAAGTAAAACAGAAAAAAATAATTATCTGCATATAGGACATAATAAGGACATCTTGTTTATCAAAACAACACTGAGATTCCACCTTACCCCAGTTAGAATAGCCAAATAAATCTAATAACAACAAATGCTGGTGGGGAATGTGGCCAAAAGGGAACATTACTACAATACTGGTGGGAGTGTAAACTTGTTCAGCCACTTTGGAAAGCAGTGTGGAGGTTCCTCCAAAGAGTAAACATAGAGCAACCCTATGACCCAGTAATCCTGCTCCTGGGCATTTACCCAAATGACCACAAACAAGGCCATACTAAAGCTACCAGTATAACTATGTTCACTACAGTATTATTTACCACAGCTAAGATATGGAACCAACCCAGATGCCTCTTAGTAGATGCCTGGTTCAAGAAGATATGGTATATATATATATATATATATATATATATATATATATATACAGGTTGCATGGTTTCACTCATTTGCAATAACTAGAATATGTCTATGATATTCTTAACAGGAGATCACAATAGACCAATTGCTAAGTTCATAGGACCTTATTATATAATGAACACATTATATAATGAACACATAACAAATTTTTAGACTATTAATTGGGATAGAGCCAAAAGTATAAGAAGACACAGATATAAAGCATCTACCTAGATTTACCCATTTTGTTTTACAATTTACCTAAAAAATGGCTCTTTCTTTAACTTTGGAAACTTCAATTATCATTAAACAATTATGATTAATGAACTATCAATCTGTATCATAAACTCCTGTTGCAAACTATATTATAACACAAATTACATGGTAGAAAATAGCAACATCTTAGTTTGAGAAAGGTATTTGCATTTTTTCTCAAATAAGATGTTATTACAGATATCCTCCAAAATGATACATACACATGGTTACCTAATCTAAAATACTGAGTAAACTCTAAATCCCAACAACATAGCACATGATTATAATTCCTGAAGGCATTTCAATAGATTTTAGCCTATGCTTTGTTTACATGAATTCAAATATGACTAATCAAATAGAATTTTAAGATATCAATCAAATTTTAAGATATAGATATATATTTAATAACAGTATATAAAATATTTAATATAATATTACAAATAATATTGTTTCTGATCATAGTATGTTATCGAAGATGTATAGACCATGTCTAAGTTAACCTGCTTATTGCAGTTCCTACATGTAACACAGAAAGTAATCTAATATTTTTATGTATTTCAGTTATATAGTATGAGAGTAGTTACAGAATAAATGATCAAGGTTTCTGTCAAATTAGTCAGTTTTGAACTCTTAATTCTTTTTATTATTAAAATAAAGCAAAATATATGAAATACACCAGTATGGAACGTTTTCAATGGAACCTACACACAAAAACAGTCTCATGAAAAAAATCCCTTTTGAAAGAAAGATAAAGCATTCTCTATGCAGGGTGTTTGTTAATATCTCTTCATAAAAATAAAACCAAGTGAGTTCCCTAGTGAGCAATATAAATTACAACACAAGATATAAGACTTCAAGTTTCTCTGAAAACTGCTTCATTTCATTTAAAATATGAATTGCTTCTCCTTCTGCCTGCCTTAGTCTCTTCTTCAATGGTCAGATAAGGTAACACAAATCATACCTACAAACTTGCTCCCACTTTATGGCCCATATGTTCAAATGAAATCCTTAGCCAATCCTTACTAAGTAAACTTTTAGTGGTCCTATTATGGTTTCCTCCTAAAGCCTTCCATCCTTTCTTGTGGCAGTGATGCAAATCTGTAGAATTACACTTGTAATCCTTTTCACTCACTCCAAAGCTTCCTAAAGAACCTCTTCCAATGAGATACTTTTAGGGAAGTATTTACCATTCTGACTAAGATAGATTAAAAAAATAAGTATTGAAGATGAAATGAGGTGAAGATTTTGAAGTAAATATCTTTATTCCAAAGGTTACATGCTCTGAAAACCAGCACTTCATCCTTTGATTATACCCAAGTGGTTCAACAAAAGCACATCAAAATATACAGGCAGTAGTTTTATACTAGTAAGGCCCAACTAACTGGTAGTTAGCACAGAATGGTATGCATTCAGTGTTACTGCCTTTTTTTGAGTACTTTTCAATACACAATGCCCACAGTGTCCTTTTCAAATGCCCAGTCTTTAAATATAGATACTGAATGGTAGCTACTAATGGGTTATTGAATTGCATTTTCTGTTTAGGCAATAGTAGTTTTACTTCTGCCCAGATATAACTAGAAGGTCTCCTGTACAGGTGTTTCAATGTTACTAGTGTCTTCTAGAATGAACATATACATATGCTAAATCCTCATTTCTGTAGTAAATGCTCTTTTCTACCTTTCTCTGCTACCTAGAACAGTGAAGTCTCATATCCCAAATATAATCAGTCCTTTAGAAAATTAGGGAAGGTAAGAGAAGAGAAACAACTTCCGAATGATGATCAAAAGTTATGATAACAATTGGGACCACTCACATTAGAAATATTAGATGAAGAGGTAGGACATGGTTTTGCATGACTTTAATCCCATTTCCTCAGAAGGCAGAGTCAGAAATAGTGCCATTTGAGGCAAGCTGGGTAAAACAGCAAGATCCTATCTTTAAAACAAGCCAGTGGAACTGGTAGATAATCTGGTTACTTGGGAGGCAGAGGTAGGAGGATCATAGTTTGAAACCAGATGGGGCCAGAACTGTGAAGTAGGAAGGAAAAAAAATGGGAGGAAGGAAGGAAGGAAAGGAGGGAGGGAGGGAGGGAAGAAGGAAGGAAGGAAGGAAGGAAGGAAGGCAAGTAGGCAGGCAGGTGGGGAGGGAGGGGGGAGGGAGAGGAGGAAGAGAGGGAGAGAGGTTGATTAGAAGACATCAAGAATACGCATGCTTTTGCCTAACGTCTATAGATGATGCCTATAATCCTGCTTGGGAGGCTGACAATAGAAGGATCAAGGATACAGGTCAATCTAGGAGGAATACCCAAAACTCCATCTCCACAGAGGAACATGGCACATGATGTGTTCCATATTTGTGATTCTAACATGAGAAGAAGATGCAAGCAGGTGGATCATGGACCAGATGTGATGCCTAACTGGGAAGAAAGACCTTGTCTCACAAAGAACCAGTGAGAAATGGGGCTAGAGGTGTGGTTTAAGTAATAGAATAACAGCCCTGAGATCAAAGTTCATTATCACAAAAAAGAAGAAAAAGAAAGAAGAGAAATGAATTTACATGATCCTAAAGCCACGTATCCTTTACTATAAAAAGTAGTCTATTGCATAGCATAAAGCATAAAATTCTACCTTTAGGATCACCTGACCTTCTTTAGATTTAGTATTTGTGAGATGGTAGCTCTGTTTCAAAATTAAGACAACTCAGCTTCTTGAGCAATACGAATGAAGCACATTCATCAAAGGCATTTAGATTCTTTACAGTGGTTTCCATTTGATATTGAACTGATGCTATCAATTCAACTTTCTAGCACCAATTCGGCTCCCAAGCAGTAAGTCGATGCCTAGGGGACAAAATGCATTCAATAAAATTGCTCAGTAACATTACGTGAATTTCATATAATATACTATTGCCTTTCTGTGCTTTGCAGGTTAAAAGATGGGAAAAAAGTCTTCTGGGAGAAAAAAGCCACTCAAAAAACAATTTCAGCACTATAATAGAAAAAAAGCATAATAGAAAAATGTAGGAAGAAACATTATCTCTGTTAAAAAGGTCAAGAAAACCTGCTAGGGAGAGGCTGTTTTGAAGCAAAGTATTAAGTAGTTTGCTAGGTAGGCAAGAATATGTGTGTCAGTAGTAGCAGCAGGTAGGGGGAATGGACTGAAGAGGTACCATGCAAAGACCATGTACTAAAGGTACACCAACACCAGCACACAAAGAGTACATGAAAGTGTAGAGAGTCAAAGACAGGCAGGATGCCAGCCAGAGGGTGGGAGGTACCATACTGCAGATGTAGAATTTATCCTGCAACTACCAACAGCAACCAATTAAAAGTTTGAGTAAATACATTATCATGTTTGTGGATTGGAAACTTACACTAAATACAACCTGGAGTCTGACTTGGAGGGAAAGGCATTAAGACAGTCCTGGAAATGTGAGACACATTCCACCCCCTAAAAAGAGCAAGTGAGACTGAACAATATCAAAACCAATAGAAAGAAAGAGTAGGCCAGGTGACAGTGGCTCATGCCTGTAATGTTATTTACTCAGGAGGCTGAGATCTGAGGATTGCAGTTTGAAGTCAGCCTGGGCAGAAAAGTCCATAAGACTCCTGTATCCAATAAACTACTTAGAATAAGCTGGAGGTGGAACTACAGCTCAAGTGGTAGAGCACTAGCCTTGACCACAAAGAGGTTTAGGAAAAATGCCCAGACCCTGAATTCAAGCCCCAGGACTTTCAGAAAAAGAAAAAGAAAAAAAAGGTAGGACAAATATTGATAAGTCTGAAATTTTAGTGATAGTTCTTGAAAACAACTAACTTAAATAATGTTTTAAAATAATAATAATAAAATAGTCAAACCAGACCCAGAGAAACATAGGTTGCATAGTTTCACTCAATTGTGGTAGCTAGAATATGCCTATACATTTATAAGAAAACATACTGGGTGGTAAGCAAGGGGTTACAAATGAATTAACTGAAGTATTATAGACTCTATAGAGAGCACAAATAGTATAATTCTTGAAAAATATTAAGGCAAAGCCAATAAAAACAACAAAAACAGTACCAGGAAACAGGTACTGGCAAGAGGGCGCTGTGGAAGGGGTGGGTAAGAATACTGAAAGCGGTGACACAGATGGACATGCACTATATTCATACACTGCTTTGGTGAGTGACAATTCCTTTGTACAGCTACTTGAAGATAATAAAAATATTCTTAAAAAGAGAAAGGCAATTTTATGTTTGAAACAGTAAAAAGAGGAACAAATTGCCAAACACTGGCAGCTCACACCTGTAATCCTAACTATTCAGAAGGCTGAGATCTGAGGATCATTGTTCAGCTCAGGCAGGAAGTCCATGAGACTCTTATCTCCAATAAACCACCAGAAAACCAGAAGTGATGCTGTGGCTCAAGTGGTAGAAAACTTGCCTTGAGCTGAAGAGCTGAGGGACAGCACCCAGGCCCAGAGTTCAAGCCCTGATGACCAGCCAAAAAAAAAAAAAAAGGAACAAATTAATTACAATAAAAATAAGTACAATAAATTATTGTTGACTATTGTGTTGGTTACTTCTATGTCCCTATTAAACTAGGCTGCAGATCAAGTACTATTCCTAAATGTTTCTGTAATTGGTGTTTCTAGAGATATCATTCAATTCCTTTGTAAGCCTAGATAGAATAAAAAGTAAACATTTTCACTTTCTGTTCTGTCTGCTTGCTTGAGAAAAAGTATAATCCTTCTGCTGTCCACCATCTTCCTTGTCCCTAGGCCTTCAGAATTGAATTGCAATCTACACAGTCAGCTACCTAAATCTCAGGCTTTCAAACTATACCATCAACTTTCCTTAGTCCTCAGCCTGCAAAAAAAAAAGCATGGAAATTTTAAAACCTTGTCATCATGAGACAATTACTTCTACTGAATCTTAGCTTTATATGTGTGTACATTATAAACATAACAGATAGCAAATTGGTTCTTTTTATCCACCAAAGCTTAATATACCTCCAATAAAACACATATACACATATACCATTACATATGTAAAAGCTGTTAAAAGAGAAATTAAGTTCTCAGTCTTATTTATTCAGTAGAAGAAGTTAACACAAAATAACAGTTTCAAAATTGATTGTTGTATTGTATATATGTGTGCATACTGAGATAATTTTTTTTTTACTGTAACTCCTCCTACAGAGGAGTTACAATTACATGGGCAAGATAACGAGTACATTTCTTATCAAGCATTATTGCCTCCTCGTTGTTTCCCTTTCCCATCTCTAAAACGTGGTCATATACCATAGTTTTCAGAATAGCAAAAACTAACCTTTTTTCCATTAAACTTCTTGAAGCAGAGTTGAACTTGATATGTCATGACATATAATTGAAAATGTATGATAATGATAATTATAGTGAAGACTATTTCATAAAGGAAATTTCACAAATGATAGATTATTTAGCAAATAGTACTAAGGATATTTTTACCTAAAGTGAAATAAATAAAATTCCTATTAGTATACCCTAGATTAGATATCAACAAGCTATAGGTGCATTCAAGATATAAAGGTACAGAAGTCAAGTAAATGCATCACATGCCTCTCTGTCTACTAAGCAGAAAATTATAGACTAAGTTATAAAGGAAAAATTAATATGTTTACTCATATAAGCACCTAAGATCAATATAAAGCACTTAAAATTGATATCAAAGATATTTGGGGAAATTTTAAAGCAAAATCCATTTAAGAAGCAAAATTATAAATAAATGTGTGCCACATATACTTACCTCACAAACATAATTAAAACATTGCAATAAAAATTGGGCAAAACAAGGGTAGTTTCCCAGAAGAAATATAGAAAGTATATAAACATAGGATTAAGTACAGTAAGTTGAAATGGGAACATTACACTTTAAAAATCAAGTAGGCAAAAACAGACAAAATACTTCATACTTGTATGCATTCAGGAAGTTATCTGACAATATGTAAAAATAAAATTTACATATGCATATATTTTAACCAAATACTTGGGTTAAATAATAATATTTTGGGGAATGTATAATCAGGATATACCCATACTGTTATACATGTATTTGTCAAAGCACTTATTAAAAGCAGAGTAGAAAATCTGTTTCTAAAATTATAGACTAAACTTAAAAGCTCCCAATAGGAGAACTGAAAGAGTATTATAGAATATAAAATATAATACAACTATTAAATTTTTCCATAAAATACCATAAATATCAAATTTCAAACTATAATATACACACATCTATATAATATGTAGAAAACATCACTCATCCAGTAATATTAACAGTAGTTGCCTCTTTAGTTGGATTTTTTCTTTTTTTAAATTTACAACTCTATGCATTTCCTCATTTCCTATAGTAGACAAGTTTTTATTGTCAGAAATAAATGGTTAAAAAATTTATAAGGCCATTCAATTTTATGAGCATTGTTCAGCATAATACTGTTTGTGTCTCATTGTACTAAGAATCAATAGCATGAAAAAATGTACTTCTGGAGAAGTGAGATATGTTTTTAAATTACATTAATAGTTTTGGTTCTAAGAAATTATTTCACTTAAGTTACAAAATAAGCCCCTTCAGGCTCTGTATTTAGAACTGTACTAATTCACCTGGTTGCAGAAATTCACTAAATAAATACTGATGACGTAAAAGTAAATTTTCCTTAAACATGCCTTTTCTCAGTTAGGGTATAAACAGGTGGGTATGCTTTCTCAGATCAGGGTGTGTGGCATTTAAAGACATGAACTTGTCATATAATTTGGATCAATTCTAATTCAATTTTAAGATCAGAAATATTTTATAATCATGAGTTGCAGATCCACTACAATGCAATGTGTATCCAACTGGACTTTATGAGCTCAGCCTGAACCTATATATGTATATGCCGAAGAAAATCAGGAAAGGTTTCTTCTTTGAAACCCAGCAGACACACTGATAATATTCACATGGTGGCAGAGATCGTGCCCAAAAGCCAGTATTGATGACCACATGACAGGTTAAAAACCTAAGGTGTCACAACTTTTGTGTTTGTGAAAGTTGCATCCAGGAGACATGTCATTCCCATGGATTATTTTCATGAAGGAAATTAAAAAGGAGTGGATGGCATAATAACCACATATTTTTCTCTATCAAAAATTATCTTAACCAAACAGAAGTTTAAAAGCAGGAAGAGGACAAAAATTATCACACATGAAACATAAAGAACTCAATGAATAGCATCTATTTACCTGCAGCTATACTCTTGACAAAATGAAGTCTAGGCAGCAATGCTAATAAACCATTGTGCATGTTAACTGCAGACAGAACTAAGGAAACTGGCCCAATCCATTCATCCATCCATCTCCATCCATCCACCCATTCATCCATCCATACATACATACTTACATGTATATATACATACATACATCATCCATCCTCTTCTTATCCATCATATAGCAGTCTGCTAAGTTTACTTCTCCCTCTATCCCTTCCCTATTTCCTATCTACCTGTCAACTCTATGTCCAAGTCATTTTCTGAATCTACCTTTTTCTACAACTCCAATTTCATCCTAGTTTCCTTCTACCTACTCCTACTTGCATTTTATTCAAGAAATATTTAAATGTATAAAGCAGAACATGTTATTATTCTGTTTAAAATTCTCGAAGGGTTTTCTATGACTTAAAGAAAAATTATGTAAAGGTGATATACAGAGGGGTAATTATAGTTACATAAGTCAGGTAATGAGTACATTTCTTTTTCACAGTGTCATCCCCTCCCAGTTTTTCCTCTCCTACCCCCTTCCTCACCAAGTTGTACAGTTCATTTCCCACATAGTGTCTAGTGAATATCACTGCTGAATTGGTTCACACATAGTCCCACTGTTTCTGTGTTTCCCCTTCTCCTCCACAAAACAGATAAACTTATATACAAGACAAAGAGTACAGAAATCAAAACAGTGACAAAAGGCAATACACTCAAGTGAGGGGGGGAGTCTGCAAACAGTGACCAGAAGAAATGTACTCACTACCTTACGCATGTTAACTGTAACCCCTCTGTATGTCACCTTGACAATAAAATTAAATTTAAAAAGCTCTTGTTTCCATTTTTGGAGTTCATTTCATTAGGCATCATTCTCTATGCTCATATGCACAGAGCTCTTGATCGGCAGGGTTGATTTGGCTGATCAGGCCAGCTAGGAGAGTGTCACCTTCCCCCACCGCTCCATGAGCATCCTCCCGAAGCTGCACTGTTATCTTATAGTATTCTATGTTTTCATTTAGTTTTGCATTCCTTTGTTCTGTGCGGCACTGGAGACTGAAATGAGAGCCTTGTACTTGCCCAGGCTGGTCTGCAATTCAATACTCTCTTGCCTCTGCTCCTGAGTAGATGGGATTACAATCTACCACATATGACTTGAAATTTCCATGTTTACTCTTTATGGATGCACTGTCTCTTCTTACTATATGCTCAGTAACACTAGAGATCCTGTTTTGCTCAAAGTTTTTATGCCAGCATCAAAGGTAGTATCTAATACATGATACATCTTCAATAAATACTTGATGAAAAAAACTAAGGGGTTCTTTAAAAATATACAGTACCAGCATCCTTAATTTCTAGCAATAATTTCAAATGCTGTAATAAGGTTCTATTTCCTGAAGAATGTAAACCGTTATAGAGTCCCATAATTAATTACAGTCACCTTTAAGCTAATGTTGACAATGAGCACAGAAGTTACAAACAATTTTTTCTTGGTTTTACTCATTCATCATGGAAAATTGGAGTGACATGACCAAAGGACAATGAGAACATGACTGAGACTAAGGCAATCTTGCTTTCAGCATGCTTACTGATTATCCTGTTTGTGTTTGTTGGACTGTGTTCATAGGACCTATGCTTCTTATCACAGCTAATATT
This sequence comes from Dipodomys ordii, assembly GCF_000151885.1. NCBI lineage: Eukaryota > Metazoa > Chordata > Mammalia > Rodentia > Heteromyidae > Dipodomys > Dipodomys ordii. The sequence goes on from NW_012267420.1 coordinate 702,256, forward strand.
CATCAAACTGATGTAGCAGATTCTCAGTGTTGCTCTCATATCCCTAATAATCTTTGATCACTATGGCGAACACCAGTTGCTGGTGTGCTTCCTGTCCTGGCAATTAACTCGCATAGCCTTCTGCAAGAGCGTTCCTTCAAGCTGCTAGATTTCACCTGGCCTCATCACCCAAGAGCCTGAAAAATTATGCCCTCCTGGGACCATCCCTAAGGAGGGACTAAAGCACACACAGGTAAAGCAAGCTTGTTCAGGGATTAATGACAGATAGGCACTGCTCTGCATGTTTCCAAAGCTTTCTCAATGGAATTATAAATTGATACCATATTCTTGCCTGTCCTCTTTTGCCTTTCTAGGCTTACTTCCTCTCTTCTTTATCTGTTTTTCCTCTTGGGAAAAACAAACTGCATTCTAACAAATAGCAATCAAATGAATTCCCATCTCAAATCATATAAACATGAGAAAAACTTAAAGTATTAATGACAGGTGTGATGATGCCATCAAAACGGCAGAAAAAATGTGAATAATTGGGAAAGAATAGGCTTTTTTGCTTTTGTATTTATATTTTATTGTAAAGATGCTGTACAGCGGAGTTACAGTTACATGAGCAAGGCAATAAGTACATTACTTGTTGATCACTGTTACCCCTTCCCTTCCTTGTTGTTGTCCTACTATCCTCTCTTCCCCACCTCCCACACTCTTCCCACCACCACCCGAAGTTGTGAAGTTCATTTCCTATATACTGTTCTGTGGGTATCCTTGTTGCAATGGATCATCCTGTGTCCTTGTTTGTGTGTTTTGTTATTCCCCTTCCCCTTCTCCTCCCCAGCCTAGACATATGTATATACAAGTATATACAAGTACAGTGACTACAGGGAACATGACATAGGGGAAAGAACATACAAAGGAAACAACAAAAAATCACATGGTACATTTAAAACAATAACAATAAAGACAGACCTCTTGTGTCCATATCTTGGGGTTCATTTCACTTAGCATCATTGAGCTTTTCAGCTCATCTGATAAGATTATCCTATATGTATACTAATTATTGCAAATAAGGGAAAGCATGGGACAATTTTTGGGGGACTGGGTTACTTCACTTAATATGATTTTTTTCCAAGTGGAAAAGGATAATTTGAGTAGCTTAAAGAGTTGTTAAAATAAGAATGGACAATCCCATGGACAAAGATTGAAGGCAAAGGGAAAATTTTCCACTATGAATGAAAGGAAATACAAATTATAGAAGATGTATTAGGAGTGTGTGTCATGTGAAACTCTGAAGAGATATTAAATCAGGAATTCACAAAGAATAGATCTTGAGCTTAAATAACAAAAATATCAATAAATAGATATTCATATGTTCATATTCATATTAAAGGAGATGTTTAAAAAGTAAGGCTAGCATTAGATATTTGAACATTAGCATTGGTATAATTTGTGGAGGGGAAGGGCAAAAACAAATCATTTAACTAGGGATACAGGTGGACCCATTGCAACAATGAGATGTACAAGTCGTTATGTCCAAAATCAACTCTACAACTTTGGTGGGGGGGAAATTAGAGGGTTGTGGGGGGAGTATGAGAAGGGATGGGAAGGGGAAACAAAGAGGAGGCAATAATGCTTGGTAAGAAATGTACTCGTTATCTTGCCTATGTAATTGTGACTCCTCTGTACAGTATTCTCACAATAAAAATTTTAAAAGGCTACAGACTGGGGAGGAAATAACTGTGAAATACACAGGGGAAATTATTTTCATTCTCTACTTCTTTCCTTAGATAACTACTAATTATGAGATGAACAGATATTCAGATATGAAAAGTGTCCAGATATATCTATTTTATAGCTTTTATCAAGAAGATCCTGGATATGTACTCCATTCAAAAGAAAGAGTAAATAAAGCCAGGAAAAGAAATAGATAGGATATTAAAAAAGAGGATCAGAGGAAGTTGGCAGAGGCTAATCAAGAAGTACCAGTGATAGAAGCAAGCTTTAAAGCAGACTAACAGTGTAGCTTGATTGAGTAAGGCTACATATTTTTGAATTGTCCCAACACAGCATGTCCAAGATGAGATAACTAAGAGGTCATCCAAATTGCAGGGAAATTTATGCTTATCTGGGAAAATTGAGTGAGGTGGTAAACCAATGGAAGAAGTCAATAGTAAGAGAACGAATTCTTAGCAAAAAGGAATGAAATGAAGAAGAGAAAAATGTGCATGGTCCATCTGTGAATAATAACTTGCAGTCACTCAATATGCAATTAATTACATTGGTTAGGTGAAGGGATGGATGGATACTATACATATATGATGGCAAAAAGAAATCAAATCCTTATCCTACAGTGGAAAATTAATGTTTAAAAGTGGAAAACACAAGCAGCAACAATATAATTGGGCTAGTTAAATACACAAAGCAAATATGAAGAGAAATAGCTGAGAAAGCAATTGCATTGGAGGATTGGGAAGTGGAAGTATGGATGGAGTAAATAGAAAAGACTTGTGCTCACATTCAGGTACACTGAAGGAAAATAGAACATTACAAACAGTGTAACATGGCTTCTGCCTATAATCCTAGCTACTCAGGAGGCTGAGATCTGAGGATCATGGTTCAAAGCTACATGATTCCTTGGAGGCCACTGGTATCACACACATGAAGACATTTGAAACTCTGAAGTTCATTCCCAAGGGTGTTCATGGTGCTATTTTTAAAGCAATCTGAGAAATAGTTATATTAATTTCAAGATTTGGAAATATTTAAAGTTTACATATAGAATTAAATATGTATAATGTATCTCTAATTTATTTCTCAAACATAAATATTCAGCTTGGAAACAGCTCTAAAACGTAGAGATTTACATACATCTTAACAGGATGTACAAAAAAATTCATAGGAATGAATGTCATCCTACAGCTGTCTTTCCATCAAGATTCTCCCAGAATGAAGGGAAAGCTGACTTTAGATGCTGATATACTATGGGATACATTTTTACTAACATTAAATGACTTTATGCAAACTTTTTCAATACATTTTGAAGAAAAACTGACATCAGGATAAAATTATCAAAATTTCCAAGTGACTTATTTCATATAGGATGCAGCAGGTATTTCTACATAAATTTCTAATAGCTATTCATTGTTCACATCAACAGAAGATATTAGGCCAGGTGCTGGTGACTCAGGCCTGTGATCCCAGCTACTCAGGAGACTGAGATCTGAGAATCATGGTTCAAAGCCAGCCTGGCTAGGAACATCTGTGAGACTCTTATCTTTAAAATATATGTGTGTGTGTGTGTGTGTGTGTGTGTGTGTGTGTGTGTGTGTGTATTATTGTAAAGATACTGTACAGAGGGGTTACAGTTACATGAGCAAGGTAATGAGTCCATTTCCTATTGAGCATTGTTACCTCCCCCTTTGTTTTTCTCCTACCATCCCTTTCCTCCCCACCTCTCCAACTCCTCCCTCCCCTTCTCCCCCTTCCCACCCCCCCCCGCAAAGTTGTAAAGTTCATTTTCAACATAGTATCTTGTACATCTTTTTGTTATAATGGGTCATCCTGTATCCTTATTTCAGCATTTTGTCATTTCCCTTCCCCTCCCCAAATTAGAAAAATGTATATACAAGATGCAAGACACCAGAACCAAATACAGTGAAAACAGGGGTTTTACCATGGGGGAAGAACATACAAGAAAAAATAATCACATAGTACATTATAAGTACATTAAAAAGGACAACAAGAAAGATAAACTCTCTTGTGTTCCTATCTTGGGGTTCATTTTGCTTAGCATTAGGTAGTATGGTCATATGTATATAGCTTTTGACCTCTTCTGTTTGTCCTAGCCATATAAATGATAGGACTGAGGTTTCTTTGGATCTGGCTTACTTCACTTAATATAAATTTTTCCAAGTCTTTCCATTTCCTCACAAATGGGGCAATGTCATTCTTTCTGATGGAGGCATGAACTCCAAATTAAGTATTCAATTTTTTTTCCTTTCATGTGATCGTTTCTAACACATTTATAAGATGATTTCTTTGTTGCTTTGTATGTCTCTCTCCCACGGCACAACCATCCTTTCACTGTATTTGATGTCGGTATAATTTTTGGAGGGGAAGGGAAAAAACAAATCATTTAATTAGGGATACAGGTGGACCCATTGCAACAATGAGATGTACAAGTCGTTATGTTGAAAAACCAACTTTACAACTTTGGTGGGGGGGAGGGTAAGGTGGGGGAGGGGGGAGTATGGGAAGGGATGGGAAGGGGAAACAATGCTTGAGGAGGCTACAATGCTTGATAAGAAATGTACTCGTTATCTTGCCCATGTAATTGTAACTCCTCTGTACGGTATTCTCACAATTAAAAAAAAAAAAGACTCACTCAGTTTTACTCATCCCATTGCCCTCCTTCTCGGTAACACTCTGATAGATCACAAAACCTTCTTTTGCCTTTCTTCTACTTTCAATAAGAAAAACACAAAAGAAGAATGAAGTAAGGGAACAAAAATATTTTCCCAGAGGACACAGTATTTGTCGTTCAAAGATTATCATATGTGCTTTGGTATTCTACTCTTACAGTTGAAAGAAGAAAAATGCATATAAAATAAACATTCAAATTGTGGTTCCTTCATTAAGTATACATTTTATGACAGCCATATGCTTGGATTTATTGCCTATCTTTGTTATTATGACAAAAACAGGAAAAAAGAAGGCCACAATAAACTCTTTGCCCGCTGTGTCAGAGATAGAATACATCACAGTAGAGAAAAGGTGATTAGTAGAGGAAAATGAGGCCAAATTAATAAGATAAGGAGAGAAATTTTACCTTCTGCACATTAACTATTCGCCTCTGGGTTTCTTTTTTTTTATTGTGAAAATACCATACAGAGGGATTACAATTACATGGACAAGGTAATAAGTACATTTTTTATCAAGCATTGTTGCCTCCTCCTTTGTTTCCCCTTCCCATCCCTTTCTATCTTCCCCTCCCCACTCCCCTTTGCCCACCCATTCCCCCCCCTCCCCTGCCAAAATTGTAAAGTTCGTTTTTCAACATAATGTCTTGTACATCTCATTGTTGCAATGGGTCCACCTATATCCCTATCTAAACAATTTGTTTTTCCCTTCCCCTACACAAATTACACCAACATCAAATACAATGAAAGTAGGGGTTATACCGTGGGGGAGGGACATACAAAGCAACAAAGAAATCATAAATACATTAGAAACAATCACATGAAAGAAAAAACATTTGAGTCCTTATCTTGGGATTCATTTTGCCTAACATCAACTTTCTGCTTATCTCAGACATGTACTAGTTATTGCAAATAAGGGAAACCATGGGACCTATGCTTCTTTAGACCTGGCTTACTTCACTTAATATAATTGTTTCCAAGTCTTTCCATTTCCTAACAAATGGGGCAATGTCATTCTTTCTGATGGAGGCATAGAATTCCATTGTGTATATATACCACATTTTCTTGATCCATTCCTCTACTGAGGGGCATCTGGGTTGGTTCCATATCTTACCTATGGTAAATAATGCTGCAATAAACATGCTTGTACTGGTAGCTTTAGTATGGTCCTGTTTGTGATCATTCTGGTAAAAAGCCCAAAAGTGAGATTGCTGGGTCACAGGGGATCTCTATGTGGAGTCTTTTGAGGAACCTCCATACTGCTTTCCAAAGTGGTTGAACAAGTTTACACTCCCACCAACAATGCAGTAGAGTTCCCTTTTGTCCACATCCCCTCCAAGATGTTGCTGGTAGAGTTCTTGATTCTAGCCATTCTAACTGGGGTGAGGTGGTATCTCAGTGTTGTTTTGATTTGCATTTCTTTTATGGCTAGGAGGTTGAGCATTTCTTCATGTGTCATTGGTCATCCTTCTTTCCTCTTCAGAGAAGTTTTTCTTAAGTCTTTAGCCCACTTATTTATTGGGCAGTTGTTTCTTTGAGGATTTGTTGTTGGGGGATTTAATTTTTTGAGTTCCAGGTATATTTTAGATATGAGACCCTTGTCCGTTGTATGGCTAGTGAAGATCTTTCCCAATCCGTGGGCTTTCTATTGATCTTTCTAGATATGTCCTTTGCCATGCAGTAGCTCTGTAACTTCATTCACACCCATTTGTCCAACCTTTCTTTGATTTGTTGTTTCTGGGTCTTTATTAAGAAAATTTCGGCCTGTGCCAAGGAGATCTAGGGTTTCTCCTATTCCATCCTATAATGTTTTCTGCTTTGACTCCAAGGTTTTGATCCATTTGGAGTTGATTCTGGTGCAGGGTGATACATAAGGATCTAGCTTTAATTTACTACAAGTGATTAACCAATTTTTCCAGCACCATTTACTGAAGAGGCTATCTTTCTTCCATTCTGTTTTGTTAGCTCCCTTATCGAAGAAGGCTATTATATGTCTGTGGGTTCATTTCTGGGTTTTCAATTCTATTCCATTGGTCCTGAGGTCTGTTTTTGTGCCAGTACCCAGCTGTTTTGAGTACTATGGCTTTGTAGTAGTGTTTGAAATTTGGTATTGATATTCCTCCAGCACTGTTCTTTCTGTTAAGGATCGTTTTTGCTATTCCTGGTCTTTTATTGTTCCATGTGAATTTTTGGATTGCCTCTTGTATTTCCTTGAAGAATGAAGTTGGAATATTGATAAGTATCACACTGAATTTGTAGATAGCCTTGTAGTATTGCCATTTTCATGATGTTGATCCTTCCAATCCAGGAACATGGGAGGTTTTTCCACTTTCTAAGTTCTGTTTTGATTTCCTTTTTCAGGTTTTTAAAGTTTTCATCATAGAGGTCCTTCACCTCTTTGGTTAAGTTAATTCCTAGGTACTTTATTTTTTGTGGTTATCTCAATAGATGCAGAAAAAGCATTTGAAAAGATCCAACACCCCTTGATGATGAAGGTTCTGGAAAAATTAGAAATCCAGGGAACATGCCTCATTACAATAAAGGCTGTATATGACAAACCTACAGCCAGCATTATAGTTAATGGTAAAAAACTAAAGCCATTTCCTCTTAACTCTCTCCACTTCTCTTCAATTTAGTATTAGAATGCCTAGCTACAGCAATAAGACAAGATGCAAACATAAAAGGGATCCAAATAGGGAAAGATGAAGTAAAACTCTCCATCTTTGCAGATGACATGATCTTGTATTTAAAGAATCCCACGGACTCCACTCCCAAATTACTCAAGCTGATTTTGGATTTCTTTTATGGGCAGATTCAGGGAATCTAAGTCCAGTAAAAAGATCAGTTCAAGAAGGGGTTCAGCTCTCCTCTCATTAGTGCTCCCAGGCTAAAGGCCTTAGCACAAGTCAGCTGGAATGCCAGTTTCCTCCCCAGTCTTACAGAATCTTCTCAGGGATGGGTGTAGGTGGCTCATGTCTATAATCCTAGCTCCTCAGGAGGGTGAGATCTGAGGATCATGAATCAAAGCTAGCCCAGGAAGGAAAGTCCATTTGACTCTTTTCTCCAATTAACCACCAGAAAACCAGAAGTGATTGTGGCTCAAGTGGTAGTGCTTGCCTTGAGCTGAAGAGCTGAGGGACAGCACCCAGGACCAGAGATCAAGCCCCATGACCAACACACACACACAAACAATCTTGTCACTGACATCATTTGACATCAATTTAACAAATGTAGTTCCAACAAAAACTACAAGAAGAAGCCTTTGGTCCTTCTATATCTTAATTATCCAACTAATCATTTAATACAATGGAAATTCCTATTTTGTGTAAAAAAATAAGCTAGTAGAAATAAAATTTCATTTGCAAGCAAATAGAAAGAATGAAAGGGGATAAATAAAACCAAAATCCAGAATAGGTTATTAATTTCTACATTTGCCTGCAAAACTAACTAGAATAAAAACATGGATCACGTCACATACATTTCAAATTGGTTAAATTAGCATGGTTCAGTTAGAAAACCAAAATCTATATTATACAATTTTAATCTACATTCCTCTCCTAGAAGATCCTTCAACATAGATTTTTTTCTTCCTTTCCTTCATCAGAACTCTGACCTTACTTGTGTTTGAGGCTTCTTCTGAGACCAGCTGATAATACAGTATAAGCACATTTAAAGCTGTTTTTCTGAATATTATGGTCTCATATCTGAAGGCCCTAACAGAACTATTCATATGAAAATGATGATAAAACTAAAATGTGGATCAAAACCTTCTTGATTATATTACTACTACTAACAATAACAACTATAATAAAAAATGACAGCAAATAGTGATCAGATATTTTAATGCAGTTGTTACTAAACAAAGTGTTCACATCATATAATCATATACATATATACTAATCAATTAGCCTTACTTTGATAATTTTTGCAACAAAGTTAATTGGTAATGTTATAGAATAAATAAATATAGAATAAATATAAATATAGAATAAATAAAATAAAATTTTGATGCCTATTAAGAAACAAAATAAATTGAAAGAAATTAAGCAAGAATGCAAATTTAACCAGATGTATTCAACATTAACTATAGTCAAATACCTGGCTGTTCAGAACAATTTAGGAGCAGAAAAGTGGTCACTTTTCTCACCCTGGAATTTGCTACACAGAACAAAAGAAAATTAATTATATAGCTATATGATTATTTGGTATATTATTTGGCACCTCCTAGATATTTCCTCTGGGATTACAGAATTAGAGAGATAACTACTATTATAATGTTACCTAGGGATAGACTCGCAGAAATTTTGGCATGATTCTCAGGTTATTTTTTCTATAAGAAAAAGACAAAATTCAACTTCATTTCTAAATAGTTTTGAATAGTATATTCTCTGTGTTTTAGAAATGAAACATCATAATATTATGGAACATCATACATTTTTCTTGAATATCTGAGCAAATTTACATTATTGACCTTTATATATGAGATTAATTTTAGACACATATAATAGATATAATACCCTGGACAGATACTTAAAAGCTATGCTCCTGACCTCTAGGAAATGTTGCTGCAATGAATTAAACTCCCTCTTATTTGTTTCTGGCTCTGGCTTACATTTACTTTGCTTTTCCAGGTTATGATTTATCTAAAGTATTCATTAAAAGTAGGCAGAAGTCTTACAGAGGATGGTGGTTAATGGTGACCTAAACACCTATATGGAAATCATGATTGTTTCCAAGTAATTTAGCAGACAGAAGAGGAGACATAATATAGACAAGGCCCTGATTTCAGAGAGTGTGGCTCCCAATGATTGCTTTTAGCCTCTTTTCCTGCTCTACACATCTATAAAGACAAATACCCACATGATCGATCTAGGGTGAAGAGAGGCACAGAGACTTATATGAATAAAACTGGCACACTGTACGCTTTCCTCAAGGATGTTAAAGATGAGTTGGATCCAGTTAGAAGCAAAGAAAAAAGACATTATATGAGAATAGAAGTATAAATGAGAAGAGACACAGGAGAGTCAAGTGGGAAATGGAAATATGTTTTCATATATAAAATTCTGGATATTAATAAGTACAATATCCTTTTTACAATATAATGGCAAGTTGGTTTTCAGTCAAATCCATACCATCAGCTTTCATTTACCCTTGCTACAGACTCTTCTGTTTTAGATTTTCTTGGCAGGATTTTTTTTTCATAAAAAGGAAGGAAAGAAAACATATGTGTCTTCTTTTTGTAACCCAGATATCTTTCTTTCCATCCCAAACACATGGGTATGGAATTCCTCTGCTGATGTTTAGTAGATAACATCTCTCCACCATCAGGTTCAGTACAGCACAGTGGGTAGTTCAAGGGCTAGTTCTGACAAGTAAACACACTTCTAAAGAGCACTCAGGTAAGCATCTAGATGATCACTGTTCTCCTAGTGAGAGGAATGGCAGAGGATTTGGGATGAAATAAGGAATGGACAACAGAATGAAAGGTTACCCTGCTTGCTAACTTTTTTTTTTTTTGGCTAAGATATATTTTGTTCTCCACACATTCTTAAAGATGTTGCTAAACAACCATTAGTCAAGTATTGAGTCAGTTGTCTCTTCAGAATAAAGTATTGCCACTTACAAGTCTGCAAACAATCAATGCCTATATGACTGTAAGAGAAAATAAAAGCATGGAAGAGGTAACAGGAAGTATTTCAGCAGATCAGAGGGAGTATGTGAACTATCACTGCCACACCCAGCCACATTGACTCACCCAAAACATCATATATCCCTTCTCAATTGTAATTTGGTTTCTCATATGGATCTATCTATGTAGGAAAAATGGTCACATGGAGTCCATGTTTCTGTTCACTGCATGAGTGATTCCCAATAGAAGAGTATTGTCGCTGTATTTTCTCTATCACTCAACAATACAGAGCTAAATCTATTGAACTGTGTAATCACAGACTTTGTGGTAAGTGGTAAGTAATTCATCATTTAATGATAAAATGACATTTTAGTAACTGAAATATGTATCTGTATATAAGCATATGTACATATACATATATATGTAATCTTATTGTCTAAAAAAATTGAGTGTACCTATTTTAGAATTTGAAGTCCCTAGAGATATTTCCACTCTTTCTACAGCTGCTCATCCTCCTTCAAAAAAGCAAACAAACAAACAAACAAAACCTCTGGCCCAACACTCATTTCCCAGAATTTTGAGTTAATGACCTCAGCTGCTCTTACACTCCTCTGTCTTCAATAATACGAGGAACTCATTTCCTGCTATTTTGTAATACTGGCCCAACATGTGTCTGCTTTTTTATACACTCAGTAAGTCTTGAAGGTCAATTGCCTATATACTTGACCAACGTCTGCTCCTAGGAAAGTCCTATCTGGATCGTTCCAAACACACTACTTCATGCTTTAGTGACTGCTAGCTTACATTCCTCTATAACTCCATAAATATGCACATGCATTTGGGCAAATTATTTCCCTCCTTTTTATCCATGTGCTCCATATCCTGATATCTTAAATAGGTTTAGAAACTGAAAGAGATAATATGATAAAATACAGCTCAGTCCAAAGCATGCAGGTAAGACATTTAAATCCCTTTCTTCCCAGGAAAGGATACTTCATTTTCTTCAGTTTCCTATCTTCCTGATACACTGAAAACTGCAGGAGAAACAACACATTCACACTATCTTTCCAAAGCTATCAGATCCATCTGAGATGTCTTCCTGCAGCCTATTAGCCTTGTCTGAACAATAATCTGTGTCATTCTCACTGTTCAAATATAATTGTACTGACAGGGGGAAGCTGACTACAGCATGGAGAGACTCAATGACATTTTGAAAGTAGAAGCTTTGATCTTCTGGCCTGCAGGTTACCTGATGGATACAGACAATAGCTCTGTGCTTCAGTATCTGGGGCCTTTATTCCTAACAAGTCATTTATTTAAATGGTCTTTATGAAGGCACACTGAACCTTTTGAAAAGCTATATTTGATATCTCTGTGTTTTTCCCCTGTTAAATTAACATCTAACCATAAAAAATATCTTCTAGTGGAATAATGTAAGGTCTTATGAGGTAAGACAATGTGTTCTGGTTTTGTGAACGTTTTTCTGTGTTTAGTCTTCTGCAAACATTTTATTCTTCAAGAAATAAAAATTAAATTTCCATGGCCTACTGAGCAAATACAATCTTAAAAATACATAGTACAAGTTTATTCATTAGTGGTATTATAAACCACTGGAAGAATTTATAGATTTTTTTCAAAATTTCATTATTAGAACTTCACAGCCTTATAGCTCCTTTGGAACCATTATAGCCTAACAAGTAAATAATGAATCTATTGACAAGTCCCTGGCTGCAATCTCCAACAATTATCACTTGTGCAAAAAATAAAAAAAAAACTAAGAATTAGAGGCTTATTTTACATGATCCAGACTTCCTCATTTTATGGTGATAGTACACTCTACTTATGCACAAACTCCTGACATTAAAAGCAAAATTGTGATGGACATTTTGCTGGACAAAGTCCCATACTTGTCCTAGTTTATTAAAACAGTCCATTATGTTCCTCTAAAAGGTAAACAATAAAAGATTAATAATACTATACTAAAACCAGGAGGAATAAAAGTATTAGAAAAAGGTATTTATTAAGTCTACTTCTCATTGTCATAGTCAGGATAAGAAAAAAATAGAGGAGCCTCAGTATGCTCTGCTTTAGTTTGCTTGCTTTTGCTGCCAGAAATCACTATTTTTTAATTGTCTGCATGACAAAACCTACTGGATCAGAGAAAGCGCGTATTGAAAGACAGCAGCAATTTTCAAATGAGAGTGGGCTTAATCATTTGAGCAATTTCTATAGTAGAGCAACCTGTCACAGTGCCTGAGCTTCCACAGGACTGTGGAAGACAGAGCCTGGCCGCTGGAGATGATGCGGAGATGTGCGTGATACAAGTGTGCGTGACACACCCACTGTGAAAACACTTCATTCCTCCCAACCCATTAACAATTTCTCCTTAAATGGTCAGTGCTGTGCTATAATTTATAAACCAGGCACCCTGGGACAAGATTCTGTTTATTATCATCTTTTCTAAAAAAAAATAGCAACTTAATGTGCTTATTGACTCCATGATATAAAGTAAAGCTAACAAAAAAGAAAGACCTGTCAGTGTTACTTTTGGTGATTTTTCAGAACATCCACTAACAACAGCAAAAGCCATCTTATTAGCTGCTACTTATTAGAACAGGAATAAATGGAAACATTATAAATAAATTTAGGCTACAGGTATTGAGGGATTGAATATTAAACACAAATGAAATTTCCATTATATTCTGGATATGTGCCTCATTGAATACTAATATTTAAACACATTTGTAAAGGGAAGGTTATAGGATCACAGAGTTAGAAAAGTTGCAAGACATCTAGTCAATTTGTACTCATTAGTCTTACATCTCAGAGGGTAAAAGGAAGAAGGTCTTATTGAAAGGTTTCAAATAAACAGACCATGTACTTGACAATTTATTCTGGCACATTAAAAATAATCAAGGATAAAGGCAATGTTTCAATAATGGTTCGCAATTTATTCTCCTTAAATAATAGGTACTCCAGAACCACAAAATCATGAAATGTATTTGGGGAGAGCACAATACCTTCATTGTTAAAACTTCCAAATGATATAACTCTGATGATTACTTTAAAAAAATGCATTTACACCCTGCAGGGTACAAGTAATAAGGTCAAACCATAATTCCTGAAAACATAGCTATCATTTCAATAGTTCCACCATAAGTCTATGCAATGCAATTAATTCCTTGGCATTTATGCAAGTTTTCAGTTGTGGATTCATGCGAACTCAGACATCATCAGGCAATATTTATGTGTTGTGTATGCAAATAGCCTTGTCACTCAGGAACTGCCTCTTTAATGCAAAAACACCAGCATATCTGTCTCATTTACATTAGCCTCAGACATGGCACGTGCTGCACATAAGGGTAGCTGACAGGAGACTTGGTAACCATGCCCGATTTGTAATAGTCTGGAAACACGGATTGGTGGCCAAGATGGTGTTCTGACAAGTATGGAGACACACAACTACAAAGAATCAGTGCTAGATAATGTTTTTCACACATCATTTCTGGGTCAATTTGCAATATTCAAACTCCTCCAAAATGGCATTCATATAATAATATAATGTTAAGAGGGTTTTTTCTGTTTAAATTAGTTCCTAGGATTGGTAGGAAATGATATCACCTTGGCAGCATTTCCTAGGTGCCACCCAGTCTCTAAATGTCAGACTTAAAACATCTAAGAATATTTCTCTATGTTTGCCTCAGCCATATGTTCTGGAATAGAAGAGCAATAATATTTGTTCATTATAGTTTAATTTATGTAAGTTAAAAATAATACTTTATTAGAAAAATTCAAAATAGCAGTAGTTTGAAACCCAGGACTGAGGAAGTGATTGACAAGTAGTGAAACTTTAAGCAACTTCATAAATTATTAAATTGGCTTATACAAATGGATACCTTTATATTATTTCTTTGTATAATATTTTATCCCTTGCCAAACTCCTCCCCACATAACGGTCTTGGATATTAAACTCGACAGTATTCCTCTATTCACAGAAATATTAGTTACCTTACAGTACATTGTTTAAAAATATCCTCTGTTATTCATAATTGTTGTAATCTCTTATTGTGCCCTAGGAATAAATTAAATTTCATCAGAGATATTCATATATAGAAAAAGCACAGTATATACAGAGTTCAGTACTATCAGACATTCACATGAGAGTCTGGAAATAGTCACATACTTTATAATACTTTTAGAGAAAATAAAGGTACAAATGCTGCTTTGAAGACACTAAAGAAAATGCTTCCATAGAATTCCATTATGTGTATGTGTGTGTGTGTGTGCGCGCGTGTGCGTGTGTGGGTGTGGGGGGGTGTGGGGGGGTGTGGTTGGGTGTGTGGGTGGGTGTGTATCACCGCCCCATTTGTTAGGAAATGGAAAGACTTGGGAAAAAATTATATTAAGTGAAGTAAGCCAGACCCAAAGGAACATAGGTCCTATGGTTTCCCTTATTTGCAATAACTAGTATATGTCTAGGATAATCTTACCAGACAAGCAGAAAAGGTCAAAAGCTATGTACATATGATCATATAAGATGATACTAAGCGAAATGAACCCAAAGATAAGGAAACAAGAGGCTTTATCTTTGTCGTTGTTGTTTTTAATGTACTAAGTGATTTTTTTTATTTCTTTTGTATGTTCTTCCCCCATGGTACAACCCCTGTTTTCACTGTATTTGATTCTGGTGCCCCGCATCTTGTATATACAATTTTCTAATTTAGGGAGGGGAAATAACAAAGTATTTTAACAAGGGTACAGGTGACCCATTGTAACAGTGAGATGTACAAGACACCATGTTGAAAACGAACTTTACAACCTGGGGTGGGGAGGGAGGAGTTGGGGAGGTTGGGAGGGAAGGGATTGTAGGGGAAAAACAAAGGAGGAGTTAACAATGCACAAAAGGAAAAGATAAGAAAAGAAAATGTTTCCATTCTGGTCATGGATTTGGATAAGATTAAGACAGGAAGAGTCACTGAGGTTCTGTCCTCATCCAGGAAGACTCCAGATCCTCAAAGCTACTTCTGCCTCCCCTCAGTGTTCAGCATCCTTCCAGGGAAGCCATGAAAACCTAACTAAGTTTAAGACCCTACAATTTTTAAACCAGAAAACCTTAAGAAATTCATACATCCTCCTAAGACTAAGCAGCACTCCCATGTTCCAGCAGAATCATTCTCCTATGTCTTGTGGATATTGGTGATGGCTCTGTTAGGCTGCTTTCTAGATAAAAAATGTGATTATGTCTAAGAAGCCTTTGGCACAGTGCATGGCATATAATAACTATGTGTTACAATTTTATGAACTAATAATGAAATTGTGAAAACACTAAGTATGATCCACTGGAAATCTTGATTTCCAATGAATAGTCAAGCATGGCTGTGGTGACATTTTCCTCTCCAGAGAAGATAAAGCCAGACAACTTGGCATGCAGCATATGTTCTAAATTTATATAAACTACCAAAGGCAATGGAAAAGCAGACGAGAGCATTTAAAAAATTAAAATGTCTTTTGATTGCTCTATGCTCTGTCTTGTGTTGCAGAAAGGCCCTGTCAGAATCGGTATCTTTATAAATGATGGATTTTGTACAGCATAAAAAGGCATAGAAAAGTATATTTCAAATTTTGTTTTGAAAGCATCGATTCCCATACATCATTGAAATTAAATTTCCCTCATGGTTCACTTTTAACCCTCTAAGAGGGTTTCCTCTAAGAGGAAAATAAGGGAAGAAGATTTCTGCCTTACAATTCTATTCAAATGTCAACTACTGATAAACACTAAAAACCATACGCATGAATTATTTGTCTCTACTGAATACTCTCATTTATGTGCTCATTCCAAGTACTCAAATATCACTTACATTTCTTTTTCATCTTACGTTTTTTGAAAACAGAATGAAAAGGATAGTGTCCCTAACACAGTGCTTTGTTTCTGCTGATCTGATAATAAAGTAACTGAGATTTCATTACAGTATAATAAATATTTGTGGACCGATGAATGGTATGTCATATCTAATTCTCCATTTCCTTTTTATGAATATTAAAGTCCCCACTGACTTTCTCTCCTTTGTAACCATTTGACTTGAGGAATATTAAACAATTTTATGCATATTACTTTTTACTATGTGCACCTCTTGCAGGCTGAAGATACCATTGAATGCTTCTATTGTTGACTTGTGAATTGTGAATAAAAAAGAGCACTAAATTTCATTGAATCATTTTATCCAGAGTGAGCTGGATACAATTTTATACAGAGTGAGCTTAATGTGATGAAAGATGGCTTTTGCACAGTGCTAATTACTAAAGTCCCACTGTCACAGAAGAAGTCATTTATCCCCAAGGAATAACTCACCAATTATAGGAAACTGATCAAAAGAAAATGTTTGGCTTTTATATTAAAAATGTAAATTACTATAATCTATAGTGCATAATATGATAGGTAGACTATAAATTAATCATGGTGCTTCATTTAGGATTTATCAGTGATGACATTCAGAATGGGGATAAAAATATCCATACCCAGAGTACCTAGAGACATTATTCCAGTGTCTCAAAAAGATGGTACAAGATTTTAAAAAAAATTTAATACTGCATAATAACATGTGTTTGGATCATTCTTTTAATTTTATTTTTTATTGTTATTGTAAATGTGATGAACAGAGGGTTACAGTTACTGTAGATAAGTCAGGTGACGAATACATTTCTTTTTGGATAATGTCATCCCTTCTCTTGCTTTTCCTGCCTCCATCCACAAGTTGTACAGTTCATTTTCAACACAGTATCTGGTGAGTACCACTGCTACATTTGTTAACATTTGTCTCTCCATAGTGCCCTACTTTTACCCTCCCAAAGACAGATAAGCAAAAAATAAGACAAAAAAAAGGAAGAAAAAAATAACAACAAAAAAGATATCGTTTCCATTTCCTGGAAGTTTGGCCCTCTCTCTTTCTGTCTCTCTCTCTGTCTTTCTGTCTCTGTTGATCTCTGTCTCTCTGTCTCTCCCTGTCTCTGTCTCTGTCTGTCTCTCTCTGTCTCTGTCTATCTCTGTCTCTGTCTGTCTGTCTGTCTGTCTGTGTGTGTGTGCTATCTCTCTCTCCCTCTGAGCCTGGATGCTATTCCTGGGATTTTTTGCTCAAGGCTAGCCCTCTATCACTATGAGCTACAGCACCACTTCTCATTCTTCTTTTGATTCCAAAGACTTAGAGGTTACATCTCAATGTCTCTAAACAAACTCCCTCAAGAGATTTTCCTGACAATATGTCTACCTTATTTGAGGTAATGTCATCTAGTTTATTCATTCTGTTGCAAATGTAAGACTTTTTTCTACTATATATACAATTCTGTGTATATATGAGGTATTTCTTCATCCACCATGTGAATGTGAACATTTAGATTGATGCCATATCTTGGTTTTGTGTATTCTATTGCAATGAACTTAGGAGTGCCCAGATTACTTTGCCATGCTGATTTCATTTTCTTTGGAAATATTCCCAGTAGTGAGACTGCTGGATCTTCAGATGCTTCTATTTTTTTCTTTTTTGAGAAACCTCCAAACTATTTTCCATAAGTTAGAATAATTTGCATTTCCCCAAAGCATGCAGAAGTTGCCTTTTCTCTACATTCTCTCCAAAACTCATTATCTTTAATCTTTTGGATAACAGTTATTCTAACTGAGATCATGATATCTTACACATTTCTCTTGCATTTACCTGTTAGAGATTTTGAGCATTTTCTGTACTTTTTATTCATTTGTTTTATTTTTAAGGAATAGCTACTCAGTTTCTTGCTCATTTTAATTAATTTATATTTTCATGTTGTTGACCTGTTGGAGTTCCATATATAGTTTAGATATTAAACTCTTTCATTTTCTTATTGTTGTTTTACATTTTATGTAGTAGCTTTTTAGTTTGCCATAATCTAATTTGCCTATTTTCTGGCTTGTTTCCTGAGCTTTGGTATCATATCTCTGAAGTTATTACCAGTCCCATGATACAGAATGTTCATGTTGTTTTCCTCTAATAGATTTAGAATTTGGGGTCATACATTAAAATCACTAACACAATTTAAATATATTCTTATATATGGTGCAATATGATAGTCTAATTTCATCTTCTGCATGTGTGCACTAATTCCACTAACACCAATACTATTTCTTGAAGAGACAACATCATGTATTAGCATATACATACATAGTAAAGTATATAAATGTCTAATTAATATATATTTCACCTCATAACTATTTTTTTGTAGTTGGAAAATTAAAAATCTACTTTCTTAGCAATTACAAATATGGCATGATCTATCACATATATATGCCATAGTAAGTTGAAACTATCCCCATTTACTTCTATGAGATGAGGACATGGAGAGATAATTGGTGAAATCTTCTAAATTTTCAATTAGACAGTGGGAAAGGTTCAAGAGATATATTTTACTTCACATTACTACAATTAATATCATTATTCTATAATACTTGAACTTTACTCAGAAATTGTTTAAGTATTCTCAACACAAAATGGTATTTAAAGCATCAAATTCATGAAGTCAAAGTGTTTCACTATTTCCTAATGTGTAAATATTTCATAACTACATGTTACACTTGATGAATACATACAATTGTATAAATTCAAACACAAATAAGCAGACACATCCTGTTGTATCACATGAATAGATACAATTTTGTTACTTTAAACCATAAAATAAAATTATAGAGTGAAAAAAGGAACAAAAATTGGAAGTAGACTCTTGGAAAGAGGAGCTTCTGCTAAAATACAATGGGAGTGTTTCATGCAAGGAAGAATTAGAGCAACAAAGTACTAACAAGTTGTTTCGACCATGAGCATGTGTATGGTGTGCTGTGATTTTTTCATTGATTAATTAAAAATGTTAATGTGATGACATTCACTTGCAGATCCTACCACTGGCCCCAAACCCAGGAACATAAATCATTTTGGCTTTGCAAGTGCTGTCATCAGCAGCTATCTATGCCCCTTCCACATTTTGCAGAACGTGTGATTTAATCCTTTCTACCAGGAAGTATCTTAAATAAATCCTCACATAGCAATTCATTCAGGCTCCTCATACTGTTGCCATCTGAGCCCTGTAGAATCGAGAGTGTCTGCTAATGAGTGCAGGAGGGCACTATGATCATATCCATAACACTTCAAGGGCCCATATTCTGTAGTTTGTTGCTTGGATCTTCCCAAACATAAAGCTTTGTATTTCACTAAAAGTTAAAACTTTTAAAAAATAAAGTAAAAATAAAGGAGGGTGAATAGAGTCCAAATACTTTATGGACATATGTGAAAATAGAACAATAAAGTCTGTTGAGATTGGGTTTTGGAAAAAGAAAAAGATGGACAAAGAAGAATGGGAGAGGGGTGAGTCTGATAAAAGTATATTGTATACACACACAGGGACAGGTCAAAACAAAACACCTTTGTGCAACTAAACTAATTCTAATGAAAAATAAATATGACTTACACATCTAAGCATGGGAATACTATTTACAAAGATGCTACCTTGACTATATGGGATACGTTAAATGATTTAGTAAAATAACATGATATAAATAATTTGACATAGAAGTTAAGAAACTATGGCATCACCGCTCACATCCCTTTCCATCCCTTTGTCAGATACCTGCCCACCAGCACCAAGTACACGCTGAATAACTTGACTACACCCAGGGAAGCTAGTGACAGAGAGTTTATGCTACCTTTCCTTCTTCAGCTTTACCCAATGGGTATTAGGGGTGATGACACACACATTCCTGTCCTCTTATCTCCTAGTTGATAAAGCTCCCGGACTGTCTGGAGAGCTACCATGTAGGGATTTTGTTGAGCATCTTATCCTTTTCTGTCTTCTTGTCATTCTATGTCCACTTGTCTATTAGTTGTTCCTCAGGAATACTAATCTAGCACTTTCATATGACCTCTGTCTAGTTTCAGCTTGGAAAGATAATTACTTTCAGTATTGTTTTTACTGGAACTAAGAGTGATTCAAGGACTGAAGACTTAGCTCCAGTGGCAAAGCACTTTCCTACAAGGCTTTGTGTTCTAAAGACAACTCTGCAAAGAAGATGGAAAAGAGGGACTGAAAATAAGACAAAGAAGAATGAGACAGTTTTCCTTAAGGCTAATAAAGAATATAAGCTCAAAATATTAAAAATAAATTTAAAAATATAGTTCACAACAAAAATGAATAGTAAAATTGCCCATACAAGATTTAGCAAGCAATTATATTTAGCAAAGTAAAAAGAAATTAAGTTGATCAATTTTCTAAAAACTCTGATCATTCAGAAAATTGGTTTGAAACATATTTGATAGAAAACAAGAAATTATTAAAGGCTTCAAGTAGTGAAAGTCACCCCATACAATTTTAAAATCTTAACTCAAATAATTCAGAAGTGCCACAAAGTCCTAGAGTTTTTCTGCTGTCTGTAGCCTGTGGTTATGGGACCTCTTCAAATCTGAAATATATACTGTGCTTTTCAGACATCTGTTTACAAGTATGGATGTTGGCATTAAGTATATTGAAGAAAAATGATTAATGAGAATTAATAAAATGTGCATATATGGTGAAAATGAGCAGCCACCCTGAGCTTAGTTCAATGGTTCTTTAAGTGCTTTAAGAAGAATTCCTTTGTGAAAACTTTCACTACAGAATTATACAGTGGTTGGCTTTCTTCTGAGGTTTCCTCATTCTTTTTTTCATTTTGGTATCTCATTACCAGTTATAGAACTCTATCTATCCAAGACATATTTTCAAGTATGAATTCTTAACTCTCTCTCATCTTCAACTGCAAAATAAGAGTAACAGTTTTTCAGCACTTATGTGTATGTCATCACTCCTCTGTCATACTCTCTGAGAATGTATTTCCACATTCACCTAGCAATGTTCACCATGATGATGGCTTTCTGATAAATCATTTCTTTCTTTGGTACAGATTGTGTTAATTACTCTGAGAGCTGGAAAGTAGCTGTCTGACCACTTAGGAAGGTCCTTATGTGTGAGGATTTTGACATTTAAACCAGCAATTCTCACCCTGCCTGCTCAGGAAATCAGATTAGAGTTAGAGAACCTCTTCTTGTGTACTCTCTCCTCTCTCAGTCACCTACACAACAATAATTTCTGAAGACTCCTTAGGTAATTACAGTATTAAGTGCCACCCGTATAGAGAACCGTGACTTAAGTTTGACAGTCTCAATTTTTTAGATGCATCAATTTTAACAGAAAAATTAAGAGCTTGGGATAACAGTTGGCTCAACACTTTGAAAAAAATGACACCTTGGTATAATTCTTGTCAGTTTATAATTTATTCCTACAAATATAATCCTTATGCTGGCATTTATTTTCATCATTTTAAATAGGAGGAAAGAAGTTTTTAGAAAGTTATATATTCAAGATCTGTTATGGTATAGGCCTGAACTGTCTTTCAAAGTCTTCTGTGCTCACGGCTTAATTCCCAATGCAGTAATGTGCAGAGGTGGGGCTTTGGGGACCTGAGTAAATAAGGATGGCTTTGACCCTCAGCAGTGCACTGCCATTCTATATTTGGGGTATAGAATCCACTGATGGGTTCGTGATTTGATGACTTCAGATATAGTGAGAACTTCTGAGGCAAGAACTAGTTGAAGAGAGTAAGAACTTGTAGACCATAACTTTACCCTGATCCCTTCCTCTCCCACCCACCCTGCTTTCTGGTTGCTATGAGGTGAGTTGTTCTGCTCAATCACATGCTCCTAAGACCATGATGTCCTGCTTCACCAGGGCCTCAAAAAAACTGAAGTCAAAAGACTATGGGCTAAAGCTGCTGAAACCCAAAGGAAACATAGACTGTTCCTCCTTTAATTTTATGTTCTAAGGTGTTTTGGCACAGTAATGAAAATTGACTAAGGAAATGCCATAAATATAATGTCATAAAAATGTCATAAAATAATAAGTACTGCCAGAACACAGGTCTTCTAATCTCAGGGACATAGTTCCATGTATCAGGGTACATGCCACTTGTCTTAATGCATTATAACATAACATCATTCACATCTCTCTGCTGAACAATACAACTATTTGTGTACAATTATTTGTTTCTTGGTGCTGAATGATTTTAGTGAGATAGGAAAAGGGGATCACTTCTTCTTTAAGACCTAATCCCACTGCAACATCTTTCTGATTGTTGTGGCATCTATTGAAATTTGCACCAATCAACTTGTGATAAAATATCTTCAAAGACTAAGTTTCTCTGTGCACATGTTCATTAGGAGAGCACATTTGTTCATTATCCTGGACCCATATGCATTGATAATGGTAACTCAGCTAATGTAAGCAAAAGGTGCAAACATTTGAGAGTTATGACTATTTTAACCACAGTACAGAATTTTGAAATAGAGACATTGTGCCTTAGTGAACTATTCCGTCGATGGTACCATAAGTTATGTCCATTCTTGTATCTGAATAGATTACCTAAAACAGAGTGAGTGCTCAGTGGGAACTTGAAAGTAAAAGAGTAAGAAGAAAAAGCTGTGTGAGTTTTCTGTGTGTGTTTTAATGAAATGATAATTACCTTTAGAAAAAGCAATTCTAGCAGAATTCTTCATCAGGAACGTGCATTTAAAGAATAGCGAATGACCAGGAGACCATGTGCAAATTTGGTTTGCTAAAGCATGCACAAATTGTCCATGCACAAATTCTTCTTTATCTAAAGAATTTCATTGCTCTCATATCTTGTATCAACCTAATTTTCCTTGATGTGATGTTGCTATAAAAATCATATTTTATTCCTGTTAGCATCCCACTTATTTTACCACACATGAGATAATATCACCTCTAAAGCATAAATCACAAAGGATTAGATTCTCTGCAACAGATGGCTACAAGTTAAACAAGGTAATTTCACAAAAATCCCACAGGGTAGGGATTTTAAATAAAAATCTCCCTTACTTGGCCACACATTCTGGTAATAGTGAGGTCACATTTTCTTTTAGGAAGGAGAATAAAGTGCTAGCCTTACAACGGCAGGGAGGGGAAAGACAGCTGAACCTATGAAGAATTAAGCTTGAATGTGCCTATATATCTGTAAGTAAACACACTGGGTGGTACACAAGTGGCTACATATGAATTAACTGAAATAGAATAGATTCTATGGGGAGTTCAAATAGTATATAATTCTTTAGAAAGATAAAGTCAAAGCCCAACAAAATAAGCACCAGGAAATGGGTATTTGCAGGAGAGGAGGGTGGAACCAAGGGGAGAGGAATAGAAAATGAAAGGGAGTCAACAGAGAGAATGCAGGCAATAACCCACTCTATATACCACAGAATTGCGAAAAAAAATATGAGAAGTAATGGGTCAAATGGGGGTGAATAGGTTGAAGAGATGAACCAAATTAAGGTGCGTTATATGCATAAACTTTTTTATTAAGTGGAAAAAATTCAATATATATCCTAAAAATGAATAAAAGTAAGGGTTGGAAGGAAGGGTGAACATACTGAAAGAGGCGACATGGAATAAAACCTACTGTTTTCATAAATTGCTTTGTTGAATGGAAACTCTTTGAACAACTATTTAAAGATAATAAAAACATTGTAAAAAAGAAAGTTAACTAAACAAAGCAAATTGCAAATTCATGCTAGTTTTCCAGCCTTTCCACAACACTGAGGTTTACATCCAACAAGAGATGACAAACTCAGCACACACACACACACACACACACACACACACACACACACACACTGAATGTGCTCCAAGTTTAACACTTTAACACACACATACACCCACCCCCTGCACACACAAATAGTCAGATGTTTCCATGTGATTATGACAATTAGGTGAATATAAAACATCCATGTAAAAAATTTACACTTTTAAAAGCATAGATACAAAATTAGAGTGGGCAATATTTCCCCTCATTTACTCTCTCCAGGGTACGTATGGTCATTTAATTTATGTGCATATATGAACATAGAACAGAAAGTAGAGCTGTGGCTCAAGTGATAGAGCACTAGCTTTGAGCAGAAGAGCTCAGGGAAAGTACCCAAATCCTGAGTTCAAGCCCCAGGATGAGCGCACACACACACACACACACACACACACACAAAGGAGCAAAGAAGTTGCTGGAATTGTATTTGAGAGGAGTAGGTAATAAATAATAAGAGAGAATAACAGAGTGGGTGACGCTGATCAGGTACATTATATGCATGTGTAGAAATGTTACAATGGAACCTACTCCTCTTGTAGAGCTAATGTACACTAATAAAAAATATCTTTGTATGTTTCGAAGATGGACATTCAATGTGACTGAGATAGACCTGGTAAGTGGTTCAGAGAACAAGAGTGTAGAGTATTTGAAGATACTGGGAGAAAAACAAATATCAAGGAAATTGTTTTATGTATAAGTTGAATAGCACCAATGCAAACTTCACATACTTTCATCCAGCTGGCATTTTCACTTGTAATTTTTTGTTCTACTGACACTGACCTCTTCTGTAGAACTATCAGAAGTATAAATTATATCATGGAAATCAAGAAAATAAAGATTATGCAAGTCATTTGAGAACTCATACAGCATTTGGCTGAAGTATAAAAGAAAAATATACATTCAGTAAAACAGAAATAATTGAATTTCTACTTCTCTTTTCATTTTCATGTTCTTACTATTGATAACTGAATTTCTACTTATAAAATATGTGAAAGTGATTACTTTCTACTTCTGTCAAAGCTTTTAATATACGAGTTCTATGACTTTTAACCAACACAAACTTTTTTTTTATATTACTGAATTGTTCTATGTCAAAGAATGTATCTTTGATAATATCTGTATGTAGACATAATGCAGACATGCATCCATCTAATTGCAAAGAAAAAAAACATATGCTGGACGGGATGTAGCCAGAAGGGAACCTGATATTAATATAATTATTCAATTGCTGGTGGGAGAGGTCCCATGGTTTCCCTTATTTTCAATAACTAGTATATGTTGGGACAGGCAGAAATGGCCAGATAAGATGATGCTAAGCGAAATGAACCCCAAGATAAGGACACAAGTGGTGTTTTCTTTCTTGCTATTGTTTCTAACATATTTATAAAGCACCATGTGATTGTTTTGTTGCTTTGTATGGTCCCTTCCCCCATGGTATAACCCCTGTTTTCACTGTATTTGATGATGGTTTAATTTGGGGAGGGGAAGGGGAAAAACAAAATGTTTAAATAGGGATACAGGTTGACCCATTACAACAATGAAATATACAAGACACTATGTTGAAAAACAAACTTTACAATTTAGGCTGGGGGGGGCGGTGAGAGGGGGAAGTATAGTTGAGGAGGTGGAAGGGAAGGGATGGTAGGGGAAAAACAAAGGAGGAGGCTACAATGCTTGATAAGAAATGTACTCATTACCTTGCTCATGTAACTGCAACCCCTCTGTACAATATTTTCACAATAGAAAACAAAAAACTATACATTTTTATTGATTCTAAGTGTTAAACCTATACTGATTATTCTGCTTATATTCTACCTGTTTCTCTCCAAATCCTACATGTCCCTCCAAAATTGAAAATATTTTATTCAATTATCAATTAAAGCTGTTGTACAATTAATATGTGAAAACAAGTTTTTTCTTGGATAACGTTAAATTCCTGTGCAATTCCCTGTTACTGAAAACTAAGTAATCAAGTACAATTTTATTTGGTGTTAGTCACAAAACTATCTACAATAGAAAATTTTTTTTCAAATTATCCTAAATATTCCTGATGAAGAGCACAGATCTTTACTTTGACCATTTATAATGACACAGTTTTAACTAGAGAACACAAAAAATTGTACCTTAGAAAATGTCATTTGTTGGACTCACACAGCAAAGTTTTGATCATATGGCCTTTTAAATCTTTCCAGTATTAAAACATTATAATACTAGTATGTTGAAAACAAATACAGAAGATTTCCCATTAAATATAGATTGACAATGCCATTTGTGAATAAGCAATGCTTGTCTACAGGGTATGCTTAGGCCTTGACTTTTTTTGTTCCGTGTATGTCCTGATATTAATATAAGTCTATTAATAAGATATTTTATCTAGTAAGAAAATAATGTGGTTATATCCATCCTATGTCCTAAAATTGCCTATTTATATAAGTCTATTCTATATGAGAGATTAAGTAGAAAACTCAATTCCCTAAGTTGAGCATCAGTTCAAGCCAAGAAAAAAAATTAGTGTCACATCATGACAGATATTTTCAATATGAAAATCTGAATTTCTCATCGCCATTTTGGTCCTTACCTCCAGCCCAGCAATTAGCCTTTTAAACAATAAGAATTTGTTATCTTAATAAATGCATAAGAGTAAAATTCTCAGATTGTAGCACTGAGCACTGAGTCCTAGTTAGTAGGACTGAACTAAAGGACTAAGCCAAGTAACAGAAAGGTATTTATTTCTTAAGACCAAGTAGAAATTCAGAGGAAGAAAAAGCTCCAGACATATAGTCATAAGTAGTCACTAAACCACGAGCATAAGAACACTTAGATGTCCCTAGCTTTTGAACAAGAATTATCCCCTAGCATGGGGCAGAACCAATATTTTAAAGAGGGTAGGGGGTCAAATTTAAAGGACAGCTAAGAAGAGGATCAAATCAGTCATCACTGCCAATGACTTCTAGAAACTGAAGGGAAATTCCCACCTAAGACATTTCAAAAGAATATGTTGATTAATATTATTATCTGTATTCTACATATATGGACAGTTTTTGTGTCTGAAACTTTCACATGTTCAAAGTCCTAACCCTCCATGTGACAATACTTCAAGATAAAGTCTGTAAGGAAGTAACTAAGCTTAAATGAATGCCTCTAGAATGAAGATCTAAGAGGTAGAAACACTAGAGTTCACTTGCTCTCTCCACTGTGTGAAGATACAGTAAGAAAGTGGGTGTCCGTAAACTGAACCGCTCTCATTTGGCTTCAGACAAAAGTAAATAAATAAATAAATACATTAAAAAAGAACTGACTTGGCCATCACTGTGATCTGAGATTTGCCACAATGCACAATTGTAAGAAATAAGTATCTTTCCTTGAACTACATAAGTGATGGCACTTTGTTGCCAATGCCAATCAGACTAATACATAAAACAAAGTAATTTTGCAATAAATTTAATAAAGCCATTTGTCTTGTTAGCATTTATTTGCCCCCTTGGAGGCAGAAAAAAAAACTCTCAAAACTGAATAGCTTCCAATTGCAACAGGCTAATTAACACTTCTTCATCTACTACAGAATTTACCTATTGCTTAACAACAGCATCTAATACTTTAGAAACCTACAAGTAGAGCTCTCAGAGCTTGTTCCTGAAGCAACATTTCTCTGTCCTGTATATCATACTGTATCCTCTTTCAAAAGTGCATGACTGACAAGGTCACATAAGAACTGACCCAGAAAAACTCAAGCCAAGGTCTTAACAATGATGGAAGATCCTTTGGGTATTGCTGCCATGAGCCTTACTACTTTGTCTTGTGTGGATGAAAACAGCTGAGATGTTCTAAAAGCCCTGAGCCACCTGAGTTTTGAGGATTGAAACTGTCTAAGCAGCTGTTGAAGTGAAGTGATTTTTTTGCAAAGAATGTTGGTTTCATTCCTGACTTCAGAAGCTGAAGAGCCCTACAGCCAGGCTATCATATCTCCGAAACCTCCTCAGACCTTGTTCAGTTTCCTACGGATGAAGGATGGATGTTAAGAACGCAATTGAGATATGAATTATCAGCATAACTAAATTGTTCTTTTAGATGATAAAGGAAGAGTCCTGCTCAGTTTATTTTTTAAAAACACTATTATTTACATTTGTAAGGTCCATATCCTCACCTTCATTTCCATATTTAATGATTATGCCATAAGAAAACATAAACTATGTAGTACTCTTCCCATGACAACATTGATAATAGGAGAAATTTTGGTATTGTACATGTTTATTGAATACCCTCCAGAAGAATTTGCTTAAGTCTCTTGTCATGAAATGAGTCTACCTACAAATTGTTCTCAATGAAAATGCTATGCTTGAGTTTCTAAAACATGCATCCTCTGTCCACAGAAAAGAAGACCTGTAAACAGCACTTTGTTTTACTCCTTGTCCTCTTACTCCCCAACTCTTATATGGTTTCTATAAATATATACTACCCCAATAATGCTTTCCACAGTAGTCAATTATCCTACTGCAAATAAAGAAGAGTATTGTTCAATGCATGGTACAGAATACCTGAGTTTGGGAATATTCTTCAGAAACCACTGCCCTTAAAACCCACAAAGGAATGGTTTGAAACTTAATGGAATTGTGAAGTGAAAAGAACATTAACAATTCTAATAGTCCCAAAGAAATAATTCATCTTCCTTTTTCATAAACCTGTAAGATACTCTATAGATTAAAGGGAATGTTGAAGCATACATAAATTAAAAGTGCTTAAAGTAGCAAATTAAGTAATGAAAGGGTGCTAAAATACCTATAAATCTCAGGATATTAAAATCTCAGTTTAATATCACAATAATTCCCCCTCCTTCTTTCCCAAAAGCAAAAATTTAATATAGATATTCAATTTAAAATATCTTTAATAAAATAACATTTTCCTAAATACTATGAGATTTTAATAACGCACACTAGCAAGATCAATAGAAAGCCCACGGATTGGGAGAAGATCTTCACTAGCCAACGGACAAGGGTCTCATATCTAAAATATACCTGGCACTCAACAAATTAAATCCCCCCACAACAAATCCTCAAAGAAACAACTGCCCAATAAATAAGTGGGCTAAAGACTTATAGAGAAACTTCTCTGAAGAGGAAAGAATGACGGCCAATAGACACATGAAGAAATGCTCGGCCTCTCTAGCCATAAAAGAAATGCAAATCAAAACAAACCACCTCACCCAGTTATAATGGCTAGAATCAAGAACTCTAACAGCAACATCTTGGAGGGGATGTGGACAAAAGGGAACTCTACTGCATTGTTGGTGGGAGTGTAAACTTGTTCAACCACTTTGGAAAGCAGTATGGAGGTTCCTCAAAAGACTCCACATAGAGATCCCCTGTGACCCAGCAATCTCACTTTTGGGCTTTTTACCAGAATGATCACAAACAGGACCACACTAAAGCTACCAGTACAACAATGTTTATTGCAGCATTATTTACCATAGGTAAGATATGAAACCAACCCAGATGCTCCTCAGTAGATGAATGGATCAAGAAAATGTGGTATATATACACAATGGAATTTTATGCCTCCCTCAGAAAGAATGGCATTGCCCCATTTGTTAGGAAATGGAAAGATTTGGAAAACATTAAGTGAAGTAAGCCAGGCCCAAAGAAACATAGGTCCCATGGTTTCCCTTATTTGCAATATCTAATATATGTCTGGGTCGAGCAGAAAAGGTCAGATAAGTTGATGTTAGGCGAAATGAACCCCAAGATAAGGACACAAGTGTTTTTTCTTTCTTGTTATTGTTTCTAACATATTTAGAAGGCGATTTTTTTGTTGTTGCTTTGTATGTCCCTCCCCACAGTATAAACCCTGTTTTCACTGTATTTGACGTTGGTATAATTTGTGGAGGGGAAGGGAAAAAACAAATTGTTTAAATAGGGACACAGGTGGACCCACTGCAACAATGAAATGTACAAGATTCTATATTGACAACTTTGGCGGGGGAAGGGGGCTGCAGGGGAGGGTTGGTGCTGGGTGGAGGCGGCAGATGGAAGGGCAGGGATGGGAAGGGGAAACAAAGGAGGAGGCAACAATGTTTGATAAGAAATGTACTCATTACCTTGCTCATGTAATTGTAACCCCTCTGTACAGTGTTTTCACAATAAAAAACTTATTAATAAAAAAACACTCAAGTAAATGATATGCATCACTATTTTGATTTTTAAGAATACTTAAATAAGAAATGAATTAAAATTATAAAATAATAACCAAGTTAAAAATGTAAATCTGCCTTCAGTTTATCATTCCTTTGGTATGAATATACCAGTTTTTTTGCTTATAATTTGGCAAGTTTAAAGATGAATCTCTGATTGAAAGGAAAAAGTTTCACCTGTTTCCTGTGTGTTGTATAATGTTTTTGGCACAAGAGACATAATTTGTATGCAAATTTTCTGAATACTACTTTCATAGTTTAAAAAGTAAATGTTTTTAGAACATCGTATAATCATATACAATGAATACATTTGCCTAAGTACTCTTTGGAGAATAGTAGTAATTAAACACAAATAAACCTACATATTTAAGACATGCAAATACACAAAAATATTTTGAAAATTACAAGCTTTTGCCCTATTTATTAAATCATTTAGGTTATAAAGAAATTATATATGAAAAGAATTTCAAAGGTCATTATTATTTTATTCAAAATATTCCAACAAAAGAAGCATTCAGTTGAAAACACAAGGAATCTATATTTACATCAGAAAGAATAACATTGCCCCATTTGTCAGGAAATGAAAAGTCTTGAAAAAATTATATTAAGTGAAATAAGCCAGACCCAAAGAAATATAGGCTCCATGGTTTCCCTCATTTGTAATAATTAGTTTATGTCTAGGATAATCCTCACAGAGAATCACAATAGCCCAATAGCTATCTACATATGACCATATAAGATGATGCTAAGCAAAATGAACTCCAAGATGTGGGAATAAGAGATTTTTCTTTTATGTTGTTGTTTTTAATGTACTGTGTGAAGTTTTCTTTTTTCTTGCATTTTGTTCTTATTTTCCCCCTGTGGTTTGTCCCTTGTTGTCATTGTATTTGATTTTGGTGCCCTGTGTAAATATGTTTATCTGAATTAGGAAAAGGAAGGGGAACAACAAAATGGTGAGACAAAGAACAAAGGGTGAACCAATGCAACAGCCATACTCACAAGACAACATGTGTGTAAATGAACTTTACAACTTGGGGCCTTAGGAGGGAGGGAAAATGGGAGAAAAGTAAGGGAGGGGTAACGATGGTGGACAAGAAATGTACTCACTACTTGATGTATGAAACTGTAACCCCTCTGTACACCACCTTGACAATAAAATTTAATTAAAAAAGAAACACCAAAAAAGGATTTAGCCAGGCCCTGGTGGCTCAAGCCTTTAATCCTAGCAACTCAGGAGGCTATGAGCTCAGGAATATGGTTTAAAGCTAGTCTGGGTAGAAAGGTCCGGTCCATTAGTCTTTTATCTCCAATTAGCTCCCAAACAACCAGAAGTAGAGGTATGACTCAAGTGAAAGTGAGATAGCTAAAAAAAAAAAAAAAAAAAAATTCAGAGACAGCACCCAGGTCCTGAGTTCAATCCAAAGTGTGTGTGTGTGTGGTATGTACATATATATTATATAGTGAAGTGACTATATATAGTATCATGAGCATATTCTATACATATGTATAGATATATAATTATATACAGCTATAGACAATATTTTGAAGAATTCATTTACTTTTAAAGCATTTCTGCTCAATTTTTTTATCTTTATTGTAAAGGTGATGAACAGGGGCGTTAAAAGTATGTAAAGTAAGATGAGGTGTACATTTCTTTTTAAACACTCTTATCCCTCTCCCACATTTTCTCCCACGTGCCCCTCCCTACTCCTCTCTACTCCCCAAGTTGTATGGTTCATTTCCAACATAGTGTCAAGTCAGTATCATTGTTGCATTAGATCATCCTTTGTCCTGCTGTTTCTGTGACTCTCTTTCCCTTCTGAGGATAGGATAAACTTATATACAAGACAAAGGCACAGAAAACTAAAACTGAAAAAAAGAGAAATAACTGCATACAGAACCATAATAAGAACCTCTTGTTGATACACTTCATTACAAATGGCCCTATGCACTTAACAATTGGGCTATTGAGATGCCCTGTTAAGAACATCATAGATATATTCTGTTAACCTACTTTTCTTTGGGCCTCACTTATCACCTAATATAATTTTTTCCATGTCTTTCCATTACAAGTGGGCAATGTCAATCTTTCTGATGGAAGCACAGAATTCCATTGTGTATACCACATTTTCTTGATCCATTCATCTACTGAGAGGCATCTGGGTTGGTTCCATATCTCAACTATTGTAAATAAAGTTTCAATGAACATGGTTGTGCTGGTAACTTCTGCTCAATTTTTGTCTTGACATCTCAAACATTTTTGCTACATTTTCTCCTATCTTTCAGAGGCTTTTAAATTTAAAGAGTCACATTTTGAACATACAGACATTGTCAGTTACATTTCCTATATTTTCTCTATTAATAATCTCAAAATATATCTTGTGAATCAAAGAGAGTAGAGATACTGTTCATCATTTTGTTATAGAAATTACAATATTGGCTCATAATAAATTACATGCTAATAATCTGGCTGCAACAATAACTGACTCATGGAAAGGATAATCAACAGCCAAAGTGAAAAGAATAGAAAAACATTTTACTATTGACATAAAAGCTCTAATATTTGTTTATAAGTGAAATCTGGCAGATATGTATCCTTTTAGTCTTATAGTCTAGGTATAATTGAGAAAAGGGAAAGAATTGGAGTGTGGACATACTATAAATACATTTAAGCATCAAAAAACCAACTGCTATCCATAACCCAGATTAAGTTAAAAGAACTATAACACAAAATGTGTCTAGATCTTTAGTTATAGAAAAATATTATTTACTAATTGGAAATTTTACAAATTATAACACTTTTATCTTTTTATCTTTCACTGATTAAAATCATGAAGTATCAGCCAGGTGCCAGTGGCTCACGCCTATAATCTTAGCTGCTCAGGAGGCTGAGATCTGAGGATCATGGTTCAAAGCCAGCCCAGGCAGGAACATCCATAAGACTCCTGTCTCCAATAAACCACCAGAAAACTGGAAGTGGTGCTGTGGCTCAAGTGGTAGAGCTCTCTCCTTGATCTGAATAGCTGAGGGACAGCGCCCAGGCCCAGAGTTCAAGCCCCAGAACTGACAAAAAAAAAATCATGAAGTATCATAATGACCTTCAGGACTCTGTATCCTCCTACAAGGTTAACATGGAGTATCAACTTTGTCTTGCTGGCATCAAGGCTGCCCATATAGAGCTGATCCTCCCTTATTAATGCTGCCCTAGTTGTGCAGTTACATTGTTCAATGAACATGAAGCATGAGAGGAGCAGTGACAATACAGATGAGAGCTAGAAGCCAAGTGTGACTATTAATTCCACTGGGTAAAATTTGAGAGTCTTGATTCAAGAAGCACATTGATAGCAACATTTGTGTGCATGCAAAAGAAGGAAAAATTGATTCTCTATTTGCCTTTTACTAACATACAAGATGAAATTTCTCACTCCCTTTGAAAGACACTTGATTTGAAATGTATATTCAGAAGGCAATTTACTCCTTATAAAAGATTCCCAGATACCTCAAACCCTTGAGTAGAACTGGAATGAAAACCACTGCTTTAACAGACTGGTCCCCCCCGCCACCTCACCCCATGCATGTTCTGTGTTTGCTTTCTGCATGTCATCTGATAGATTGCTTTGCCTGAGGCACATATGTTTTGACTCTGTATGAGAAATGTAATAAATATATTGGTTATTTCTTATCAAATGGCATTTTACAGCATCACTTTCCCCCCAAATATCAAATCAAAAAGCTTCCTGAGAATAGCCATTTGGTGTAACACAAACAAAAACTACTTGTTTCAGATAACAGAAGAATAAATAATTTTACCAGTTTTATATCCATGACTGGAATATTGCTCTCCTGATCAACAATAGAAGGACAATGAAACCTTGATATTAATTATCATTCAGAATTTATGAGGTAATAAATGCAGAAAAATATAGATCCACAAGGGAGAGAGTTTATAAAATAAAGTTTGAAACCACTTCATTGTTTTCTCATATATTTAAGAAACAAAAAGGTTGATTCTAGAAAATGATTTATGCTTCAATGATTGTTAAAAACCATATATATATATATTATTCCAGTAATTCTTGTCTCTGAGATAAATGGGAAATCATGAAGCACTGCTGTATTAATGAATCAGGTTTTGGTGTTTAATTTCCATTTAATTTTGCTATTGTGCATCATAGCATGAAAGTCATTGCATCTTTCTCAAGATCCTATGGACCGGGTGTAAACACATACTTCCTTTTATACACTTGTCCTGCTTCTTCAAATAAAGACAAGTTCCTTTGCAATACCTCTTACAATTAAATTTGGTAATTCTATGCAAAAATGCATTTTGGAATATGTTGAATGGCAATTTTCCCATCATTTCCTACAGCATAGAATATTTTACAGTGATTCAGCATGCAGAGTATCACAGATACTCTGTGCTACTTCAGAAGACACAAAGGAGGAAAATACAACAGAAGAAATTTCTGAGTATTATAAGCATTTGGATTTTAAAGGTAGCCAGGCTTGTTGGTGTACCTTTGTCATCCAGCTATGTAGGAAGCATAGGTGGAAGGACTGAAGTTCTAGTTCAGTACTAGACTTAAAATGCAAGATGCACTAAGACAAAAATGACAAGAATAGAAAAGAAAAAGAAATGTAAGCCAACTAAAGAAGGATTTTGAGCTAACACCTTACATAATCATGGCACTTCTATAAAACACAACAAAACACCAAGAAATTGATAACAGCAAAGCACTACTAACTAAACTACATATCCAAGTCAGATTTCACCAGACTTTTTGTTTGTGATCCAAAACTGAAGCTACAATACCACACTTGATTGACTGACGATTGATTCATCATATCTCCTTAGTCCTGTTCCAAACTCAAGAGATCCTCATCTAACCTTATTTTTCATGACCCAGGCAGTTAACAGTTTATTGGCTGTATGTACTGTAGTACCTCCATTTGTATTTCTCTGATGTTTATTTAGGTTCCTCATTTCCAGACTTCTCTGCTATAAATTTATTGCTCTTAAAAAATTTCATACTTTATTTTTTGAAAAGGAAGAGATTTAAGATTCATCTCTTAGAACAAGGAGTCTATCTAATCTCTCTATCTACTATGTATCTATCATTTATCTATCTATTGATATTTGTATGTGCTATCCTCCATCTGTTTTCTTCATATTGATATAAATTTATAGATTCATAGATTTATAGATTCATATAAATATTAATATTTTATTTCTGTGTATATTATTTTGCTTTTCATATTTTCAATAGTATGGTAAAGTATGAAGGACACAGTCTAATTGGTATTTTACATATAAATAGATACTTACATGGCTATACTTCTGCAAAGTTGCCTACAAAGATTCAGATTAGCAAGAACTATATTTTGTTATCCAACAATTTTAAACTCAGAGGGGGTCAGATAAGGAAAATTTAAGTCACTGAACAGAAAAGGAATCATTGTGAAATTACATTTTAGGAGAAAGCTGTATAATGGTGGCAACTGTAAAAGTAGCCTTCTGTTAAAGTCAAGTCTGAACCATAGGATCATTGCCACAAAATTAAAACATATACCAACTAATTCAATGTGATAGTTCCTGTTCCTCACATGCAAACTCTGCCAAAATTTAACAACAAACTGCATTTAGTTTTTCCTTACTTGCTAGAGAAAAACACTAATAAAAAGAACTAAGCAGAAGTTATTATTTAGTCATGAGAGAGAATTATATCTATGGATTTTATTGCCAATTTTCTTGATGAATAGTTAGAAAGAGAGGTATGACTGCAGTAAATTAATTATATTTTTATTTACTAATAAACAATAAGTATGACTAGGTGGGCCTTCATCTTAAAAATGCATATTCAGTGAGACTAACCACTTATATATCAATCAGTTTGATTAATAAAATATTGAAGAATGCGTGTCAAATACTGTTCCATTATTGGTCTTTAATAATAATGGCAACTAACAAAATTGGATACAGAAAGACCTGAAAAGAGATAATGGATTTAAATTGGATTTTTTTCACTTCTCCAGTTCAAATGAGGCTACATTACAACCTCTATCTTAGATAAAAGAAACACGTTTGGGCTCAGCTTTCTAGAGGAGTACAGTTGGGGAAAGTGTTGCATAGTATTACAGAGATACTGAATGTCAGGTCACTGAGAGCTGCAAGCAATACCACTTGAAGCTTTTAGTTACCAACACAGAGAATCAGATGCAAAAGGAAGTGCCCTGATTATATTTCCACATAGCATAGATTTCCATTCAAAGAAAGAAGATCTTAATAACATGGAAATAAAGAATACAGTTAAGAATGCTACAATTCATTCTGAATACCTAGGAAAACTCTGGTGAAAAGATAGATTTAAAAATACATTTAAATTGAAAAAGGTTATCCATGCTTTGTTGTACAATTGTATTTTTTTCACAATTAAAGGAGAAAGTATACATTTCATTCTGGAGACAATAAAATGGTTCCTAGTCACTTCACCTGATTTTAATTTGTTTATGAAAAACAAAATATTGGCTGAACCATTGACTGATTAAATTTTCTTTTGTTTTTTATTATATATTTTTATTATAAAGATTCTCTAGGGAGGGGTTACAGTTACATGAGTAAGGTAATGAATACATTTTTTATTGAGCATTGTTACCTCCTCCTTTGTTTTTCCCCTACCAACCCTTCCTGTCCCACCTCCCCAACTCCTCCTTCCCTTCACCACCACTGAAGTTGTAAAGTTTATTTTCAACATACTGTCTTGTATATCTCATGGTTACATGGGTCAACCTGTATCCTTATATCATCATTTTGTTATTTCCCTTCCCCTTCCCAAATTAGAAAAACGTATAAACAAGATGCAGGGCACCAGAATCAAATACAGTAGTCTTTTAAAAGTGTGATTTTTATTTTACAGGTTTCTACAATAATGAAAAATGTAGATATAAAACAAGTAAAGATATCAGAAATACCTTTTGTGAAGAACAGAGAAACAAACATTTGATTTGCAGACTTCCAAAGAGAATTTAGAAACTTATTATTAGCACTGTTAGAACACAGTCTGGCTTAAAAAGACAATCTGAAAACACTAACCTAAGTTTTTACCTTAGAAAAAGAAAATTGAAACTGAATGAAACCCAAAAGAACTAGTAATTAGAGCAAAAATCAATGACATTGAATACAGAACTCAATAGCGAAAAATTAATGACAACAAAAGCTAGTTTCTTGAAAATGTTAATAAAACTACCTTTTATAGGCAGACTAATGAAGGAAGAAAAGATATAAATCACTAAATTCAAAATGAAAAAGAGACATTATTATAGATCAAAGTGATAACTATACAAATCTAAAGGAATAATGAAAGAATACTATGAAAATTTCTAAGCACACAATATGAAGAGCTGAAAGTCATAATTTACCAAAGTCAAATAAAGGCAGTCTGAAAAGACAAATATCTATTAGAGAAATAACATCAATAATTAATAACCCTCTAAAATAGTAAACATCAGTCTAGGTTGGGTCACTGGTGAATTTTATGAAGCAAGAAATGAGAAAAAAATTATTCCAATTCTCTACAATCTCTTCCAGGAAACAGAATTAGAATGAAAAAATTCTAATCAATTCTATAAGGGCAACATTCCTCTAATACCAAAATCAACCATATGCTACAAGAAAATAATCTGAAGAATAATATTTTTATAAACAGTCAAAAATTCTCAACAAAATGCTAGTGAATCAAATCTGACAACATATAAAAAGAATTGTACACCCAAGCTACATTTATTCAAGGTTGGCTCAACATGAAAATATGAATAAATACAACTCATATCAAAGGCTAAAAAGTTTTTAAGTATCATATGATTGTAACAATAGAAAATGAAGAGTTACATGGCAAAATCCATACCAATTCTTACTAAAAGTAGGTATGCCAGGTTACTTAGAGTCAACACTATTATTGATGGTAAGAAAGTCAAAGCTTTCCCACTAAGATAAGAAATAGATTAAATATATTCTGTTTTTCAACATTATATTGGATTTTTTGGCTAACTTAATAATACAAGAGAATGATTTTAACTTAACAAATTTTGAGCTGTTCAATAAAATGTTCAAGATTGGGTAATTTGTAAAGAACAGAAATTTATTTCTCATAGTTCTGGAGGCTGGGGAGTATGAGATGGCACTGGCATTTGGTATTAGGTTTCTTTTTATGCCATTACATGGAAAAAAGTAGAAGGAAAAAAGGCAAAGGACAACAAAATCATCTTTTAATAACTATTAATCACAGCATTAATCACCTCCAAAGATGTTACTTCCAAACAAGGAATAGCAACCAAATTTCTACTTGAGTTTTTTGGAGGAAACATTCAAGTAACAGAAGATACAAAATTGACACAGTTTGAGAATACAACAGTAAAACTGTTGTTGGCAGAAAACCAACAACAGAAAACCCTGTAACTGATTCTAGCATTGTTGCAGGAGACAAAGTAACTATACTCAAGTCAGGAGTTGTTATATAATTCAGTGGTAAAGGACTTGATTAGTATTCAAACCCTGGAGACCAGGGTTTGATCTCCAGTACAGAAACAAAATACAAATGTCAAAGTTGTTTGTTTTCATATAGTCTAACAATGAACATGTGAAATTTGAACAACAACAACAACAAACAAACAAACAAAACTACCCACCTAATACCATTTGTATAAACACATCAAAAATACAAGGAGATTTTGTGCATAAATTTTTTCCAGTTTTCCTCATATGGATCTTCTTCAATCTTTCCATATGAGCAAAAATACAGAACCCTTATACACAAAATATAAAGATTGAGAAGACTCAATATTTTCAAGATTTCTTCTCAATTTGACCTATACATCAAATATAATATTACTAAATTTCAAAGGATATCAACAAACTAATTCTACGGGGTATAATGAAGAAGAAAGCTATCCAGAAGAGTCAACACAATACTGAAAGAGGGAAACCAAATGAAGTATGAAATTCCAATGAACTTCCAGTAGATAATACAGAAGAAATGAAATGAAAAGCAAAATGAACAATAAGAAAACTAATAAGCAAATTTAAAAGTGGGCCAAAGACTTTCATATACATCTCAGCAAAGAAGGGAAATAAACATCAGGAAATGAAAATGGAAAGCTATAATAACATACTACTAGCTACTTGTTAAAATGTCAAAAATCTAGAAAACTGACAATGTCAAATGCTCTTGAAAATGTGAAGCAATATGAACTCCCCTTCAACGAAATATGCAAAATAGTATAGTCACTTAAGAAGAGAGTTTGTCAATGTTGTATAGAATTTGAATATGCTCATGTAATAGCCCAGTAATGATGTCTCTATGCATATCAGCATCTGTACATGTAAAGATGTTGAAAATTTAAATCCACACAAACCTGCAAATGAACATTACTATCAGCTTCAATCTTGATTACCAAAGTGCAAGAGCAGCCTAGATGTCCTTCAGTAGATGAATGGATCAATAAACTGCAGTTATCAGAAGTGGAAAAATCATTCAATGTTATAAATAAATGAACCATCAAGCCATAAAGAGACATAGAGTAACCTTAAATATATATTACTGATGGAAAATTAAAACCAAAGTATGGTCCC
Organism: Dipodomys ordii; assembly: GCF_000151885.1. NCBI lineage: Eukaryota > Metazoa > Chordata > Mammalia > Rodentia > Heteromyidae > Dipodomys > Dipodomys ordii. Next base: position 741,793 of record NW_012267420.1, read on the forward strand.
CACTATGTGGCATCCTATAAAAAGTAAACCTATGAAAAGATTGAAAGATTAAGTGATCGTCGGGGATAGGCAAGGGGAAAAGATTCACAAACAGAGCCCAGAGGATTTCAGAACAGTGAAACTACTTTACTCTTTAATGATGTGTATATGTCAATACACATTTGTCCAGACCCATGAAGCATACATCTATAGTCAATGCTAATATATACTATAGACTTTGACAATGGGTCAATGTAGATTCTTCAGTTATAATAAATGTACCATGCTTGGGAAAAATGATAATGAGGGATGATATATATGTATACATACATACTTTTATATTAGGTGTAGACCTAAAAATATTCTGAAAAAAATGAGGTCTTGAATGAAAATATTTAATTGAGATGACATGTCAGCCTAATTCAAAGAAAAAGTATTCAGACCCCTGGATAACTTTCCCCAGAAATTAAAAAGAAATATGCCACTGCCAAGAAGACTTTTGGGAAACATAGCTGTAGAAGATTTAAATACTGCACAATATGCATATAGAATATTATTTTCAGCAAAGGGCTACCAATGTTCATGTATAACATAATCAGATATTAAGCAAACATAATACAAGTATATTATTTCAAGGGAGAAAAATTCCGTAGTTCAGCAAGGCATTGTATGATATCCCATGGTAAAGTCAACATGAGTTGCTAGGAAACCTAATAAAAAAAAGAAAAACAGAAAAATTTAACCACAGAAAGATTTGATATAAATCTCCAAGCAGAACAATTTCATTTATGGTGTTTATGTGCTGACCTTTGTGAGTCTTGCCATGTTCCATAGACTAGCCTTAAATATGCAACCTATAATAACCTGTAGCTATAAGTATACCATGGGATGATCAGATTTCTTTAAATGAATGCCTGTGCATTCCTAAAGCCACATTGTCTGTTCATCCTTCAGTTGAAACAAAAAGTTGTTCATCATTCCATGATTCATGTATGTATGTGTGTATGCATATGTGTGTGTTTATGTACATATACATTGTGTGAATAAACATGCACTGCTCATTTATAAGGTACTCTGATGCAGATACTGGAAAGATAAAGTGAGGAAAACACATTGTTTGCCTAATGCTAAGATCTAGTAGCAGATGCCAATGTTCATCTAATATTCACACAAAGAAATGTGGAGCAATAATGGCAGTAATTGCAACAGAAGAGAAAAACAAGTTGCTTTAAGGTTTTTAAATGGTTTAAGTTGAGTAAATTGGAGAGGTTGAGAAAAGCTTTCCTGAGGAAGTATCATTTCACATAGTCTATTCTGATAGCAAGAGTATGTGAATGTAAACTAGGTGAGAAAGAGCTACAAAGATTTTAGTAAGTAAAGTCCTGTTGCAGGATGTAGCATGGAACACACTAGAAGACAATAAGGCTTTGTTGTTGTTGTTTTCTTTTTTTTTTTTTTAAGGGCCAAGGTAAGGAGTAGTGTAGAGGTCAGGCTAGTCATACCCTTGTAAATTCTGTTGCCTCCTTTTATGCCAATCACATGGGTGTTACTAGCAGGGGCATAATGCAATTTGATCTACATTTTATCCTCACTTTGGCTGCTGTATTAAGACACACAAGAGAGGTGGCAGAAAACAGGAGGAAGAGAAGTCACTTTAGTTGGTACCCAGGCAATGAAGGTTGCAATGTTTAGCAGGACAGCAGACAGATGAGCTCACATCAATAAATATGTTTAGGAAGAAAAATGAGTAAGACCAGCAATGATTGTACATGGGGTGACGAGTCTGAGATGACTCCTGGAGCTTTTGATTCCTATTTTCCTTACTTTAATAGTCTTCATTTTCTAAGATTTGGGTCATTAATTAAAGCATCTGACAATCCATAGCCTTCTTGGATAAAGGATCCAAGGGGAAGGAGGTGCCAAGCACAACACTGACATCTTCAGTTTACGCAGGAATGTGACATTATCTCAAATGAAGAATGGCGAAAGTGAAAGTGATCTAAGGTTTGTCTATGTATTCTTGCTCAATTGATTAGTAACATTGGCTATTTTGAGCAATTAGCTGAATATTCAATATGTAAAATATGTCAGAGATAACTGACAGCTACAGATTTGTGCTTAGCTATCGACAGTGGAATGTCATTTGGGAAATTAACGTCACCATCAACACCTGTACAGACTGTATGGCTGTAGACTCATAGCTTAAGTCCTAGTGGTGCTTTTCTACCATCATTTCTCATCCACTGGCCTCATACAAAGTCTATATGCCTTAAAACAGAGTAAAGGTATGAGACAAAGGTATCAGTTTCCCTACAACATCAGAGGTAAGTTCTTGATGACCACAACCCTTGATTTGGGTTGTTAGATGAGTAAGAAACCACTTCTATTGTGTCATGCCACTGAAATTTGTAACACTATTTGTTAAAACCGCTAATGATGCCTTACTAACATAATGGAGTCTGATGTACAGATATCCATGGAAGCTCTCAAGATGAGAAACAGTTCTAGAGTAGATGGGAGACTTATGACCTGACAATTCATTTTAGAGTCATCTGCACAATGGTGATTTTAAAAGTTCTTGGTGTTTGGATGAGATAGCTTAGGGAGAAAATTTAGTTAAAAGGGGACAATAACCTTCTCAACGGCAGTAGATATTTTGTGTGAGCATGGAAGCACAGATGAACTGGTTTCCAAAGTTTCATCTATTCAATAATAAACATTTGCAATACATTTCTATTTTACTATATGAATATTTATTAAATACTAACTCAATCCCAGGTATAGTGTGGAATACATGGATACAATCAATTTTTTTAGGTTTTAAGAAATACCACTACAATAATGTAACAGGGGACCCCATCCATCCTAAGGTCAGGGAGTGGTTCAGAGAGGACATTTTACTGACGTTTTACTAGGAGTGAGGCTGGCTGAAAGAAAAGTGAATGGGTGCTCCTCCACAGCCAAAGGAGCAGCAAGAACCTCCTGAGTTAGAGAGAAACTTCAGACCCTTTAGGAGACAAGAGAACAACCATGAAGAATAGGGCAGAGGAGGACCGGACGGTAAGTTGGAGTCAAATAGGATTAAGGATTAGATTAAGGAGATGGGTTTCATCCTATATAACAAGACATAATTCTATGGTTTATCCAGGGGAATGACACTAAATACCAAGAGTATAACAATATTTCAGGTGTGTGATAATAACTATGGTTTTAGGAATTATTTGGGAATGTCATCCCTCTATTTTATACCATCACTTCAGAGAAATCTTAATAGTATACCAAGCACTTTCTTACTAAGTTTATTAACTCAAATCCTTTGTTTGAGTGTAACTTCACATGTAATATTGTTTTGTTATGTGCTAGCATTTGGCCTTCAGACCTCACACTTCCAAGCTGACACTACACCACTTGATGCCTACCTCCAGTCTTTATATTTTCTGGTAAATTGGAGAAGGAGCCTAGTAAACTCATCTGCCCAGGCTGGCCTTACCTCTAAATCTCAACCTCCTGAGTAACTAGGATTATGAACATGACCTACCAGCGTTCGGCTATATATAAATTTATTAATATAAATATTCTTTTCTCAGGAATAGTATCAGTATAGAGTCTACAGAAATTCTGCAACACAGGTTTTTTTTTTTTTTTAGGTTTTTTTTTTTCAGTCCTGGGGCTGAACTCAGGGTCTGGGGACTGTCCCTGAGCTTCTTTTGCTTAAGGCTAGCATTCTACCACTTGAGCCACAGCACCATTTCAAGCTTTTTCTGTGAATGTGTTACTGAGGAATCGAACCCAGGACTTCATGCATGCTGGGCAAGCAACTCTACCACTAAGCCACATTCCCAGCCCTGCAACACAATTTTATAGGATTTTGACATTCACTAAAATGAGCAATTCAAAGGAAATGAGTTATCAATTCATATTTACTACTAATTATTATATAATTTATCAAAAATATTGACTAGATCAGGTAATTCATAGGTAAATAAGACCCTATCACCAGGAAATTCACTGTGTATACATAAGGGGAAAAATGGTGATGAGCCAGTATCAAGAATTCTAAGTACTATATGAAAGCAAAGGGAGGCCAGAGGTCCCAGGAAAATCCCTGCAGAGGAGATGAGATTTGTGTAGGAACGCAGAACATAGGTCAAGTAAAAGTTTGACAGACTGCCCATCAGGCAACAACATTCCAAAGAATGCAAAGCAAAGGAAATAAGAAATGTAGTTTTATTATATAAAATGGTAACAGTTCAATTTTTAGGTTGATTATAGAAAGATAGTTTACATTACACAAAGAGTCCTTCACAGTGGTTAACTGGCCCACACAAGCAAACCTCCCATCTTTTATCTGGTTCTGCTTTTTTCCCCAGAGCACTTACCAGTTCTATCACACCCACATCGCGTAAACATTTTACATATGCATTATGTTTATTGCTTACTTCTTGCCTCCCCCCAGGAGAATGTAAGTTCCACCAGAGTAGCCAGTGATCTTCCTCTGTTCTGTTCACTGAGTTGAAACATCCATTCCACAGAGCAGATACTCAATAAATGCATTGGATGACTGAAGCTCATCCTCTGAGCCAACTGCCATCAAAAATTTAAAGAAGTCATCACATAGCCCTGCATCAGTGCATCATGCACAGTCATAAATCCAGTGTATTTACTATCCTAATATGGTTACATGATAAAAAGCCTCAGAAAATATTACTTTACCTTAAAATTTTTTAATAAAAGACAAAAGTAATCACAGAGAAAAGTTCAAACCACTGGCCTCCAGCCTCTCTGCATTTGTCACTTTCTCTACAAACCATGTTTCTCGCATCCCCATCTCCCCCCATAGAAACTCAGACAGCTTCTTCTCACCTAACAAAGGACATTGGAAAGGATTCCGGGTTTCCAGGCTATGAGGCAACCCAGACACCTATCTATGTAGTATCTATCTAGGCTCATTTATTTGTGATGCCCATCCCTCTGCCCAGAATCTGGACACAGGAGAATCAAGCTCACAAGGTGAAGCTAAGGCTGCGTGTGGTGCTATGAAGGTGAAATTCTTCGTCTGTGAGCCAGAAGTCTCCTATCTCCAAATAGTATACCAGAAACAGCAGAAGACTAACTTATTAACTTGCCAAGAGGGTACAATTAAATCCAATTGGCTCCAGAATGTGAACACCATTCTGCTCTTTTTCACCATGTTAGAGAAATCATTCCATAATATCACCTTTCCCTCCTAAGTTTCTAATTCTATGTGTCAGCACTGGCCCTAGATTTGGATGTAGCTTGAACAAACATGCCTCTGTGCATGCAAGTGAGTATATCTTTGAAACACTATTCCCTTCTTAGATATTTTTGCTAGATTACTCTGAAGTATAGTGGTATCTCTCAGTGAAGAAGCAGAAGAAGCAATAGGCTGTTCCGAAACAACAAAGCAAGAATAAACAAATCATTAGAGGACTAATTTGGATTGTTTCTCTGGGAGTTTGGTAGGAAGTTAAGAGTGAAAGATAAAAAAATCAGAAACAGGATATAAAAACACAAAGAAAGGAAGTTTTTTAAAGACAGACAATTGTTTAAAGGATTTGCTTAGCTAGCTCAAGTATAATTACATAAGTGCTAAAATAAAGTCACAATGAATTGAAGAGGCTGCTAAGTTTCTATTAATGGGAAAAACTTTGAGGGAAAACAATGTTACAGTTCTATGGTTTAGAGTTCCATGCCAAGTTCAGATAGCAGACAATGATAAATACAACATATATTGTTTCCTATATCTAAACCGTTTTAGTCCAGTTGTTTCAAAAACTTTGAGGATTCCTGACTCTTCCTCTAAAATTTCCAAGTTTTAAAAGCCAGAGAAAACAGGACATTTATGGGTCATTCTTTTATCTTTATTTTTTTTGTTATTATACAGGTGATATGCAGAGGTGTTACGGTTACATAAGTCAGGTAAAGAGTGCATTTCTTTTTGGACAATGTCACCTCTTTTTTTAATCTCTCTGTCTCTCGATTGGGCTCTGGCTCTCTCTGATTCTGTCTGTGTGTCTGTCTGTCTCTCTTCTCTTTCTCTCTATGTCATTCATAACAAATGTTTATCAGATTCCTTTCAGTTTTGCAGGTATGAGTTGGACTTTCCAGGGGGTTCTTTAGGTAGGAATATGATAGACAGCAGAGATAATCCTAGCAGCAATTCTTTTTCTAGCCAAACAATCAAATCAAGTTACCCTTAATAAAGAAAAGGAAAAGAGATGGAGGAGGATTGCTTTATATAGCTATAAATCATAGCAATATAGCACAGTTATGACCCCACCCTTTACTGACTCACCTGACCAGTTTCAGTCCAATGAACTTAGTAAAATGATTTTTAAGACTTTATTCTGATACAATGAAAGAATGATACACCTGATTTTTTCACAAAATGAAAAGTAATTTTTAAAATGATTTGAAAAAAACTAAAACTAAAAACTAAAAAGATTATTTGAAGAAACATGAAGGGCCTATGTTACTCCTTAGTTACTTGTCCATTTAAAAGAAAACTTAAGTCTGTTTCAATACCAATTCTCATACATATCTTTGGACATTTCTAGAGGAAAATATCTTTAATGACTTCTCCATTACCATACAGAACTGGCTGCCTCACGTTGTACTGTGACAGCACTACTTAACAGATATGAATTTAATCCATTTTATTTAAAAGTTTATTTCAAGAGAGGCAATTAAGATTTAAGTTCCAAAAAAGTAGTTAAAACTTTACTTTTTCTTCAAACTATAACTTACTCATGCAAACAGCCATTAGTAAAATGATACTTTAAAGGAAAATGTTCAAAGGAAGCAGTCCCAAGAGTGATAACTCAATAATATTTGTAGTTTAAAAATGGAGATTACTTCTTAATTGCTCCTAAATTCCAATTGCTGCACTCAGAATAAGAAGCTGAGCCATCAAACACGACACAGTGGGGCCTGCTCCTTCATCTTGTCAGTTTTCTTAAGAATTGGAACCTTTTTCCTTAACTTACCTTACTGTACCTGTACCTTACTGTACCTGAGGTTGCAATACCAACAAACTAAAAGGAGCTGCCGCAGGAAAATAGTCCCTTTTAGTTTGCTTCAGAACATTAACTCATCTCTCTAGAGACCATCCCAATTAGATATATTTGGTAAGAAAATGGAGACAAAGAGGTCACATGGATGAATGGTCATAGCCTCAATTGTACAATGTGAGACTGATCTGAATGACTGCACAAGCATCCTTGGGATCCAACATAATATTAACTAGTAAATATGAAACTGAATTGTTTTTTCAAACAGATTTTGAAAAAAGAGCTAATAATCTGATTCACAGACAGCAAGTTAGTCAACAAGCTTGCACAAGGTCCTAAACACACAGGGGCACTTAATATATCCCAGATCCCTTTTGTGACTGAGCCTTTCATCCTGGATGTCCTCTTACCTCAGATTCCTCCCTGTCTTGCAAGTTGCCAACCACGCTGATGTGGAATCGATACCTATTCAATATGTGAAGCTAATGAGGGATATTAGAACATATTAACCGCCATTAAACAACATCAAAGAGTTTTGATGGAACCAGAATAGCTCCACATTCATAGTATCAGATCTGGAGCCCACAACACCACTTCCATTTCCTTTTTGAAAAGGAAACAGAACTTAGAAAAATGAACCAAACACTTCCAGTCTCTCCAGCAATAACAACAAACAGAAGCTCCACCAATAGACTGGGTGTGTCAGTCCTTCAATGAATTTGCCCTGTGGCAGGCTGCCTCAGAAGTGTGGACACTTTATTGTGGCCTTGTTTATGGTCTTTTGGGTAAATGCCCATGAGTGGGATTGCTGGCTTATAGGAAAGCTCTATGTTTAGTCTTTTGAGGAACCTCCATACTGCTTTCCAGAGTGGCTGAACAAGTTTACACCCTTACCAACAGTGTAATAGGGTTCCCTTTTGACCACATCCCCCAGCATCTGTTGTTATTAGATTTCTTGATGATAGCCATTCTAACTGGGGTAAGGTGGAATCTCAATGTTGTTTTGATTTGCATTTCTTTTGTGGCCAGAGATGTTGAACATTTCTTCATGTGTCTATTGGCATTCTTTTTTCCTCTTCAGAGAAGTCTCCTTTTAATTCTTTAGCCCACTTATTAATGAGGTGGTTGTTTCTTTGAGGATTTGTATTATTGGGGGGTATTAATTTTTTAAGCTGTAAGTATATTTTTGATATGACGCTATTGTCTATTATATGTTGTTTGTTGTACAGCTAGTGATGATCTTACTATGTCCTTTGTGATGCAGAAGCTTTGCAGTTTAATACAATCCCATTTATCCAGGCTTTGCTTTGATGTGTTTCTGCATCTTTATTTAGGAAGTTGCAACCTGTACCAAGGAGTTCTAGTGCTTTACCTATCCCTTCCCATAAGATTTTAAGGATATCTCAGCTTACATTGAGGTATTTGATCCACCTGGAATTGATTCTGGTGCAGGGTGATATATAAGGATCTAACGTCAGTTTTCTACATGTATATAGCCAATTCTGCCAGCACCATTTGTTGAAGAGGCTGTCTTTCTTTCATCTAGTGTTCTTGGCTCCCTTATCAAATATTAAGTGGCTATAGGTCTGTGGGTTCATTTCTGTGTCATCCATCCCATTGGTTCTCAGGTCTACTCTTGTGTCTTTATTACTATGGGTTTTTAATAGAGGGTGAAGCTTGGTTTTGATATTCCTCCAGCACTATTCTTCCTGCTAAGGATTGTTTATGCTATTTAGGGTCTTCTATTATTCCATATGAAGTTTTGGATTGCTTCTCTATTTTATTAAAGAATGTTGGGATATTGGTGGGTATCGAATTGAATTTGTAGATAGCATTTTAGCAGTATTGCCATTTTCACAATGTTAATCCCCCAATCCAGGAGCCTAGGAGATTTTTCCACTTCCTTAGGTCTGCTTTATTTTCCTTTTCCAGGCTTTTAAAGTTTTCAATAGAGAGATACTTTACATCTTTGGTTAAATTAATTCCCACACTGAATGTACTGGCAAAACTATGTTTTTTACAGCATTATTTATCAAAGCTAAGATATAATCAACTCAGATGCCAGTCAGTAGATGAATGAATCAAGAGAATGTAAGATATAGATATAGATATAGATATATAGATATATATATATAATGGAATTCTATGCTTCCACCATAAAGAATGACATTGCCCTATTCCTAAGGAAATGGAAAGACTTGAAAAAATCATATTAAGTGAAGTAAGCCATACAAAAAAACATAGGCTCCATGCCTTCTCTCATTTGTAATAATTAGTATATGCCTAGAATAGTCCTAATAGAAGATCACAATAGCTCAATGGCTATATACATCTAACCATATAAAAAGATATTAATGCAAATAAACTCCAAGATATGGGAGTTGTTTGTTGCTTATTTTTAGGTATACTATTTGCAGTTATTTTTTGTATTTTTATTGTAAAGATACTATTCAGAGGGGTTACAGTTACATGAGTAAGGTACATGAGTACATTTCCTATTGAGCATTGTTACCCCCTCTTTTGTTTTTCCCCAACCATCCCTTCCCTCCCCACCTTCCCAACTCCTTCCTTCCCCCCTCTGAAGTTGTAAAGTTCATCTTTAACATAATGTCTTGTACATCTCATTGTTATACTTTTTCCTTTCACTTTTTTCTTTTGGTTTATTCCCTGTTGTTACTGTTTTTCATTTTGCTACCCTTTGTCTTGTATATAATTTATCTGTCTGGGGAAGAGAAAGGGAATTACAGGGGTGAGACAAAGTGTGAACCAATGCAATGGTGATACTCACTAGACACTTCGTTGGAAATGAACTTTACAACTTGTGGGGAGGAAAGTTGGGGGAGGGAAAGTGGGAGAAATTGAGAGAGGGGATAACACTGTTCAGAAAGAAATTACTAGTTACCTTACTTATGCAACTGTAACCCCTCTGTAATCACCTTTACAATTAAAAAGAGGTGTGGTATACCTGCTGTCGAAAATTTAAAGAAAATACATAATGGAATTAATTAGATTCTTTTATGTTGAATACTAGCATTTCAAAATACAAGAAAATCTTTTGAAGTTACCACACTACTGTCCAAAAAAACTTTAACATATGATGCTTTTAACTCTTCCCTTTTATCACTATTCTTTTTCTTCAGATCTAAGTTTTACCTGTTTGAAATTTGAAAGCCCTTAGCAAATATGCTTAAATATCCCTGAATTTTACTAGTTTAACCATAACAGTATCTCACCTAAAAAGTGTTCCATTTCAAATGATTCTTTAAAATACATGCCTAATACTTTCACATATTCACATTTCTGCTAAATCATGTGTTAAACAGATTGAAGTAAGAATCCATATTTACCTAAACTGCAACTTCTTTTATTGCTGTTTTGCTTTGAAGTCAAGCCTTCACACCCTTGATAAACTTTCTTAATGGGGGCTAAGGGTCTACCATTTGGCCATACCTGCAGTCCAGTTGTGTGATGGTTAACTGGTGATGACATTTCAAACACATTTCTGCCTGAGATGGCTTGGAACTACAATTCTCCAAATCTCAGCCTCATGAGTACCCAGAATTATAGATGTGGGCCACTGAGATATGACTTAAACTGTTATTCTTTTAAAAAATAATTTTTATTGAGATTAAGTGATTACATAAATTTACAAAGTTCACAGTGTTATGAGATGGTGATACTCAAAGTCACAAACACATGTTAACCTTCGCAAGGCAAACTGTTATTATCATGGTCTATAATGTTTGTGACTTCTATAAGCTTTGACAACACAACTATTTCTTCCATCTCAGATGATATGTACATTTATTTCCTTTTGCTTAGTGTCAGCTATTCCCTCTTTCCCTCTCATTCGCTCCCTACCATCGCTGCCCTTGAGTTGCTTAGGTCATTTTCATCAATGTCCAGGGCAGCTGATGGGCCCCTCTGTTGAATATTTTCCCCTGTTTCCCTCTGATTCTGTACCTTCCTTCTAGCTTCCTTCAGATGTGCGTGCACACACACACACACACACACACACACATACATATATATACATAAACATATATATATACATACACACCATATAAGTGGTCAAAAGCAAGAGTCATTTAGAAATGATATGACAAAATGAGTGGAGGTCCTCTGTTTCTTAAGTCCTGTTTACTTTGTCAAATCTCCTTGTATTTTGGACTCAACATCCACATATCAGGGAGACATGTGCTGTATGTCTCTCTGTTCTTGGCTTACCTCGCTCAAAATGATTTGTTCTGGTTCCATCCATTTCCCTGCGAATGTCATTATTTTGTCCTTTCTAATGGCCGCATCAAAATAATATAGGTACCACAATTTTTGGATCCATTCATCTGTGGTGGGGCATCTGGGTTGTTTCCATATCTTGGCTATTGTGGACAGTGCTGAATGAACAGGGAGGTATATGGTCCTTGTACCCTGGTTTTTGTTGCTCAGGGTAGATGATTAGAAGTGGTATGGCTGGGTCATAGGGGAGGTCTATATTTAGCTTTCTGAGAATCCTCCAGACTGCTTCCCAAAGTGGTTGTATTAGTTTGCATTCCCACCAGCAATTCAGTAGGGTTACTCTTTCTCTACATCCCCTCCAGCATTTGTCGTTGGCTGACTTTAGGATGTGGGCCATTCTGACTGGGGTAAGGTGGTATCTCAGGGTTGTCTTTATTTGCATTTCCTTTACAGCCAAGGATGATGAACAATTCTTCACGTGTTTCTTTGCCATTTTTATCTCTTCCTCTGAGAAGTCTCTCTTTAGTTCCCTTACCCATTTCATGATTGGTCTGTTAGATTTGGGAGGGATTCATTTCTTGAGTTCCCTGTATATAATAGATACTAGGCCCTATATTGTCTATATATTGCCTATATGTCTGATATATTTCTGGAAAATTTAATTGCTATTCTTATTGACTGATGTTGACTAATAAAATAAAATCTACTAAACACTTGAACACTGCCATTTACGTGTTTTAATCTGATATATGAATAAAAAAGAAATGCTCTAGAAAATTAAGGAACAAAATTAAAACTGCCAAGTTGTTATGAGTTATTCCAGGGACAAAAGAGAATAGTATCACAAAATGAAATATTGTTCAATCTTAAAAAGGAAGGAACTTCTGACATAGACTACAACATGGATTAAACTTGAAGACATTATTCTAAGTGTTGGAGAGGTTTTGAAAACTCTATTTTTTGTCTTTTCCTTTTGGTACTAGGGATCAAACTCAGGATGTTGCACCTGCTAGGCAAGTGCTTTGCCACTGAGCTACTGCACCCCAGCCCCAGTTTGCTATGTGAAGTAAGCCAGTTACACAAAGGAAATTTCTATGAGATAGTTACAGCAGTCAAATTCTTAGGGGAAGAAAAATATAAATAGAAAAATGGGGAATTGTTTCATGAACACAGAGTATTAGTGTGGAAAAAATTAGGTACTGGAGATAGATGGCGGTGATGGTGGCCCAGCAAGATGATTACATGGCTACTACAGAACGGTGAATATGGTTATGCATACATTATAATAACCTTAAAGAAACACTAATCCAGTTTTGTTATAATAAAACTAAACTAAAAAACTAAGATGATATTTTGGGTACTATTCAAACTGCTTTGATTTTTCTGATTTCACCTCGCTAATCTAGAGGCCAAAGCCAAGAAATTACTCTTTTCCCTGAAGTCTTTATCCTGCATGTGTTATTGGTGGTGCCCAAAGAGGAACCTTACTGAGACATCTAAAAACAGTGTTCTCCTTCGTTTCAGACCAAAGAATACTACATAAAGGGATCACCACACTAAATCCATGCCTCTCAGTGGATACTAAATGTGCTCCCAAAGGACTAAAAGCAGTCATGTACTTTTAACTGCAGAAATTAATGTAATTCAAAACCGTTTCTTTCATCAAACAGCAGTTCTGAATCACCTTTAATCTAAGTCTTCCAAAAGTGCTTTGACTGATTTGAGTTACCAGTTTAATGACATTTATTCTATCTCTTCAAGAGATGAGCTGCTGTTTGAAAACACATACCATCCCAAATGCCACATAAGGGTTTTTTTTTAATCATTGTTTTTAAGGCAGCCATTGCGGGATTTTAATAGATGGCAAGATAAGTTGTTTTGATGTGTTCTCAGTTACTGAATTATGCAGCTGAATCAGTTTCAGTGATTCTCAAAACAAAGCTCCAATAGAAATTGTGTTTTGGGACAAACAGCATGCCTATTTTAACCACTCTTGTGGTCTCCATTGATTCTTTTAACAGTAGTTAAAATTATCCCCTTTGGACACTAAGACAATAGTATACAATAGTTGGTGGGCTGGGTCTAGAGGAGGCAGCATTGGGGGAGGAGTTAGAAATAACACTTCATATTTTTGGATTCAAAACAGGTAGCAACAAGCTTGTGTAATGGCTTATGCCTATAATCTTATCTACTTGGGAGACTGAAATCCAGAGAATCATTCAAGGCCAACCTGGACAAGAGTTCACATGATCCCATCTCAACAATACAAAATGTGGATGCGGTGCCACATACCTGTTATCTCAGCTACACAGAAAGTATAAATAGGAGAATTATGATTCAGGACAGCACCAGCAAAAGGAAAGATCACACCTGTAATCCTTGCTACTCAAGAGGCTGAGACCCGAGGATCACAGCTCAAAGCCAGCCTGGACAGGAACATCTGTGAAGAGACTGTTATCTCCAATTAACCATCAAAAAACAAGAAGTGGCACTGTGGCTCAAGAGGTAGTCCCAGACTCACAACTGACAAAAAGTAAATAAATAAAAGAAAAGTAACCAAAACAAAAAAATGGCTGGGAGCATAGCCCTGATGGTAGAATACCTGCCTAGAAAGCAGGAGGCACTATTTTCAAAACCAACAATGCCAAGATAAATAAGAGGATATATGTTAGTGCATGTAAAAACTGATTATTAGATAAAATGTATTAACTGCTTGATATGATTAATCTCTTTTACGGCATTAATGCCTTTTGAACACTACTGCTATCTCCTCAATGGAAGTTATTTTACTAAAATTTAATTTTGCATAACCATAATTGTACTATGATTTAAATGTACTTCCCACAAATTTACATATGAACATCTCTCAGATGATGGTATAAAGGTGATTAGGTTATGAGAGCAGACCTTAAGACCCAAGTAATGTGGTTCGTGCCTGGAATCGTAGCTACTAAAAAGGCTGACAATGGAAAGACTGCAGTCAAGGCCAGCCTAGGCCAAAAAGTTCATGAGACCCTATCTGAAAAATAACGACCAGAGGGGTGCCAGTGGCTCATACATGTAATATTACCTACTCAGCATCCAGAGGATGGTTGTTTGTAACCAAGCTGGAGATGAAAAATATGTCTGCTAGATTGTTAGATCCTATTTCTAAAGGAGACACCACACCAAAAAGCATCGCTAGAGCGCCTTCCCCTGCTCTTCCCTCCTTTCTTCCTTTTCCCCTCTCTTTCTCTCTCATGCTGGGAAGTACATTCAGGATCTTGTGTAAGTAGTCTATACTGAGGTAGACCCCCAGTTCCTTTTTGGGTAGAAGAGAATTGACCTCAGGACAATTTTCCAGGCATATGCTCTACCACTTGAACCCTTCCACCAGCCCATTTCTGTTGGTTATTAGACAGGATCTTATTTTATGCCATCCTCCTGTTTGCTCTTTCCTGCATCACAGAGATGACAGATGGATACCTATGTTTATCTGTCAATAGCTTTTGAAATGATAAACATTTTTTTTTTGGTTTGGGGCTTGACTTCATGATCTGGACACTGAACCTTTGCTCTTTTTATTATAATTTAATTATAAAGGTGATGTACAGAGGGAATATAATTATATATGCCAGATCAGTACATTTATTTTTAATCAGTGTCATCCTCTCCTTAATTTTCTCCCAGTTTTCCCCCTCTTGACTTCCCTCCCCTCAAGTTGTATAGTTCATTTCCAACATACTGTATAGTTCATTTCATTGTATATAGTTCATTTCCAACAGAGTGTCTAGTGAGTATCACTCTGAATTGGTGCACCCCTTGTCTCACCATTTCTGTGCCTCTCCTTCCCCTACCCAGATCAGATAAACTTATATACAGGACAAAGGATGCAAAAATCAGAAACAGTGACAAAAGGTAATAAGAAAAACAAAAGAAAAACTAACTGCATACAGTACAACAACAAAAAAAAAAACCTCTTATTTCCATTTCTTGGAGTTCATTGGGATAGGCATCATTTTACATGATCAATAGCACTTAGCTATTGAGCCATTCTGATCCTCTCCTAAGAATATCCTCCTTTGTTCTCATTGTGTGAATGTTTAGAGTAATGTTTGATTAATCATGTCCAAGTGTAATCATTTGCCTTACTATCCACCATTTACTTGTAGATTTATACACATGTTCTAGCTATTATAAATGAGGAAAACCATGCAGCCTATGTTTCTTTGGGTCTGGCTTACTTCGCTTAGTATAAGTTTTTTGAAGTCTTTCCATTTCTTTAAGAATGGGGCAATGTCATTCTTTCTCTTTTTTTAAATTTTTTTATTGTGAAAATACCATACAGAGGGGTTACAATTACATACGCAAGGTAATGAGTACCTTTCTTATCAAGCATTGTTGCCTTCTCCTTTGTTTTCCCTTCCCATTCCTTCCATCTCCACCCCTCCCCAACCCCTGCCCGGCCAAAAGTGTAAAGTTTGTTTTCCAACATAACGACTTGTACATCTCATTGTTGCAATGGGTCCACCTGTATCTTGTTTGTTTTTGCCCTTCCCCTCCACAAATTATACCAACATCAAATACAATGAAAGCAGGGGTTATACTGTGGGGGAGGGACATACAAAGTAACAAAGAAATCACCTTATAAATATGTTAAAAACAATTGCAAGAGAGAAAAAAAACATTTGAATTCTTATCTTGGGGTTCATTTCACCTAACACCAACTTATCTGACCTTTTCTGCTTGTCTCAGATACTAGTTATTGCAAGTAAGGGAAACCATGGGACCTATGTTTCTTTGGGCCTGGCTTACTTCACTTAATATAATTGTTTCCAAGTCTTTCCATTTCCTAACAAATGGGGCAATGTCATTCTTTCTGATGGAGGCATAGAATTCCATTGTGTATATTTATCACATTTTCTTGATCCATTCATCTACTGAGGGGCATCTGGGTTAGTTTCACATCTTAGCTATGGTAAATAATGCTGCAGTAAACATAGTTGTGCTGGTAGTTTTAGTATGGTCTTGTTTATGATCATTTGGGTAAATGCCCCAAAGTGAGATTGCTGGGTCATAGGGGAGCTCTATGTAGAGTCTTTTGAGGAATCTCCATACTACTTTCCAAAGTGGTTGAACAAGTTTACACTCCCACCAACAATGCAGGAGGTTTCCCTTCTGTCCACATCCCCTCCAGCATCTGTTGTTATTAGAGTTCTTGATTCTAGCCATTCTAACTGGGGTAAGGTAGTATCTCAATGTTGTTTTGATTTGCATTTCTTTTATGGCTAGAGAGGCTGAGCATTTCTTCATGTGTCTATTGGCCGTCCTGCTTTCCTCTTCAGAGAAGTTTCTCTGTAAGTCTTTAGCCCACTTATTTATTGTGGGCAGTTGTTTCTTTGAGGATTTGTTGTTGGGGAATATAATTTTTTGAGTTCTAGGTATATTTTAGATATGAAACCCTTGTCCATTGTATGGCTAATGAAGATCTTCTCCCAATCCGTGGGCTTTCTATTGATCTTGCTAGCAATGTCCTTTGCCATGCAGAAGGTCTAAAATTTCATGCAATCCCATTTGTCCAACCTTTCTTTGATTTGTTGTGTTTCTGGGTCTTTATTAAGAAAATTTCAGCCTGTGCCAAGGAGACCTAGGGTTTCTCCTATTCCATCCTTTCTTATGGAAGTATAGAATTCCAAGTACCTGAGCTCTTTTGCTCAAGGCTACCACTCTACCACTTTTGATTCACAGCTCTACTTCTAGTTTTCTGATGATTAACTGGAGATTAGAGTCACACAAACTTTCCTGCCCAAGCTGGCTTCAAACTGTGATCCTCAGATCTCAACCTTCTCAGTAACTAGTATTACTGGCATGAGCTACTGGTGCCCGGCTAATTGTAAATCTCTTTAAGCTCTTATAAAAGTGACCTTCTAAGCAAATCTAGGAGTCAGCCAGTGGCACAGGAACTGTGGCACACTCCCACCTCTACCTAAATGTCTCCAAACTGATATCCTTTCCTTTCTTTCTTTCTTTTTTTTTGGGGGGGGGGTCCGGTCGTGGAGCCTGAACTCTGGGCCTGGGTGCTGTCCCTCAGCTCTTCAGCTCAAGGGTAGTGCTCTACCACTGGAGCCACAGCGCCACTTCCGGCTTTTTTCTTTGTGCTTATGTGGTGCTGAGGAATCGAACCCAGGGCCTCGTGCATGCAAGGAAAGCGCTCTACCACTGAGCCACCTTCCCAGCCCCTGATACCCTTTTCAATTCTTATTTTCAGCAGACCAGTCCTTTGTTCTTTCAGTTCCTATTGGGTAAGGTTAAATTTATTGCCTTCAGTGGACTGTCAGTAAAATGTTTCTTCACTTTGTCCTTTCAAACAGTTGTCATTGCTTTACACTGAATCCATGCTGGTGTCCATGAGCTCTTTTTATTTATTTATTTATTTACTTTTTTAGTGCATGGGCTTTATGAACTATAACTGCCTGGATGCCCAGGGGCATCTTCAATTTCTTCTCAGAATCTCGATTATGTATGGTATTTCTATATATATTAAGATGGTTAGAAAGGTCAAAAGTGGTTCCAAAATGAAAAAATATGTATTTTCTGTTACATGCAGACAAATTCTATTACTTACAGACAAACTGTCAAAGGTCATGTAGTTAAGGGTAAATCTAAAACTAAGCCCCAAGGATCCTGCCTCCCAGTTCAATATTTTTTAACATCTTAAGAACTGCTCTGTGCATTGCCTACTTCCCCAACTGCTTGTTTGTTTCTATGTCCTCTACAGTGATCTATCATTTCTAGTAAAACAGCCCTGACAAAAACATGTTGAATTTCAAATCCAAAGCTGTCCTAGCCCTCCTTCTCTTCAACTCAACCTTTTGCCCTTCTGGTTGCTCTTCTGTTCTCCTCTTGTCTAATCTCTTGATGATAAACTCTGGCCCTTCCCCAAATACTCCAAGTACTTACTTTCTCTTCAATTATTCCTTCTCTTCAAATCCCATGAATGGCACTTCTAAAAGCTTAGCCTTATTCCTCTTCTTGTTTCCCACTCATCCAATAAGACCCAGATCTGAGTCAGGAATTAGCAACATGATTCCAACAACTAAGTTAAGAATTACATTTTACATAAAGTCATAATTTTACCCAAATCTACCTATGTACCATAAATCTCACTATACTTCCACAAATATTCGAAACATGCAGATCATTGACCAGATCAAAAGAGGCACATTCCTTCCGCTTGTTGTTGGTGGTGGTGGTGGTCATGGGGCTTAAACTCAGGGCCTAGGCATTGTCCCTGAACTCTTTTGCTGAAGGCTAGTGCTCTACCACTTTGAGCCACAGCACCACTTCCAGTTTTGGGGTGGTTAACTGGAAGTAAGAGTTTCTGCCTGGACTGGCTTTGAACCCCAATCCTCATTTCTCAGCCTCCTGAGTAGCTAGGATTACAGGTGTAAACCACTAGCACAGGCAACATTCCTTCTTTTTTTAAAATCTCTGATGTTAAAGCACATAAATCTTATCTGTTTCCAGTACCCAAGGAGATATATATCATTGAACTTTCCAGAAATAAGACATTAGAATTACTGTAATGTTTCCAACCAACGCAAAGCAATTCATTGTATCCTCTTTCCTTGTATTCCTCAGCACCAACTATACAATTCCCATTGGATATATTCATGGAATTTTTATTTATAACCTCCAGCATGTGGAACTCCACTGGCAAAACTTAGAGAAGACTAGCAAAGAGCTAAGCCTTTGAAAAGTTTCAAAGTTAGGAACCAAAAGAACAAAGGACAAAAAACGTAATAGAAAATGAGTTTTCAGAGCTTAGACATCATTTTTTTCACAGCTATTCCATTGTGGAGAATTATAGCTCTAGCAAAATTCACTTGGTTAGATGTAGTAAATCATCTCATTAAGTGTGGGAAGAGTGCAAATGAATACTTTCCAAGCAATATTTCTTAATTCCACATGAAGCTTTGAAAGAGTTAATTTATCTTAAATGGATATTTAACTGCAATCATTCATTCTCATCCCAACAAGAAACATCATCAATATAAAAAAAACTGAAGCAAAAAATTTAACAAATTCAAATTTATTTAACTTGTGAATAATAACTGACTTGTTTGCCCTGGCTATCAGAGATTTCGTACCATTTGCTTTTACCAGGTTTAAGAAAAAAAAAAACACTGAAAATCTCATTAACTTCTAAAATTGCATTATTTACACCCATCTTCTAGGGAAGGAGATTGCAAAAGTAAACAGTATTTTTAAACTTAATGGCTCCCTCATCTGCCCAAAGTGCTACCATGTGCTTCCAACAATGTACCCTCCATTACCTCCTCCCATCTTGCCCCATTGATACACCCACAGTAGATTCAAGCTACAAGCCTCTTCTACAGTATAAAGAAAGCAGTGACCTATTACTACATACTGAATTCCTCCACTTACATAGTCTGATGATAGTACTGGGTTTATGTAATGTCATGGGGTCTACACACTGCAACTGCAGAACATTGTGATTTCCAACTCTCAAGTCAAATGACAAACCAAAAAAAAAAAAAAAAATCATAGCCAGTATGATCAAATCAAGGATTCTCTTGATACTCTCCATTGGAGTAGCATCTTTCTTGGTACATTTTTTATTGTAAAAATACTGTACAGAGGCTTACATGAGCAGGGTAATGAGTACATTTCTTATCTAGCATTGTTACCTCCTCATCATCCATCTACACTGTTTTTATCAAGCTCTGGCTTGACAGCAGCTGCTCCCATTCTCTAAAACTAAAGAGAAGATCCCTGACCTTAAACACTGGGGACAATATACAGAACTTGTTAAGAACCATTCCACTATAGGCATATAACTATATTTTCAAACAAAATAAGTCCCCTGTATCTTTTCATTTTTAACTGATCTGAGATCTGACCTTGGGACCTCTTGCCTGCTCAGCAAGTGCTCTACTACTTGAGTCACTCTGCCATCCCTTCGGTGCTTTAGTTATTTTTCAAATAATAATAAGGATGGCCACAATTATTCTATCTATGGCTTCTAGACTAGATAAGATTAGTGTACCACCAGGCTAGCTTATCTCAACTTCCTGGTTGAGATTGTGACTCACTAACTTTTTGTCCAGGCTGGCTTCAAACCTTCATCATCCCAATCTCTGCCTTTCAAATAGCTGGCATTACAGGTGTAACCACTTTCTCAGACTATTTCTGTTCTTTTTCTTCCCTTCTATTTTTTGTATCAATACTGTGTTTTCTACTGCCTGTACACAAACAATCAAATCCTGTTAAACTACTTAAGTTGGAGAATGCAAAAGACAGTAATCACCGGATGTATCTTTAGTATTGCACACATGCTTTCAGTCCTTTTTCTAACATGTTTTCCTTGGTCTGTCAAATAGTACATTGTAGATGGTCAGTACAATGTTTTAAAGATATCATTTTTATTGTGTATAGAGCACTGTTCTGGAAATAGTATGATCATAAACATTTAGATGACCATTCAACTCAGAGTTATTTAAAACTTAAATATGACATCTCAGTTCCAAGATCTGGAGAAAATTTATAACATATTTATTTAATATACTGTTTTTCTCAGAAGAGGTTGGGTTGTTTTTCGTTTCTGGTGTTGGTCCTGGGGTTAAGTCAGGGCCTGGATGCTATCTCTCAGCTTTTTGCTCAAGTTTAGCACTCTACCACTTGAGCCTCAGTGCCACTTCCATCATTCTGGTAGTTAGAGGTAAGAATCTCAGACTTTCCTGCCTAGGCTGGTTTGAATCATGATCTTCAGATCTCAGCCTCCTCAGTAGCTGGTATTACAAGTATGAGACACCAAGACTTGGCAAGAAAAGTGTCAGGTAATCAATTTAAATCCTATCGGATTATTATTTCTCTTCTTGCTATTTTTACAAAGTTCAATTTTAGCTGAAAGAAATAAGGCTTAACATCCAAAGCAATGAGCCAACAGTCTACTTGCAATTGGTACTGCTGGTCACGCTTCTCAGCTTTCCATTCTAGTCCAAGGGGTAATTTGGGAACTGGCACAGATTTCTACTTTTAAAAGCTAACTCACTGGTGTCCCTTTAATGTCTCTTTACTGGAAGTGCATCCTAAATAATTACCCAGCTGGTACAGGACCTCTCTGAATGCTTCTCTAGAAACCTAGCATTTCATTGCATTTCCTTTAATTGAGTGCTGTTTTTCTTCCTTCCACTTTCTTTAAATCAGCAAGTAAGACTGGAAATCCTCAAGACTCAGTTCAGACTGTATTCTCTAATTAGATGATTGGAAAACTTTAATTAATAAGATGACCCCCGCATAAAAAAAAATCAGGTCAGATTGTTAAGCACTTATAACTTACAAATTTTAGCAAGCACTGACTTTTGCAAGTCAGCCAACTTTGTTAGTTTTCAACAATTCTTTAATTAGGCTAGTCAGAGAGGAGCAGGCACTAATGTGTGTCCTGGCTCGCTGCCAGCAGGGGATAATTGCAATCTGGCCAACCTAAACTTCCACTTGTTTTAAGTGAATACAGTAGGCTCCTCCATTCCCGTCTCTATTTCACTGTGCACTGATATTTTCTGGAAGAAACAGATGAAAAACTCTTTGACCCTTAGCAACATGGGTTACCTGATCACAAGACTTGCTGTAAAGCTACCACATCCAGAAGAAACGTGTATTTGAACAAAACCTGAACTCTTATGATACCTCCATTCTTCCTCTTCCTCTTTCCCCAACCTTCCCATTCACCTGGATATTCAGAAGATTCAAGTACATCTTTGGCTGAAAGACGAGCTTTTCCTCCATCTAGTTTTAAGTTTAAGGGTTCACATGTTTCTTTGTTTTTGCTTCTCTGTTTGCTCTTTTGTTCTGTTCTGTCTTAGAGAAAAAGGCATGATATATGAATTGATCTCTACATTAATATGAGCTAGAAAAGCATCTTCAAGCCTGGTTCTCCCACAGCAAGGTAATTTTAAAGTGAAAGATTTAATCATGAAACCATCAAGCCAAAAGGATCTTTAAGAAGTCATGTAATTTTTTCCTTCAGACATGCAAATTGTAGTCCACCAAAAGACTGTGACCCAAAGAAACCATGCTTGATCATGAGAAGTTATGCAGCAGATAGGATAATTTAAAAGATAAATCTCTACCGTTTTACTAAACTTCTCTGAAAATAACTGGGCTTTCTGGTAAATCAGGATATCAAATATTAAAATGCTTGCTAAATATTCCAAGCTTTGCAATCACCTAAGAAATATTAATAGCTTAAATGGTTTTCAATTTTAAGTTGCTAAAGAGCATTGGTTGAGTGATGTGTGTGTGTGTGTGTGTGTGTGTGTGTGCCTATGTGTATCTGTGTTTTTAAGTACAAGTAAAACTTTCTAAATTCTTTAGTCTAAAAGTGATCATTTTTAATTAATAGCCATAATATTCTTAGTTTACCCAAATATTTTATTGCATTAAAAGCTTATAGCTTGATCTGAAAACTTCTCTTCATTTTAATATTTATAACTAGCTCACAATTGACAGTACTTAGCATTATTAAAAACTTCTTCATAAAAGACTTCTCAATTCAAAAGAATGATACTATATGCACATTTTTAATACAACACCACATTTAGGAAAATATAAATTAAAAGTATTCAATAACCAAAAGTAAAGTCTTTCCAGGCACTGAAAGAAAGGTGACATTGACTGGATCTTAGATAAAAATCCACCTGGCTCTCACTAAACTGAGCAAAACAGCCAAGAATGCTAAAGGCTTGGTTGAGCACATAATTGACCATAAAAAGAAGCTTTCAACATTGCAGCAGATTCAACATTGCCTTCCAGCTGATATTTCCACAAATGCTTACTCGGCAGCATCTTTCCTAATGAATGTCTCAACCTTCCTCCCCAATCTCTCTTTTCCCTCTTCTTTGTCCCACGAGTCTTTATAGCTACTAATCCACTTGCTTCTCTTCACTAGCTTAGAAACACTGAAATCACCTACAGTATTTTCTAAATGTCTAGATTGTGAGGGTGTTTCCTTGGTGATTCTATTTCCATAAGTGAATTGGCTGAGGGAAGGTTGCTAGTGCTGACTTAGTGAAAAGCTAGCTCCAGATAATTCTGACACAGGTCCAGGTGTCCTTGCTGTGACTCATAGCTCTACAGGGTCCAGGCTCAAGGCCATTCTTTCCACTCATGATTCCTCTATTATCCTCTGGACAGTCAAGATCTGTGAGGAAGATCACCTCTTATTAAATTCCAAGTGTTCTTTTCAGCTCCTTGCTTCATCTCATCAGATCTCAACAAGGGTGTGAATTCTCAATTTGGTAATGTCTAGAAACATTCTTGATTGTTGGCCTTGGGTGTACATCATTGACAAAGAATGTGTGAGACTTGAGATAATACAAAACATTCTGCAATGCATCACACAGTTGCTCACAAAACATCAAGGTGGCCAAATTTGAGAAAATCTGTCTGTAAGTCTATCTTCCTTCCAGAATCTCTCCACTCACATATTCCTTCAAAAAATATGGCCATTGATGCCAAATCAATCCCCAACCCACCTAGATCCTTCCAGATTTCTCCCACAGTTTTTCTTTTGCAGTTCCACCTGCTTTAACTAACTGACCCCAAGTTCTAACCACTATGTACAAGCAGCAGAACAACCTTGTTCTTTCTCCACTGTGGTCTTCTTCAGTCTCTTCTGTTTGGTGAGTCATACCAAGGACACCTTTCACATTGTCTGTGATTACTTAACTCAATTGTTGCAACACTATTTAAGTGTTCGACTTATCTTTTTAAAAAGGCTACAAAATAGGGACTTTACTTCAGAAAGTAAAGATAGACCATAATGGTCCCATCCACATGATAACATACTTACCTGTCCTGATCTTATTTACAATATGTTTAACTGTACATTGAATCCCAAAAGGAACCCAGTACAGTTAGGCATTTTTAAACATTGTCATATGAAGTACTATAACTTTTGAATACATAATAAATATCAGTTTGAAATTTAAACTAATCTTGAATTGTTATACCCACTAGATATTAGATGTATGTTAGAAAGATGACGTCACTTTGGTTAGATCATATCCTAGTTGCAAAATGGTAGAAATACATACTTAATTTATTCAGCTCATGTTCATTATGCCATTCATGTATAGCCATTTTATAAATCTTCCTTGATGAAGCTAACTTAGTAATTACTTAATTTCCTCCCACTACTCACGTTTTAACCCATTCACTTAAACGTGACGACTATAACACAGGTTAGGAAACAAATCCAAATAAAAGTATTCTACTCCACTTCCCAACACCTTCGTCAGGGCCCCATATACAATTAGCACTCAGTTCATTATATGGAATATTTGTATTCACACGATGAAAAAATTAAAATATGGGCCCCCCAATAACACTGTGAATCTTCAAGTATTCAACAGAAGTAGTTTGTATGTATAGTATGTATTAAATCATTATATCAACATCAAAAATCCATTGAGATGTATTTATCTTAATTTAAGGGGAAAAATAAGTTACTAAATTGTGGCATTTAACAAAACTTGAGCAGCAACCAAGTGATAATAATCACTTTGTTCTTACAAAAAGAAATTAAACGTTAATAGATCTCTATTAGGGATTAAGATACAAAACCATTGTTATAAAATTTATACTTACAAAATGTAAACTGAGTTTAGGCTATATGCCTGCTGTTAGAGAATTTCTCCTGAGAGGAAAATAAAGTTATTTCAGGACAGTCTGTAAAATAATAAACTGAGTGCTGTATCTGTAAAAGCTAATTTCGGAGCTTCACAGCAAAGTTCTCAACAAAGGCAAAAAGATATTCTGGAGGATATGAATTCATTAATCCCCATAGAACTTCACAGTAACACTTATTGTTTTAAGTGGAGTAGTACTTACTAAAACTTATTGTTTTAAGTGGAGTAATACTTGCTTTTGAACTGTGAGATGTCTATTCAAGGTCCCTCCATGCCCAGGACCATTGGTAGAAAAAGGAAGGAAGCCTTTACCAAAGCGAACAGGAAAGCAAGATAATAAATGCTATGGAATGACCAAAACTTAACTACCATCTTTGGGCTGAATAAAGTAAACCCACATTTTATTAGAATGGACAAAAGTAAAGCTCCATTCATTTCTATTGATAAAAGAAGTCCATAATCCTATACATAGCTCTAATGTTTTAGAAAATCACAAGCCATAGTTCCACTATCATCAACTTTGTCCTCTCGTTTTATTAGAGAAGAAAAGAAAGTCAAAGAGCTCTTTCTATACCACCTGTGTATTATCAAATTGACAATAGCTTCTAAAGTCTTCAAATACATAGCTTTCTCCCTGTTCCCAATAACTCGAGTTAAATATATCTACAGACCCCATTTCCACTCCTGCACATCAAGCCACTCAAATCAAGCAAAGAGGTAGCTACTGAATACACTATCCCACATACAGTGCATTATCTCTAACCTGTGTGGTAATGAGGGAGACAGGTCAGACTCACTGTATCCACAAGGATAAATTTTGACCCCAGGAACATGTTCCCTCCCACCACAGTAGGTGCTGAAACTAAAATGGTACACAGCACAGCCTTTCTGGAAAGACCACAACCACAGAAGTTAACCCATCGCCAGGAAATAGTTTTCTTTACCCATTGGCACTTACAGAAATGCTTCCCGCTTTTTTCCCATGGTATCTAAAAATAATACCCTAGGAGTTCACGTTATCTATCTCCTATGGCTAGAAGCCCCCTCTAGAGAATACAATCAAATAAATATCAACCACAACTTCCGACATAGCAATGACCCCTCTATCGTTTGACACATAACTGTCAGTTAAAGAATCTGAAATAACTCCTTATGCCATTGTGTGGCTAGCACAATACAAAGACTTCAGTGAACAAAAATAGTGGGTACTGGTTTGAATATTCCCTGCCAAACTAAGACCCATTTGTTTCCAAAGAATAAAGCATTGTCAGGGGTTTTAAATGTGTTACTGTTTTGGAGTTTATGCATTGATTAGAAAACAAAAGTCAGTATGAGGACTCTTCACCACCTGCCCTAAAAAGGGAAACAAGGAGGAGGATTGACACTGGAGGAGCCAGCTCAGCTCTGCATGCCAGATAGATATGGCATTCCTCAGCCACTGCTTTCAAAAGGAAGTGCATCTGTAGACGATCTCTCCATGGTTCTCTGACATGCCAACTATCCTGCCACAACTACTCACACATGGCAAGTTCTTCACAACACCAACCACTGAACCCAACTGAAGTCCAAGTTAAAGTCTCAAGTTTGTTGTATGGAACGTAATTTCCAGAAACTCAAGTGAATATAACACCAGTAACAGCCAAGTACCTGCAAACACGATTTTTGTATTTAAAAGTTATTTTAAATTATCTTTAAGTCATTGTATAAAGGAGTTGTTAATTGGCATTAACAAAGCAGTTTATGAATACAATGTATCTTGATCGATGTCACCCCTTTCAATATTCTGACTCTTCTCTCCCCTATCCACCCCTTCCTTCCATCAGTCTTCTTAATTTTGTAGGCTATCCATTGGATACTTTACTGCATTCTTCCCCTTTTCATCTCTTCATTTGTCTACCCTTTCCCTGTCCCAGCCCCCACCCATTTTGGGTACCCTCTTCAAGGTGTGTACTTTTGCTGAAATTTGACTTTGGCTTAATATTTGATATTCTTAAATGTATTCCTATATTAGTACTATTAGAAATTTGCTTACCAGGGTGCTTCTGTTCTGGGTATTAAAACTTTATTATTTTGAACAATCATTTTATATTATATTGCATCCTTAGTCTAGATTAATAGTTCACTGAAAATTGTTTCTCAAAGCTTTAGTTGCATGAAAGATAAGTAGGGAATATTGCTAAAGGATAGGTCTTCAGATAATTGCAAGCACTTTGTAAACCTTAGCTGTGTTAAGTGGAATTAAGCAAGAGTTTCTTTAATGTTGGATTTATTGGCCATTATATATTATATGACCTCAGAGGTGAGGAATGAGAGTTAGTGGAATATTTTGAGGGGCAGGTTTCTATTAAATCAACTTTAGAAATACTTTCTGAGGGAGGATGCAGAGTGGTTTGTAAAATGCACATTTAACTCTTAATGAATACTTAAGAAGGATATATATATATATATATATAATATATAGTATGCTATTTTACCTATGCTAAACTACTTTTACTTAATGTTATGACCTCATTTATATAGCTACTTCTCCCCAGATACAGGTGGAAGAAGAGGAAAGTATGTATATCACATATAAGCTAGCTGTTAATACAGTGAAAATTCTTCTAGGATGAAGGAACTCCAAAAGGTTATATCATTATGAACTTCAATAATGTTGACTTTAAGTACAACCTCAGATGCTTTAAAGTATCCTGGAACACAAATGAGTCAGGAATTATTTGTCCTATTTTTGAAATGAGAAAACAACACCCAAAATTATAAATGGCAGTGCAACACCAAAGCACCAGACTTAATAGAGGAAAACCTGACTTCTTAGTCCAGCTCCTTTCCAGAATACTCCCTCCTTCTCTCCCAGGGATGTGCTTAGCCCAAGTAGGAGCTATTCCACAAACAGACTGATGGCTCAACTAGTACAGAAAGGCATTTAAAGGATCTGGTCCCATTTCAGGATAACCAGGCACAAGGGTTTTGTTCAGATTCTTCTACTTCCTTATTCACTGCAAAGACCAAATGCTGTTAAAGAAGTCTTTCTTCTCTGTGTCTTACTTAAACTTTGAATAAGACAAGAGTAGATGTCAAAAGTAGGTACACTAATCTAGAAGAAAAATATGCTTTTACATTATTAACATGACAAAGGGAGACAAAATGAGCTAATTGCCTAATTGGATTGGAAATTTTCAAAAACAAGTTTATGTACACCCATGTGACAATATTAAGTAGAGACTTAAATACTAGTTCCAAAGTTCTCAAAATCTTGTTAAAAACTAGCAATATCACTGTCACCTGAGAATTTCTTAGCAATACAACATGTCGGACCTATCCCCAAATCTAACAACTCAGAAAACTGGGGATAGTTGCCAGAGACCCCTGTTTAAAAGCCCTACAAGCAATTCCTACGAACAATCAACTTTAAGAAGTCATCTCTGCTTTATCAATGGGTATTTTAAATTTATTTATTTAAGGTCTTTCCAATAACAGAAATTTTGGTAAGTCTTAATCATGATCCACATAGACTTCATATTTGTGTAATTCAAATAGCAACAATCCATTAAGATTATTCTGACCATTCATCAGAGATCAGTTAAAAAATAGGAAATTTTAAATGGAAAAAATAAATGTTTCTTTTTCCTACAGGGGTGATTTTATACATAACTATCAACATTCCAAGCTATTACTGAGTAGAACTTTGTCAATAGCTGGATAGAAATTCCAGCATCTGAAACATTGTTTTCTGGTCACAAATAATGACAGAAACACAGCCAGGGATTCTTTCTCTTGTTTCAGAGGATTGGGAACAACTGAACTCTAGTGGGAAGAGCAAGGAACACTTACTCTGCAAGAAGCGGCCTTGTCTTATACTCTTTCATTCTCTAGTGCTTACACCAGCAGCTTCTATTTAAGAACCCCTCAGACTACCTGGGACAGCCTGACCTAACTTTGCCTCTATGAGCCTAAGTAATCCTGTGTTGACCATTATGGTACCATAGAATTAACATAGGGAAAGTTCCTTGGTCAGCAAGGCCAATAAAAAATACTGAAGCACTTCCTGCTACATAGAAGGGACTCAGTAAGACAAATGTTGTATGGAACAGAAACATAGGCTCAGAGACAGGCCTAGAGTTTCACAGACCTTGACTTGAATGCAATCTCTCTCCCTTATTAAGCAGGGGACATCTGAAAAGTGGTAATTGTTTGGCTTCTCCATTTCCTGTCTACAAAGTGGGGATATGTTACTAAAGGATTACTAAAGAAGATTCAGTGACAAAACATCCACTTATTTATCATTCAGGCTGCTAAATAATAAGGTTTTCATTAATGTTTATGTATTTTACTAAGCTAGATTTTTTAAAATAAACCAAACTAAGCCAGGTGCTAGTGGCTCATGCCTGTAATCCTAACAATACAGGAGGCTGAGATCTGAGGGTAAAAATTTGACGTCAGCCCTGACGGGAAAGTCCATGAGACTCTTATCTACAATTTACCACCAAAAGCCAGAAATGGACCTGTGGCTCAAGTAGTAGAATGCTAGCTTTGAGCAAAAACACTCAGGGACAGTGCCCAGGCCCTCAAGCCTCAGGGCCAGCACACAGACACAGACACACACACAGACACACACACACAGACACACACATACATACACACAAATATGTGTGTGTGTATGTATGTATGTATGTATTCACATACATACATACATCAAACTACCAAAATGCAAATATTGCTAAAGCAATTTATTTCAAAATTTAATTTTAAAATGGCATTTTTGAAATCAAGGTGAGCATGTGATTCATAAGTACTTTCAGGGGCTGGGAAGGTGGCTCAGTGGTAGAGCGCTTGCCTTGCATGCCTGAGGCCCTGGGTTCGATTCCTCAGCACCACATAAGCAAAAAGAAAAAAAGCCAGAAGTGGCGCTGCGGCTCAGGTAGTAGAGCACTAGCCTTGAGCTGAAGAGCTGAGGGACAGTGCCCAGGCTCGGAGTTCGGGCCCCACGACCAGACCAAAAAAAAAAAAAAAAGTACTTTCAAAAGTAAAAAGTATTAGCATTAGAAAACATTCTATTCCTATTCAAGGTTGGAAAACCAAAAGTCTACAGTTTATATGATAGTAAACATTTCAAATCTCCTGTCAATTACAGCCAATGTTTGTTTCAGAATCTACAGAAGGGAAATAGAGCTTCCAGGAAAATGAAAAAAGTAACTCCTTCAGACACTAAGAGCTTCTATATCAGAACATACCTGAAATACTAAAGAAGAAGAAAAAGGTTGTTAATTTTATTCTTCTCCCTAATCTAATGAAAAAATATATGAATTTACCTTGTTCCTTCATGATTTTCAGATGGTCTTCAATTTTGGGAGGAAATTCTACAAAGAAAAAAGCTTTACATAATTGTATTTCCTTGCCATAGAAATTAGGTGTAAATACTACTTATTTCTAGAATTACTGCGGCGAAGGAGGGGAGATAAAGGGTTCGTACAACAGCATATCTTTTTTTAAAAATATTTCTCATTGTTACTATAAAGGTGATGTACAGAGGGGTTACAGTTACATGTAAGTTAATGAGTACATTTCTTTTTTTTTAACAGTTTCATTTCTTCCCTCATTCCCTCTCCACTCTTTTCTCCTCCCCAAGTTATATGGTTCATTTTCAACATAG
The DNA here is from genome assembly GCF_000151885.1 of Dipodomys ordii. Lineage (NCBI taxonomy): Eukaryota > Metazoa > Chordata > Mammalia > Rodentia > Heteromyidae > Dipodomys > Dipodomys ordii. Next base: position 772,380 of record NW_012267420.1, read on the forward strand.
TATCTAGTGAGTATCAGCACTGCATTTGTTCACCCTTTGTCCCATCATTTCTGAGCTCCACCTTATCCTTCCGAGACAGATAAACTTACATACAAAAGGTACAGAAATCGGGGCTGGGAAGTTGGCTCAGTGGTAGAGCACTTGCTTTGCATGCCTGAAGCCCTAGGTTCGATTCCTCAGCACCACATAAGCAAAAAGAAAAAAGCCGGAATTGGTGCTGTGGCTCAAGTGATAGAGTGCTAGCCTTGAGCTGAAGAGCTGAGGGACAGCGCCCAGGCCCAGAGTTCAGGCCCCACGACCAGACCCCCCCCCAAAAAAAAGGTACAGAAATCAAAAACAGCAAAAGCAAAAACAAAAAGCAAGCCCAAGGGGGGGGGGAGACCTGTAGTTACAACAGAGTATCTTGATGGCCTAGATATGTGCTCTGTAACACTGTCAGTGACAAGTCCACATAAGACCACAACTCTACTGTGGACCTAGCGTGGGTAGGTTGTACCACTGGGTTTGTATAAGTATATGCTGTGATATTCATGTAATGACAATGATTCCTTTCTTAGACTCCTTTATCAGCATATGTTCTCATCAGTAAATATGTTACTATTTTACTGTATTACCAAAAGCAACGATTTCACTGCCAAAAAGGTATGGGAGACTTCATTCTATAGGCAGAACAAAATGAGAAGAAGTATTTTTCCTATGTGTGTGTTTGGTTTCGTAAGTCCACATCAAACACAGTATGAAAATAGTGTAGTTTAATTATAAGTAATCATGACTTCAGAATTACAGAAATAACAGTCCTAGGCTGCTTGAAATTCTACCAAATAGCCTAACTTGAAAGCCAGTTTTTAAATTTTTAGTTACTACATGTCCATACTGTTGTTAAATAAAGTTAGTAGTATAATTTACTGAGGCTGGGACACAGGGCCTCATGCTCTCAATTCAGCTTTTTCACTCCCAGCGAGCGAGTGCCCCTGTCCAGCCAGCCTCCCTCCCTCCCTTCTACCCTCCCTCTCTTTCTTCCTTTCTTTCCTTCCTTCCTTGCTGATTAACTTAAGATAGAGTGTTGCAGAGTTTTTGACTAAGGTTGTATTTTTTTTTTTGCCAGTCCTTGGACTTGAACTAAGGGCCTGGGTGCTGTCCCTCCCGAAGCTGCTTCCACTCACAGCTAGTGCTCTACCACTTGAGCCACAAAGCTACTTCCAGCTTTTTCTGAGTAATATATTGGAGATAAGAGTCTCATGGACTTTTCTACCTGAGGTTGGTTATGAACCATGAACTTGAATAACTAGGATTACAGGCATGAGCCACCAACACCTGGCCTATGGCTGACTCTGAACTACCTCAGACGTCAGCCTCATGAGTAGGTAGGATCATAAGCTTGATCCATTAGCACTTGGCCCATTGTGAGATTCTTACCTAGCAAAGTAGAAAATCCAGCCTGAAAGTAAATCAGCACGAGAGAAAGAATGAGGGGGGATATCCATTTTCTTGTCTGGGCCACTGCCCTAGCATACCATACAAGGGATGCTACACATCCTTTCATTTGAAAAAAAAAAAAAAAAAACAAGAAAAAGCTCTACTGGAGTCAAGTTTACCTATTCCTGACTAAGTACATGTGGTAATACAAGAAGTTGTTACCTGATTTGTTAACCAGAAAATAGAGCTGGAGTATGGACAGTGGAAGGAATTTCTACCTTTTACCCTGGTAAACAAAGTAGGGCAAAGTAGGCAAAGTAGTGCTACATTGTCATGGAAGGGTGAATTACAAACAAAAGCATGCCTCATACTACTTCATAGAGAAGTAGAAAACATTATGAAAAAGAGTTATTTTACAGGTTGGTAACCTGATTGCATATTTCTAGTTTGTAACTTTCTAAAGTACTGCATGAGTCTTCTCCAAGAATCAGATCCATTAACAATGTCAAGATTTCATCAATGTGAACTTCAAAGTACTCAGAGCAGAGGAAGCTATCACTTATAAACTTTCGAAGAACTGTCAAAAAGAACCACAAGATTCTACCTGCACTCTTCAAGACTCCTTCGTGTTAAGTGCTTTAACTTCTAAATAGTAACCAAATGTCAAACAAATCACAGAAATCACAAGTTTACCTATAGCATTTCATAATTATAATTTCTTTCATTAAGTCTCTCTACTTGTGGTGACTTTAAATACAAGTCATATACATAATAATTGTATCATCCAAAGCTACCAGTCATTCTTTAGTTTCCAACGTTTTGCCACTGGGAGCAATACACACGCGTACTAACCTAATTGTTAGCTGCACCTGTTCCGAGTAAGCAATATTTCAGAAAGGAGATGCGTGATAAAAATACCATGCTCTTGTCTTAATCTGTTGAATGTAAATCCAGATTTTTTCCTTCAAAAGCTGATGCCACATACGCTTTGTGCCACACAAGAGTTTGATGTGCAAAATGTGGGCGAGTTTGAGCTTCCCTACTTGACAACAAAGCTGTCTTTAGAATCCAAAATGAGTTCTATTCTTCTATATTGTAACTGGGTGATTTTTTTTCCTTGCAAAATACCACATTACTTTTTTCAGCATTTGTATACTCTGATTCAAATAAACACTGAAAAAGATGCCAAACTCTTTCACAAGATGCTGAAAGTTGTAAATAAGTTAAATTGCTCTTGTCCTATACTACTAAATAAATCCATCACTGAAAATTCAAGTGTAAACATTTTGGGAACTCTGAAATCTTCAGTTTCTCAGCATTAAGGAGAGCCATGGCAAATAGAAGTTTAATTTCTTGAGAGTATGAGTTTAAATCCCAGATTCTACCCATACACCCAATCTGCTTTCAGAAATCTCATCCCTTTTTGAAGAAATCACCCTAAAATCCAAGACTAGCATAAGTATTTAGTTCATATATTTCAATTTATATTATACATGGACAGTTTTTTTCATAAATTGGAAGTTGGCTATCATATCTAATGAACAGAATTCTAATTTATTGTCTTACAAGCTTATTTTCTGACTTAAAAATATATTTATCTCAATGATTAGCTTGTCAAATAATATCAGTATATTCAAAATAATTAAGGGCAAAGATATAGAATCCTGACCAATCGATCCCTCCGAAGCATTGGTCTCTCTCCTTCACTGGTTAAATGACCAAAATATTGTATCTGCTCTGAAAATAGTCTGATGCATGATGCCTATTACTTCTAAAATACCCAAAGATAACTTGTATTTTCCTAAGATTACATCAAAATTGATGTAGATATACATATTCCTTTATTTAAAATGCAAACATACTATCTGTAGGCTTGGAAGATAATGTTTTCAGAACCTAGTAAAGTTATATAATAAAATATTCTTATCTTAGACTATTTGTGAGATTCAATAAGTTCAATTAATTTAAGACTTTTTCATACAACTACAAAACCAAAAGGTAAATATTGTAATAACTCTGAATATTTTAGAAGGGAACAAAACTGAATGGCTTATGTCAGCCATTGGTATAAAGGTAATAACTTAGTCTGAGAACCTGGTTTATTTGTAAGAACAGTCTTGACTAACAGCTAAAAGATTCATAAAGCCAAAAGAAAATATCTAAAGCACAGGTAACATATATACATCCACCTATATTTCAGTCCACATTTCTGCAACTAATAATTGCACAAGAGGTTTTACTTATTTATAAGTAGTAACAATTGCCAAGAGTTTCTGAAGTCCTTCCACCCTATCAACAATTAGATTTTCTTTGTCCTTTGTTTTTTGTCTGAATCTCTGTATTAACATGGCTGCTAATTGTGTTAGCATGGTAGCACATACAATGTGAGGAGGGAAAAATCACATCACACTTTTAAAGTACAAGATACTCTTTAGGATTCAAACATTTGCTTGCTAAGATTCATGCTCCTGTATTACAACTACTTCTATTTTGTTAAAGAACTTAGATGGCAGAGTTTCCTTTCCATAAGTGAGATAGTAGTTCTCTACTGCACCACTGCATGCATGTATGCATGTGCACACGCACACTTGCACTATTGGCCAAGTGTGCACACGCATGTGCACGCACACATGTATGAACACACACACCTTTACACGCATCGTGCTCCTCTGTATATCTAGTTTCTCGTGGGTATGCTTAGGTTTTTCACATTTTTCAAGTTCTTGAAGAGTTTGCATCCATCACACACAGTGCCACTGATGTAATATCTACACCCTCCTACTCCAGTAATAAAGCCCTGAGAAACTACATGATTAAGGGCTAACTGGTGTCTTTAAAGCATGAAGTAGAATAAGAATGCTCTAACTCACTCACTGACTCTCAGTTTTAGGCTTTTATACTGTGAATTAGAAAATGCAACCTCTTCTGTTTCATATATAGAAATAAGATTGTTTTGAAAATGTTTATACAATTTAAAAACCTTGCCCTATATGGGTAGTTTAACAAAGCAAACTTTTTCAGTGTGTTGGTCAGCTTTATCATTGGTGGCCAAAAAAAACCCTTTATTGCAAAAACTTATATAAATCTCTAGCAGAGAAAAATGAACTGATTTACACACCCCAGAGAAAACACAATGTTCTTGAAATTCTATCTATAGTTCTATCTTCTTCTTACAAACAATTGCATAAGTACACAATTCTCAGTTCAAAATACACATCACCAAATAACTCCTGAGAAAGAAGAACATCTTGAGAAAACATACCACAGAAAGCACTGCTTTTGTTAAACATTAAACAGAACAACAACAAACACTTGTGGACTTCGTGGTAAGTGACAACTGATGACACAAACTTGAGGAATTCTATCAGTCTTAATAAGTCCTTGCAATTTTTAACACTTCTTTCTGATTGGACTTTCACAAATCTCCTTCTGTCTTATGGTTCCATCAGCTTCTAGGAAACCTCCTACTTCAGATTAACCATTTAACAGTGCTATAATTTTCTGTATTCCCTCCTCAGCTCTCCTGCCATCCCCCTTAGAGACATGACATTTTCCATGATTGGCTTCTTGTCTCTGCAACTGTATAGCATTCCTTAAAAAGTACATATAATTCTCCATCAGGGATCAGACAACAGTATCTATTTCAGAAGTCGTGGCATGCATAACGTCTGAGCTTCTTTCTTCTATCTGTAGTGATTGTTATTTAAAGGTTATTTGTTCTGTTCATAGCTGTGGTGTCGGTGAGTTCATCTAAGTAGTCCTCTTCAATCCACATACTTTCTAAACTCAATGTGGCTTCTTAATCGCATTGCTCTAAGAATATCACTGCCCTACATAGTGTTTTATCAGAGCATGGTAATTATAAGCAATATATCCTTAGAAAAACAACAAGTCAAGGAAGAAACAAAGACACCAAACTAAGAATATAGAAGAGAAATCTGAATTTCTATATTTCTTTATAACACCTGTACAGTAAAAATGTACGTGACGATCTCGTTGTTCTATCAATGGGGGTGCAAAGGGTAAAGAAACAAGACTTACACCTTGCTTTGCTTTAAAATGAAATCAATCAATCAATCAATAAATGTAACAAGTTTAACCCGCACCTGCCAAACTGTCTTTAGAGGGACAGAAATAGATGAGGGGCAGAAAGAAAGGTTCACCTCTCCTGTCCCCACCGTGCGTCTCCCTGAAATCATTTTAAAGAGAAGCAATACATCTGTCACCTCTGTTTTTCTTTTATCTTTTTTTTCTTCCGTCCTCATCAAAGGCAGACCCTGTCACTGCAACTCCCCAGCCCACTACCTCAAAGACACATTACCGAATAAGAGGACCCAAGTGTCACTTACCAGTTGCATGCCACAGATAAAGATCAGCGTGCACCTGCCACTGCAATAACCCATGGTTTCCGAGACCCCTGCCACCGCCAGACTGTCCCGCGTCGGCCACCGTCGAGCCCCCACTTTATCCAATCAGATCGCGGGGAAGGACAGGCAAACCTGCCGAGGGGTCGGGGGCTCCGGGCTGGTGCTGCCAGCGTCCTGGGAAGGGACAGGCATTAGGACCTGCTGGCGCGGCGGCGGCGGCGGCGGCTCCAGCCGCGCCCGCCGCACATACCTTCACTCGCTCGGTGCACAC
>NW_012267420.1:778853-791422 GCF_000151885.1 Dipodomys ordii
GGGCGGCGCTGCCCCTCCCCTCGCGCGGTCCTCCTCCTCCAAACCCTTCCACCTGGTGCCCGCCGCCCCCTCCCAGGGCGTCCACTTCTCCCAGCTCGACGGGGGTGGGGGGCGCCCGCAGCCTGGGCGGCGTCTGGGTGGGGAGGGCGCCGCGGGGCGCGGCCGTGGCTGCTGGGGTGGGTGTCGAGCCGCCAGCTCCAGCGTGGGCGCAGGCTTGGGTGCGAGTGTGAGCTCTCGGGGGGGGGGGGGAAAGGGACGAAGAGGAGGGTTAAGGAATGGGCCGGGGGATGAAGTAGGGATGCAGGGGAGGCATCCTCACCCGCCCCGAAGGCTCAAGTAGGGAAAAGCTCTCCCCCCTCCACGCCCTCGCAATCGAGGAGAGCGGGGGTGCGGAGACCCCCACACGACTGCCCGGTTCTCAGCCCCGGGTCTCCCGGGAGCTGAGAGTTCCCGGAGCAAAACCCGGCGGGAGCCGATGGATGGAGTTGCCGCTGGAGTTGGGAAAACTGGGGAATCAGCGGGCGTCAAGAGGCCGCCTTGAGTTTGTTGTGGCTGCTTGGAACTGTGTTCACTCCCCCCAAATAATGAAGTGAAAGGATCCAAGATCACGTTCGCACTCGGTTACCTCAGCCGCGGGGACCGTCCCGTCCCCGCAGGTCGTGCTCTCCAGCTGGTGGCATTCCGGCCCGGAGCGGTGCGGCGGCGGCGCCCGCACCTGCACGGACGCGCTCCGGAGCTCGTTGCTGCCACCTGCGGGCAAAACGCGGACGCTCTGGAGGTTCTGGGGACTCGGGGGCCGAGTTTCTTTTATAGCCCTAGGCAGCTAGGGGAAGCATTCGTGATTTTTGCCAAGAAGTGAAGAGGTTGGTGTTGCAACGCTTCCCCTGGGAAACCACTCATTGGGATGAAGTCCCGAGCGGGGGTAACAGTTACAGGAGCTCAAAACCAACAAGCGTCTCGCCAACAGCTTTCTCAGTGGACCTCGGACAAATGAAATCGCATCAGGCAAAGAGCTTTCCTTGGCAAGTGGGACTTGACTCTACTGAGAAAATGGAATTTGAGCAAGATACATGTATGCTTGGAATCACAATAAGGATCCTAACCGATTGCTTTCTTTGAGTAAATATTATGACCCAGCAGAATAACTATCTCGAGATGGAATTAGAGCGTAGGGACTCCATTTTCCAGGAGTCTGGGACTGCATTTCCAAAAGTGGTTTGTCAATCCTAGAAAGCCTAAAAAGTGACTTGATCTGTGAAGTGTATGAATGCGGAGATTTTATTACCGCCATGAGAGTCTCTTTTAACATAGGCTTTTCCTGTGAAAAGCGCTTAATGGTGAGGCGTTCCACATCCTCGGACCTAGAGGGTAACAGATACTCCCATAACCTACAGTGAAATGAGGCCAGAAGGATCTAGAAGCAAAATCTGTCTTGATCCATGTTAGCCTTTCGTTAGCATTGCTATGAAGAGAAAACTAGAGTTTCGTGCTAAATATTGAAGACCTAGATGTCTTATTATCCGAAGCGTTCTTTTACCTTTTTAAATGTAGCAACGCATTAATGTGTTTGTGTGTATGCGTTCCTAGTCCTGAGTTAGTTTGCCTGCAACCAATATCAACCTGAATATCTTGACTGTGCAAGCTAAAGGAAAACATACGATAACCCACTCTGCCAGTGCCCATCCTTAATTCCTGGACTGTCATGTCCCAATCCATGCCATCTTCCATGAATACTTGTGACTGTTTCCTTGCAAACTGAAGTTGTTACATTGAAACCAACCCTTAACCAGTAATGGACAAGAGATGATGGATACAGACCCTAGGTTTTTCCCTTCACAGATGGGGAACGCCAAGACCCAAGGCTGGACCATATCGGTAACCTGTTGCTGAGCCTTTGTAACCTCCAGTAATAACCATCTCACGGTTTCCTTTCCTTCTCTGCTTCATTTCCATTCCTCTACCACTGCTCCCTGGTATGACCTCCAAAATCAATCATTGAGAAAAGTCCCTGCATCCTGAGAAACACCACCTAGAGAAAATCCTGAAACAACCACAGATTTTTTTTTGGGGGGGTGGGGGGGGGAGGATTGGGCCTAGATGCTGTCCCTGAGCTCTTCAGCTGAAGGCCAGCACTCTATCACTTGAGCCACGGTTTTCTGGTCATTAATTGGAGGTAAAAGTCTCATGGACCTTGCTGCTCAGGCTGGCTTTGAACTCTGATCCTCAGATCTCAGCCTCATGAGTAGCTAGGATAACAGGCATGAGCCACTGGCACCCGCCTGTTATTTCTGACCTTAGAAGAACAAACCACAAATGTGACCCATGCTGAGCATTGACTGTGTGTACCTACTAAATATACTGGCATAACTATGTGTTTTACTGGCAAAAATCTACTTAGTCTCTTTACTTACAAGAAACAAAAGCCCATTTTAAAGACAGAAAAACCGCATCTCTTGATCAGAGGCACATGTCAGTGGCAGAATTATGAAGTCACTTTGTGGCACTGGAAAATCCACTTATGTATTCCCTATTGAGGTTTTGCTGTACTTGTTCATCATTCTTTTGGAAATTCACCCAGGGCTGATTTTATATGTGTGTGTATGTATATGTGTGTTTACATATATATATAGAGAGAGAGAGTGTTCACACCTACTCTGTTATCTCTAAACTAAATTCAGATCACATCCTTCAAAAACACTGTAGATAGTGGCTAGCTTTTGGAAAAGTGCCCTACTTAGGGATACAATTCCATTCTTGAGGTGGCTGTGCCCTTTTTGTTCCATTTCCTAGTGTCCCTGAAACTAAGTGCCTTACTGGAAGAAACATTAATCACAGCTGAGAGAATCATGGCTGTCCCACAGAAGTGCATTGAGGGGAGAGATGTCTCAAATTGGAATGTCGATTGCATTTTCATTTAGAAAGGAGGTCATAAGCTATTTAGCTATAAGGTGCTAAGGGCTTTTGTTGACTAGTCTGGTGACATAACTATTGTTAATTACTTCTTTCTGTGGGGAAAATGTGTTACATATTCCACACCTCCATCTGGCTCACCTTGCCATCCTGCTTTAGAGTACTTTTTCAAGGTTGTTTTATACTTACTTCATTTATCTTTCAGGACAACTCCCTGACTGCAGTAGGTGCACAGCCAGTTAGCAAATTAGAGTCTTCATCACATTGGTTCAGCCAGAGCCAAAGTTCAAGGCTGGCTTCGCAACTCCACTGAGCTAGTTCACTCTGCATTTTATTCTGTCTGCATTCCTTGTATTTTGTAAGTATAACAAGAATAATTACCTTCACAGTTACCAGCATATTTAATCTATTTAATATGTTATACAAACTTGGATAGTTTTCCTTGTTTGGATAACAACAGCTATCAGGAAAATAATATTTCTTAAGTACTGACAGCCAATAGAAATAGGAAAACAATCACTCAACACTTCTGACTGCTAGGGATTGTTTCTGTCATATTATGCATCATTTTACTACAAAAAATAGGATTATATGGCAGGGGACATACTTTAACCTGATTCTTTTTACTCAACAATGGATCAAGAACATATATTTGAGTTGTTTATCAAGTTCACAAGCTCCACAGAAGGACAATTGGCTTTAGAAATTCAAGTTATGCCAAAAATTCATCAACAAGTAAGGTTTGGTTTTCTTATATATGAAATGGGACAGTAGTGATGCAATAGGTTATTTTAAGTAAACATCAACATGTAGAAAGCTTTAAAGAAAACAGTGGCTAGCATAGAGGTACTACCTAATAATGATACCATTATTTTGCATGCCACACATGTTTAACATTGTATAGGATGCTTAATATCCCCATTAATTTAACTCATGATTTTTCTCAACCTATAGTTTTGTTATGGACAGAATTGTGGCTCCAGAGTATATCCACTTGGCCATTCCTATAAACTGTGACTATATCACTACTTCTAATACAGCAGATTTAAAAGAATTGATCAAATTCAAAATGTTGACATGGATGAATGTCCTGTACTACCTAGGAAGGCAAATTTTTAATCACATAAGCTCACAAAAAAGTTAGAAAAACTTTCAAGATGGGGAGGCAGAGAGTTTTGCAGCCTACAAAGAAGGTCATGACTCAAAGCATGTAGGCTTCCCTTTGAGGTGAGGAAAAACAAATTTATACTGATAATCTGATACTTGCCTAGCAAGAACTAGGTCGGACATCTGACATGCCAAAGTATAAGATTATAAATATGTATTATGCCATGCATACCTCATATACATGTTCTATATAGATATAATAGATTCCTTTAGAAATGAAACCCACTACATTTGTGATAATGTTTAGAATCACACTTGAAACACCATTACAGTTTGTTTTTCAAAGATTCAGTATTGCAAATGTTATCATAAATTTACAACTATAATTTGCCTGCATTTGATTATTTCTTCATGATAAATTTCTTAAAGTGGACTTGGGAATCAAGAAAAGGAGCAAAACTGTAAAGCTAATTAATGTTAAATTTCTTCTGAGGGAATTCTTTCCACTTGTATCTGGCGGAGATATTTTTTGCTATTTTTCCTGTGACTTTACCAGTACTGGATGTGGTGCAGGTTGCCCATACTTCATTTGAAATGCTGCAAATCCAAGATGGTTTCAGTGGTGACATGATACCACAAACACAATTCCACACCATGACACTGTCTTGTGAAAAGTTATCAAAACACTATGAAATTTACTAGGCCTGTGCTGTACATGCAACATTAAGGAGTGTATGTCAACACTTGATACTCATACCCAAAATTTTTCTGTTATAGGTAAACATGCCAAAGTCTAAAAAGTGCAAAATCTGAAGTAGCTCTGGTCACAAGCATTTTGGATCAAGGTAATTCACATATAGTAGCATCTGCATCCCTATGTACAAATGATTATTTTTATGCATTAAGCTGAATATTTTTATAATTTCCATGCTATCTAATCTGAGTTGCCCTAAGCATATCAATATAATTATTTTACAAATGTAAGAGCCATAGTTATAATATAATTTTCATTAATTATCTCAGACAAAAAACCATGCTGGATAGAAATGAAAACATTTCTCAGAAATTAAAAAAGCCATATGCAACATAGTCTTCAAATTTATGCTTTTTTTTTTTTGTCATTCGTGGGGGCTGAACTCTGGGCCTGGGCGCTGTCCCTCAGCTCTTCAGCTCAAGGATAGTGCCCTACCACTTGAGCCACAGCACCACTTCTGGCTTTTTTTCTGCTTATGTGATGCTGAGGAATTGAACCCAGGGCCTCATGCATGTGAGGCAAGCACTCTACCACTGAGCCAGCTTCCCAGCCCTGTGCTTGTCTTTTTTTTTTAAGCAGGAATTAAGAGATAAGTGAAAAGATGAGCTTGCTGGCCCTCTTACTATTGCTATTTAATAGCCCACTTGCAACAATGGCATTAAATGAGTCCATGTATTCCCTGGCAATGGATTTGGAGAAGGCACATGCTTGTCTGTGTTCTATAATATCTGGGTGTTCAGCTGGAAAGATTGTATACCTGGATCCATGACTAGAGGTAAGGATCATCTGAAAATATATTCACTTGTACTTACAACACATGAGATGTAAGGTCTTGAGGAACAGGACAGCTGCCCAGCAGAGCACCTTCAAGTAACAGCTTCCTAAAGCATGTCTTTCTCATAGTGTGGCTGCTTCTAAGTCATTAAGCTTCTTATGTGGTAGCTGAGAGCTCTAAGCACAGCAAGAAATGCCAGCATACAGCCTGACTTACACCACTTTCTTTACTAGTTACAAAGAAGTCATCAGTCCATCTTGTTGAAGAGGAGAGGTACCTGCAGGCATGCCTATTAGTGAGAAGAATGCCAAAGAACCTGAAGGTTTAAGTCATCCATGTTAGCCATTGTATTATTAATGAAATTTACTGTCTTAAGAATTAAAGTAAGTGCAATTAAAATTTAGACCTTAATGCTATTGCAGGAAAATTAAAATGCTATCTTCATACCAATATTTCAGAGAAGCCAGTTAATAGAATATAAAAAATAATTACTCTGAATTAACCAGAATAAAATTAATGATAAAATTAATAATTCGGGTTTTATATTTACAAGATAAGTAGAAAGAACATATTCTAGTTGTCCAAATGACTTTACATACTTGGGAGAAAGTTAACATTTAGATTCTTTTTCTACAATTATGAGATGAGGAACAGAGCATTTAAACTATTCAATAAAATGAGACTAAACAAATGATTATTTTTTTCGTGAGGCCTCAGGAATACGTTCTCTAGATTTTTCCTGTGTAATTAAGATTTATTATACTGCTTGAAAGTATCTTTCCAGATAATAGAGTTACTGCAAAATTTCTTTATTTGCTCTGCTTTGCACACTTTCTCCTTTTACCACCCTAATAAACACCAATTTAATAGAATATTAGAAAAGTGACAATGAGAAATGTTAGGAAAGTAAGTGTAGTATAATTGTGTATAATTGGATAAATTCAAAGTCCATACACTGTGGTATGTTTTGCGCTTCTGGAGATAAAAAATAAAAACAAATACCAAACACACCTGTGTCTTTTTTATAGTTGATAGGTTCCACAGTTAAGAAATTCTAATCGAATATTTGTTTTCCATTTTGAGTTGCATTTTTAAATGGACACTGAATTTAACTTGTCTCTTTAAATACAGAGATAAATTCAAGAGGCAGACATTTCCAGTTAGTTCTTCTTTGAGCTCAATAGTTTAGCAGGATAACTACCTATTTTAGGCTTACTGTTGGAGTTAAGAGAACAAGCCAGTACCACTAGTCCTTGCTCTTGGTTGAAAAGGGTTCTTGTAAACTTTCCTGCCTAGACTGGCCTCCAGCCCCAATCCTCTCAATCTCCATCTCCTAAACAGCTGGGATTATAAACATGAGCAACAATGTCCAGAAATTATTAAATGTTTATAGGGACTTTGCTATGGCATTCTGTGGTAAATACATACTTCATATATAATGTCACCTAAAATTCAAATAATAAAGTTTTTATATACAATTCTTGATGCACAGATATTTTGTAATTATGAGCATCAAAATCTTATTGTCTCTGATTTTACTAAAGCAGGAGCCATCCTTGTTCTAGCATGATGCTTTACTCTGTCTTCTTGTTCAAGGTTTTATTGGACAAACAGAAAATAACTAATACAACTAAACCCAGAAAGAACCAGCATCACAGGCAAAAGAATCTGGTGATTTTCTCCCTGATCTGAGGCCAAATACTATAATACCATATCAAGAAAAATATAAAATAGAAGGTTTGGGATCTAGCTCAGTGGAACAGCACTTGCTTGGCAAGTGCTAGGCCTGAATTCAATCCTCAGCTCTGGAAAAAAATATGCACACACACACATATATATTATGTCTCATATATATATATATATATGGTTGAAAGTGCTTTTAATCTTCCAGATACAGACATGATGATCTAGATTTTTAAGGGAAAAATTTGGTAGTAATAATTATTTTATGAAAAAATACTACTACCAAACAATTCTTGTAAATAATGAGCTCCTTTTAATTTCTGAGGTCTTGTATTGTCGTGTCTCCTCTGTCTCTCTGTCTCTGTCTCTCTGTCTGTCTCTTGTCTGTCTCTCTCTCTCTGTCTCTCTCTCTATCTCCTTTCTATTTTTTCTAGTTCTCTCCCCTCCCCTTCCTCCTTCCCTCTTTCTCTAGGCACCATCCCTTCACTTTTTCCATATTAAATAGTTGTCACATTCCAAGCTTTGTACTGATCACTTTACATAAATTTTCAAAAAGGTTTCTGAAATAAATAAATTAGATCCTTTTGATAGGTAGCAAGTAGCCAGGAGCAATAAGAAATTCAAAGAAAAACTAAAATGAAGGGTAAGATCACAGGATAGAAAGCACTGTAATTAAGCTTTCCAACTTACAGGTGACTAGCCTATGTGGTCACCAGGGTTATTAATTGCCACAAGAAGGGTTTTTGAGTACTCTACCAATCTAAGGATTAAGATAGGCTTCATTCTAGCCTAAAATGGGTCAACAAACACTTCTAAAATAAACAATTAACTTACCTACACAACCCAGGAAAACTGTATCCTAGAAATGAAATATGATTTTAAAAACCTCCCTCCCTCTGGTGCAGTGACTCTGCCCTATGGCTGGTCCTGAAGAGAGAGTTCTAGTTACTGAGCGCTTCATTTCTATTGTCCCTTTGCCGCCATTTTGGAAGTAAGTAAGAGCAGGACGATCTGCCAAGTGAGAAAGCTCTCATTGTAACCAGGCCCCATCTGATCAATTCTGAACATTGGACTATCACACTCCCTGAACCTGCCTGTAACTTCAGACAGTTCTAACTAAACATGCTGCCTCCCTCCCAGACCCTGACTGTCCAGCATGCTTGAAGCTGACAAAAGGTGATTGAAGATTAAATGAGGTACCATCTTCCTGGAGCATCATGCCATGCAATCTTAGCTCTTCTATGTTTCTTCCATAATAGAATTTCCTATCGCTTTCACTATGTTCACATGCTGCTGGATTCTTTTCAGGCTGGACTCCAGAATAAAGATTGATTATGTTCTAAAAGTCACTGTCTTATTTTTTTTTAATTGGTCCAACTTTATTGAAACCTGTTACAGAAGACACAATCATGTAAGAACCACTGTCTGGGTTTCAAGGCCTGTAGAAATCTGAGTTACATACATTAATCCAAACTACAGTGTAAAAATAAACTTTAAAACAAAGTGTAGCTTCACTGAATGTTTGTAAATATTTTCTTCTAAACATTACAATTGTTACAGCTCTTTAGAAAATCAAGCAGTTTTAAATTTAAAAAAATTCACTTACTTTAAACATGAAAGATGTTCACACTGAAGAACTTCAGCCCAAATCTTTACAAACTAGTGAAAGTTAGAAGATTCTTCATTGCTGGATTAAGAGATTCTTTTTGTTTTTCACATTAGAGACAAACTACCTCTTGCCTTACAAATGCAAAATAGATTCACTAGACTCCACTCTGTACAAGCGACCAGCAGCTCACTATTACGGCTTGAACCTCAGTAACACTAATTGGGAAAAATACAAATGCAGACTTTAACGTGAGAACTGGCTGAGATCGACACTTCCTGCAAGCATCTCTGGATGTTTTTGATAAGCATTCTCTTAAATTCTCAAACATTTAAAACCCATTCGAGGGCTCAATTAGTACAGCACTTGCCCTAAGTTCCATTCCCTGTACTGCAAAACAATGAAAAAAAAAACACAATTGAATGATGTTTCCACGATCATCCTGGAAATGGAAAGAGTAAAGTGGATGGCCCTAGCAGCAAGGTCAAGTGTCAAGGCAGTGTTTTACCTCTCATCTGGTGATCATGCTATTTCATTCCATTTCCTATTGCCAGTGCACCCTCTCCCTTATTTTAGGATACTTGAGGTTCTCTGTATTACAATAAATAATTTTTGTTATTTAGATAAAGCATTTACATCTTTCAAAAATATGTTTAATAATTACTCTCCAAGTCCTGCCCCTAATTTTCTGAGAGGTAAACAAGAAGTATTCTCAAAGCCTTTTGAAAAACAAACTATTTGTAAAGGTCTTTGACCTCTAGTTTGCCTTTAGAGATTAGAATTTAACCTAGGAAACAAAGCCAGTTGTCAAGCACCTGTTCCTAACTTAGAGCAGATCTATACAACATAACAAAACCTTGTTTAATAAATGTTGGGGGATAGGAGAAGATATCAGGACCTCATGCTTCCTAGGCAAAACTACTCTTTCAACTCCTATTACATGTATCTCATGCTTTTTAATGTATGTGTTTTAAAAATTGTTTTCAATTTTAAAAAAAATACAGGCCCCATGAAAATCATGAACCTTCTTAGACTCAAGCATGGTAAGACAAGTTTTTGCCCTTACCTAATCTACCAAAAAAAAAAAAGACATGTATTTTTGGTTGATAAATTAGTCAAAGTTATAGATCAAATTTGTTGCTAAAGAACAATTTCTGAGCTGGTAACAAAACCATTCTGCTGGCCTGACACATGGCCAGAATTCTAAGACTAGAATTAAAAGCACTGGTTGGGAATTCTGTCCTTTTTACTGTTTCAGAGGAAAACCACGAAGGAGCTACCAGCTCAGTAAACACTGATCACACCTTGGTTAATGTTCTTCAGCAAGTTCAACAGGCCAAAGGATAGAGTTGTGCGTAGATGAGGCTCTCACCCCTCACTGGTTTTGTGCCAGTTTTCCACAGCCGCCTCTTCCAGCATCATCTCGAACCTGACCCCCAGAACGCCCACGTCCATACTGCCTGCCCTCCTTAAAGCTTGCATCCCAGTCTGTGCGAATCATCCGGTCTCCAGACGAGTTCCATTTATGTAGCGCATAGCATTTTCTGCAACTGCTCTTGAATAGTATTCTACACAACAAAATCCACATGCTGTTTTTTTCACTTTATCTTTATGTCATCACTTTTGCTGAAGAGGTCATAAACTTGTTCTTCAGTTGTGTAAAAGGAAAGATTTCCAACACATAATGCAGTAGTTTCTTTAGTAGTTTTTCTTATTCTTCATTGTCTCCTCCCATCCCTGCCCCGGAAATGCTGGTCGTGGTACTGGCTGAGCTCCACGTAGGAGTCGCTGCTCAGCACCTTCAGTAGGCCCCAAGACATAACGCTGAGAGGTGGACAGGAACTAGGGCCCGAGAAACACGCCACGCCATTGTCTTATTATATGTGACTTTAGATACCTGACATACCTTTTCTAATTTTGTGCAACTTCATCTCTAACATACAGACAATAACATGATATATAGGACATGTGACTGTTGGAAACTTTATGTAAAAATTTAAAAGTTATAAGGAAGTTGGGTAACAATTATTTTCATTACACTACTGGGCACAATAAAATCAATGATGAAACAATATGAAATTTCTTTAAAATGTATAAATCTCCACTTGCTCTCTTGGCCTCTAGTCCTTGCACTTGAATCCCAAGCCTTCTACTGGTTGTTGTCAGCAGTTGAAAGTGGCTCTGGTTTCTAGCTGAGATGTCAGGGTCAAGGAACCTTTAGCGCCCCTAATGGACACTTTACCTTTGAGTATGACAAGCTGATACTTGCTCCACACTTGTGAACATGTAAACGGTGACAGTACAGTATTTGCCATACGCTAATAAACATAGCTACATATATTGTAAAGGGTTTTCCTCTCAGTCTGTGGAGGTGGTCAAGTTCAAACCACTGCATCACATTGTGAACAAAGACACATCAGTGACAGTTTTCTGAACCTACCAGCGCATCCAAACCATTTCGGTGGGATTTTTGCTTCTAAAAGTGTTAATATTCTGCTCATGATTCCTAGGAACCCGAGGAACCATATTCTCTCTTCAGTCACTGCACTATGTGTCTACTGCTTCACTGACTGAACAACTCCAGAAAAATGCACATCTCCTTTTAGAGAGTTCCCTATCATATGCATCTTGGATTTGTTTTTTCCTGAGGGACTTTGTAGTTAATCATTTTCTTAACTAAGTGACCCCATTAATTAATTGTATCCTAAAATAGTGTTCATTTCTAGAGCCCGTTCTTGGTATCAATTACTAGATTCCTTCAATTGTTATGAAATCCTTCTCTAGAATTCTTTTCAGGATCTGGTAGCAATCTCCTCATTCAATAAAATGACCAGTGCCTCTGTGGAATTCAACAAAAATACCATTGTCTGCAATCTAGCCATTAATTGACCATGGTTGTCCTGTCGTTTCCCACTCCTATTAGATATTAGATTAGGATAAGCATTCCTCTCAGGAATGTGCCAAGTAAGAGAATTCATCATGTAATAATTCATGACAGCGGAGGAGGAAAGCTCAAAGAGGATTATCTGAAATCTGCCTGCCCCTAATCAACCTAAGAGGGATTATAGATGTCATGGATGAGACTTATAGTTGGACTTGAACATGAAAATTAGAAAGAGAAGGAAATGTGGTGGCATGAGATTTACTTAGTAAAAGCTATCTGGCAGAGAAACAAGGGTAAGAGATTGTAGGACACAGAAAACAGAGCAGTCAACTGGATGATACTAATCCTTTTCTAGAGATAAACATGAGGAATTATATCAATTATATCACAGTCACTTCTAAGCAACAGTTCATCTACTTACTAGAATTTATACTATACTAGTATCATTACTAATTATGCTGTGTGGTATTTTAAATAAATTATAATCTAAATTGTGGATGTTAAAAATCTTTGTGAAAAGGCACCAGTGGCTCATGCCTATAGTCCTAACTACTTAGGAGTTCTGAGAATTGCAGTTGAAAGTCAGCCTGGGAAAGGAAGTCCAAAAATTCTTATTTCCAGTTAACTAAATACACACACACACACACACACACACACACACAGAGAGTCACATACAAAGCCACTTGAGCTCTGCATCAGGTGTAGAGCATTAGCCTAGAGCAAAAAATAAAGCCTTGAGTTCAGGCTCTGTTACCAGGAAAGAAAGAAAGAAAGAAAGAAAGAAAGAAAGAAAGAAAGAAAGAAAGAAAGAAAGAAAGAAAGAAAGAAAGGAAGGAAGGAAGGAAGGAAG
>NW_012267420.1:791787-802305 GCF_000151885.1 Dipodomys ordii
AGGAAGAAAGGAAGGAAGGAGGGAAGGAAGGAAGGAAGGAAGGAAGGAAGAAGGAAGGAAGAAGGAAGGAAAGAAAGAAAAAGAAAGAAAGAAAGAAAAGAAGGGAGAAAGAAAGAAAGAAAGGAAGGAAGGAAGGAAGAAAGGAAGAAAGAAAGAAGGAAGGAAGGAAGGAGGGGAGGAAGGAAGGAAGAAGGAAAGAAAGAAAGAAAAAGAAAGAGGGAGGGAGAGAGAGAGAGAAAGAAAGAAAGAAAGAAAGAAAGAAAAGGAAGGAAGGGAGAGAAAGAAAGAAAGAAACAAGAAAAGAAAGAGGAAGAAAGGAAGAAGGAAGGATGGATGGAAAAAAGAAAAAAGAAAGAAAGTAAGAAGAAAGGAAGGAAGGAAGGGAGAGAGAAAGAAAGAGAAAGAAAAAAGAAAGAAGGAAGGAAGGGAGGGAGGGAAGGAAGGAAGAAAACATTTTTGTGTTCAGTGTTATGGCTCAAACTTTTATTCCTGGCTACACAAATCGTTAGAAACTGGAAGATAATGATTTGAGGCTAGCCTCAGCAAAAAAGTCTGCTAGACTCCCTAGTAAGAATATATATGATTGCTAATGAAGGGGAAGAATGAGAAAAGGCAAAAATAGTTAATCCAAAGTAAAGCAAACATTTAAGGAAATGGTAAAGTTAACTACCTTGATTTGATTATTATTACTATGTACATATGTGGAATTATCACACCATGCTCCATGAATTTGTATAATTAAAGTAATTAAATTAATTAAAACAAAATATTTTAAAATAGCAAAGTGAGAGAGAGACAGAGAGTATACTATTAAGGAAATCTAGGTCACTGAAGTTGTTAATTTGTTTAGAAAGCCAGAATTCCATGCATATACTTTGCTCTAAGATTTATGAAGACATCCTCCAATATAGTTCAGCTATGTATTAGCTTAGTTGAGGTTTGCAAATTGTCTTAAGTCAGTATTAGTAATATCATTTTTCAGCATATATATTCTCTATCATCTTTATTTGGAAAGCAGAGCTATATTGACTATGTTTTGTATTATATTACTTTTCATTGAAATTATTTATGGGGCCTGCACCATCACTAAGCATCATTGATTCAGTTGTTTATTCCTTCCATTATGTTTAGGTCCATAAAGTTGAAGGTGAGGGCTTGTATTTTATTCTCCAAATTATTATCGCAAGTTCAAAAAGGCCCTGCAGACAAGGATAGCTATAAAAGTTAAGGAAACAGAATAGAGGATAAAAAGTTATATGCAGTAGTTGTGTTTTCAGTATCCACTATAAGCCAGGAGTATTCTGGGTGCTCACCTGAATCTATTTTCTATTTGGGAAAAATAAGTACTATACTAAGCATATGTTTGCATTTAACAAACATTCCAAGGCTGAAAACTAGGAGGGATCAGCAAACACATAATAAAAAAAACTTTACAAAGGATGAGAATAAATAATTATCCTTTTTATAAGATTATTAGGATATGCCTCGCTAAAAGGAAACATCAAGAAGAAAAAAACAAAAAACAAAAACAAAAACCTAATACCTAAAATTATAAGCATATTTAGGAAGAAAACAAATCAGACTAAAGAAATTGAAAATGAAAATATGCTGAAAAGAATCTTATCAAATACATACGGGAGGAAGAGGATCAGAATGACCGGAATATAAATACCTCAATGCAGGAGGTAATAATCCCAGTGAGATAGACAGATCTAGATCATGTAAGAAAATGATCTCATAGGCCATAGGTTTAAAAAATATGTATTTTACTCAAAATAAATTAAGAACATATAAGTGCACTGCAGTGCTTGAAGTTAGACATGAGCGTGCTAAGAGTTGAGTTTTTGAATTTTCTCTTTGGCTGTTGATAGAATGAATTGCAGAGAGAGCAGGTAAGGATCAACTACCTTGGTTCAGACATTGAACTCTTTGTTTAGAAGGGAATAGGAAATGGTCAGATTGAGACATCCAGAGAACTAGACTGGGTAGCAATTACTTACAAATGGCACATAAGGCATGAAGAGAGCTGCAACACTAGGAATGGAGAATAACCCCTTGATTTTCCTTTTGAGCACTAGTAAACTATTTCCAGAAATGAAGATGACTTTCATAGGTTCAACTACATCCTATCTTACGCAGATATTTCTTTAAGATTGCAAGTCCTTTAGACAATGTTTGTGTATCACGCAGAGGAAAACCCAAGGCAGTAATAGTTTATCCTGCTGTCTTCAGTTGGAGAATGGCTAGAAAGTAATAAGCACTGACTGCACATGGGCATACAATATTTGAAGCACTATTATGCTAAGCACTACATATCTCTTATTTAATTTAATCTTCACAATACCACTATGTCATAAATGGAAAAAGTCATTTCTATGGTCAGTAATAAAATAGCCAAAGGTACACAGACTATAAGTGGTAGACTACCATCTGAATTCATGTCTGTCAGACTCTAAGCTTCATGCTCACTGAGATAAAATCAAAAGTTCAGAGAACAGCCCTGTGGTGTTGGCTTATGCCTATAATCCTAGCTACTCCCGGCTGAGATTGGAGGATGGAATATCAGCAGTTTGAAGCAGGCCTGTGCAGAAAAGTCCATGAGACCCTTATCTTTAATTAGCTATAAAAATAAATTCAGAAATTGAAAACTCTGGCTCAAGTACTAGAGCACTAGCTCTGAAAAAAAGAAAAAAAAAACTCAGGGCTAGCCCCCAGGCCCTGAGTTCAAGCTACTAAGACCAGCACCAAAGTCAGTAAATAAATAAAGGTTAGGAAGCAATTTGAATGTCCAGTTGTTTAGCTTGGCTTTGTTTTCCTTTTATTTTAGTGTAGGGGTGATATACAAAGGAGCAGCAGTTACGTAAGTAAGGGAATGAGTATATTCTTGTCAAACACTGTTCCCCCTCCCCTTATTTTCTACCACTTTCCCTCTCCTCGACTTCTCCCCACACCCAACTTATAGAGTTCATTTTTAACATAGTGTCTTGTGCGTATTGCTGTTTGCCTTTGAATTCGTTCAACTTGTTGTTGTTGTTGTTGTTGGTCATGGGGCTTGAACTTGGCCTATGCACTTTCCCTTGAGCTCTTTAGCTCAAGGCAAGTGCTCTACCACTTGAATCCCAGCACCTCTTCCGGTTTTCTGGTGGTTCATTGGAGATAAGTGTCATGGATTTTCCTTCCTGGACTGGTTTCAAACTGCTATTCTCAGACCTTAGCCTTCTAGGATTACAGGCATGAGCTAGGATTACAGTGTGAGCCCGGCTTTTTCCTTCTTTTTTCCTTCATTTTTCCCACTTTGATTTATCACCTGTTGCCACTGTTTTTGATTTTGGTACCCTGTGTCTTGTATATATATATATATATTTATATGATTTGGGGAAGGGAGGAGGAATAACAAAATAACTTGGATTTCATTCTAACCTTAATTAGGTTCATCAGTTAAAATAATCTTTGGAAGTCAAAGGAGTTAGGCACTTAATTTCACTTGTTTTGGGAATGAGTCAGACAATATAGATTAGAACTATTCTCCATTGAACTGGTGAATGAGAAGAGTCAGTGGAGCAAAGAGGACACTATATTCTCAATTAAGAAAGAAAAGAATATCAGGAACCACAAAAGAAATGATAGGACTGCTGATATGTACAGTAAAACAGAAAGGCAGCATAGTCACGCAGTAAACAGCCTGATATTCCAAGCTAGATTCCTGGAAGGGAGAGAGAGTTAAATAACTGAAAACAAAAACACAAGGTAAACTGGTAGAACCTGAGGACTGATTGCAGATCTATCTGTAGGACAATGTCCGATTTTCTATAAGCCTTAAACTCAGTGAAAAGAATGGATGTAACAGTGACAGTTCCCACATGGCAGGAGGGTAAAAGGGCATATAAAAGAAGAGGTACAGACTAAAGACATGGAAAGTATATAAAGAAAATACGCAAAAGAATTCCAAAATCTTGAGAATGAGACAATCATCCTAGCATAGGAAGCATTTAGGACATCAAGCAGACAAGACTAGTAAAGAAATTTTCTATATTATATAAGAGTTAAAATAGTAAATATGGAGTCAGGCACCTATGGCCCATGCCAGTAATCCTAACTACTCAGGAGGCTGAAATTTGAGAATCACCATTCAAAGCCAGCTCAGGCAGGAAAATCTGAGACTCTTATCTACAGTTAATCACAAAAAAGCCAGAAGTAGAGCTGAGGCTAAAGTGATAGAGCTCTAGCCTTCAGCAAAAAAGCTTACAGACAGCACCAAGGCCCTGAGTTCAAGTTCCAGACAGACAGACAGACAACTTACAGACATACAGACAGACAGACAGACAGACAGACACACACACACACACACACACACACACACAAACACATAAATACACAAGTATACAGAATAAAGAAGGAAAGAATATTGAAATCACAATGGAACAGTGCCAAGTCACACACAATGGCAAACCCATACAAATAACAGAAGATATTTCAACAAAAACTCTAAGAGCCAGAAATCATGGATTGATATATTTCAATCCCTGAAAGTAAATAATTGGCAAAATAGATTACTCAATCTAGAAAAGCCATGTTTAACAATTAAAGTAGAAATAAAAAACCTCCCACTATAAGCAGAAAATAAAGAAATCTATTACCAGAACTGCATAAGAAACTTAAAGGAATCTTAGAGCCAGAAGAGGAAGATAATCATCACCATGAGAATGTGGAAAAAAATAAATCTCACTAAGCAAATCAATAAACAAATAAGATTAGCAAAGAATTAAACACTATAAAACATATGAACAAACAGAAGTATGAGAAATGCCATATACCTTTCACTAATAATTCAGAATGTAATCATCTCAATTCTCCAATCAAAAAACATAGATTGATGAGTAGATTAATAAGAAATACCTTTCACTGTCAAAAACAAACACATGCTTGGATAAACATAAAAGATTTCAACACACAGCTATTTCCACAGAAGACAAAGTAGACTTTAAACCAAAATTAGTCAGAGGAAACAAAGAAATGTACTTCATATTGCTAAATGAGTCAATCCATCACAAACACATGAAAATTGTAAATACTTCTGCACCCAATACCAGTGCTACCAGTTGTACAGTACATCCTATTCCAGAATCACCAGAAAGTATACATCAAATGGACATTACAGAATAATTTAACCAGTATCCACAGAACATACATTTTTTAATTTTTTTCAAAATATATTTTCAAATAATATTTTAGGACATAAAGCAACTGTTAGAAGGGGGATATGGGAAGGGATGGGAAGGGGAAACAAAGGAGGAGGCAATAATGCTTGATAAGAAATGTACTCATTACCTTGCCCATGTAATTGTAACCCCTCTGTATGATATTTTCACACACACACACACAAAAAAAAGCTGGGATGGATAACTTTCTGTATTTTACCAACCACAAAGAGTGAAGGTATAAGTCCATAACCAGAGAAACTGAGTAATATATCAATATGTCAAATATTTTAAGTACATTCAGGCTGAAGATTTGAATGATCAGAAGAGTCACTGAATAATGAGAAAAATGAATATTTTTTACAAGAAAAAGAAAATTAAAATGCAGTACTAGGAGACTTTATAGGTAGGTGCTTAACTTACTAAAACTATCAATACAACTATGTTCATTGCAGCATTGTTAACCATAGCTAAGATATGGAATCAATCCAGATGCCCCTCGGTGAATGAATGGCTGAAGAGAATATGGTATATATGCACAAGGGAATTCTATACTTCCATCAGAAAGAATAATATTGCCACATTCATGAGGAAATGGATAGGCTTGGAAAAAATTATATTCAGCAAAATAAGCTAGACACAAAGAAACATAGGTTGCATGGTCTCTCAATTTGTAGTAATCAGAATGTGCCCATAAATCTCCAAGTAAAGGCAATGGATAGCAAAGTACAAAAAACTATTACAGTTTGATATAATAAATTAAATAGGATTCTAAACATTGACACAGTGATACTAAGGAGGATATTCTTAGGAAAAGATCACAAAGGCTCAATAGCTATGTGAATATAATCATATAAAATGATGTTTACGAAAATGAACTCCAAGAAATGTAAACAAGTTGTTTATTATTTTACTTTTTGTGTTTTTTTCTTTGTTGCTGGTTTTGACTCCTGTATTTTTGTTTTGTATATAAGTTTATATAGGGGTGAGTGGGAGAAATTATTCTTTAAACAAATGCAGTAGTGATATTCACTAGACAGTATGTTGAAAATGAATGATACAACTTGTGTGGGTGGGTGTCAGGAAGAGGTTAAGTAAGGAAGAGGGAACACTATTCAAAAAGAAATCTCATTATCTGACTTATGTAATTGTAACATCTCTGTACATCCCCTTTACAATAAAAAGAATCAGAAAGATCTACAATAAATAACCTTGGAATATACCTGAACCTCTTAGACAAACAAGAACAAGTCCAACCTACAAGCAATGAATGGAAAGGCATAATAAAAATCTGGGCAGAAGTTTATCAAAGTCTAAAGTATCACTATAATGAATCACTTGTTTTAAGGATAAGATTGACAAACTCTTAGTCAAACTAATCAAAAGAAAGATGACATGGATTAATAAAATTAGAAATAAAAGAACACATAACAAATTTCTATAAAATCCACAAGGCTATTATGAAATACTTAAAAACACTTAGACTTGCTGGGTACCATTGGCTTGTTCCTATAACCCTAGCTGCTCAGGAAGCTGAAATCTAAGAAGCATGGTTTGAATCCAGGCCAGCCACTAAAATCAGTAAGACTTAACTACCAAAAAAACACAGAAGAGCTGTGGCTTATTTGATCACCAATCTAGCACAGTTACGTCTCAGTGCATGTCAACTAGAGCCTGGGTCTATACCACTTGTGGTGTACTTATGGGCATGTTCAGGCCTTTCCTGGGGGGATTGTGTCATTATCTCACTAACAGTGCAGTTTAAATAAAGGTTTTCCATGTTAAATACTCTTCCTTATACTGACAAGAAAAAAGTGATGTTCCATGTAGGGTCAAATGATTTCCCCTAGAATGTTTTCCAGGATTCTTTCAAGAAGCCAGTTCCATGGAAAAATGGTAAATGGGCATCGATGTATAAACTTTCTAATTGAGAACACAAGTGGAATTTACTGAAATGTGTAAAATGCATTTCACAACAACAAGAGCCTATGCATAAAAATAGAAATCAAGTGACTGATGTAGAAATCACAGGGAGAGTAAATATCTCTATTGGAATAGCATGTGCTCATTTCTTCTACTTGCAATTAACAGACATGCATATGGATGAAGCCACACTGGCATACACACAGTGATGGCAATAATGATCTCTGACACAAAGTTCATGGTCTTTACTTGGGCCAATTAATTTAACAATAATTTCTTAGATTAATGAAAAGTGATGTTGTGGGAGTATAAATGATGCTGTTGATGCCAAATTCTGTGTCCTGCCTCTAATTTATGACACTGATTTGAATGGTGAAAAATATTCTTAGTACCAAACTGTTCTTCTCACCAAACAGCAAAAAATGTTATTTTCCAAATTAAAAAAGTATTATGTTATTACTTTTTGTACTCCAGCTATTATAAAGAATTATTCTAGCTATAATAAAGAACTCAAAACAGTAGAAATGATGATGACTTTATACTTTTTAACTTTTAAATATGTTTATCTCTCAAGTATTAACAAGAACAACTACTCTTATTAATATATTTCAAATATGTTGTGTCTGTGAGATTTATTTGGAAGTTATCAGTACAAACAGACTTAAATTAAACCTTTTAAGCCAACATTAAGAAACATTCCACCATGCATGGTAAAACTAAATTGAAAAGTTACTCACTTAAGCAATAGAATTAACCAGTCAGAATTAACTCATTTGGTGAAAAATCTTTAACAAAATCTCAAGTTAGTATTGTTTTAGTCATCTCTGATGCTGTGAAAGAGACAATCAAGAGTACATAAGGCTAGTTTTAGACAGGCTTCCCAATTTTGGCCTTTCAAAGTTAGTTAGCCTTACTACTCATAAAAATAGAAATGGAAAGGATGGTAGGGTTTCTAACATGGAAAGTACTTGAAGAAAGAATACAATCATTTTATTCTAATGAATGCACTTTATCTCCCATCATACTAATATTAAAATGTTGGATGATAGTCATTAATAATTTTCCTTTTTTACATAATCTACAACTTATGAAAAGACCATCTTTCTTGTCTATTGTGAGTTCATTTGTTTGCCTTTCCAAAAGAATCAAAAAATCAGACAACAAATACTCGAGTTATTTATTATAGGAATGTAAACACTTTAGCAAGACTATCACAATGATTATCTTGTACCTATTAATGTTTGTGAAGAAGGACATATAATAAAATACTCTCTGCAAAGCCTTGAAGCACACATTAGAAAATGAGGTGGAAAAAGTAGAAAATTTTTCCAGGAATGTAAATTAGTGACCAAGTATGGAAAGAAAAGCAGTAACCAATTCCTATGAATTTTAATATTTTACTAGCTAAGGAGCATATTCATTTGACTTACCAAAAATCTTCAAAAGATACTGAGGTAAAGAAAAATAAAGATTTTATCCACATATGCTCTTATTCTGGTATTATATATATGAACTAAATTTACCCTAATACAAATAACTTGTACATAAACTGGTAAATATCTGAGTAATAACTATATCCACACAATAATACATTCATGAGATACCCATTAAACATGAGAATAAATTAGAGACAACCATGCGGTATCAATATGATATCTTCAGTGTTATTTCAGCAGGATAGTTTGTGGAAGTGGGAAGGAACTGGACTACAGATGCAAATTATGTAGATAGAGAGTGTGAATGGTATTTTAAAAATGGATATGAATATAAATTGGGAGCACAGAAAGATGAAGAGAAGATCCAATGAGAAATAAGAAGAAACAAATTTACAAGTTGTGTATACCCAGCTTCAGGAATGAGTAGTAAAGGAAGAGATAATTAGACTCTTTTGCAATTATAAAGATGAGTATAATAGAAAGCAATTTGAAAGTTAGTGTTTGATTCAGCCCAGCATTATTGAAAGGCCCAGTAACAAGGACAAATAAACAGTGTTCATTGGTCTTCATACTACATAGGTAGTTGGTGACTTTGACAAGACACCCCCAACACACACACACACATGCTGATGTACTCTGGCTTGTTTATACCATCCAGAATGATCTATTGATGGAAAGCCTGGTATTTTTGTGTCTCCAGTTTAGCTTATAGCTTTGAAGTGCCTTAATGGAAATGAATCTCTGAATCTAGTAGCAACATGTCAGAAATTGTGTGGTTTTTTTGCAATCACAATTTGGTCCCGTGGATTTCAAAGAACTATATAAATAATAAATTATTTATTTCTTACTATGCTAAAGAGATTCCACAATAATTGATGAACTATAAGCCCAGGAAACCTATCATGTTCTTTAAAACTACAGTGAAGATGGATGATCTGCATTCTCAGATGCAGATCATTTCAGAAGTAATTTAAGGACAAAATCAGTTGTATTTATCATTAAACCCGCATTTTCCTTCCTGAAACTACTCCAAAATGAAAATTATGACTTATTGGAAAATAATTTCTGACTTATTCATAGCAGACACCCTAAAATTTAAAGAAATGTATCTAATTTTAATAATTTTTTAAAGTACGTGTAATTGAATATCCTGTCTACAATCCCTCAATATATATTATTTATTCAAGTCCTACATCTCAACACCATTCAGCCAAGAGAATCAAGATTTATGCAGTGGTTATAATTCATGTATGTACAACAGTGACCTCATGTGGCTAATGCTTTATGTCTGAAACTATTAGATCAAGAACAACAACAACAACAGAATTCATCTGGACTATCTATCAAGACTCATGTCATGGTGAGTGATTACAGCTGCCAATGTCATGCAACATCATTCTTTTCTTTATGTCTCTGATCACACAGCAAAACAATCCCTTTCCAGGTCCAATGTGGATTCACTCTATGGACATTTATAAAGTTAGGTTGCTTTAAGTTTATTGTAATGGAATGGAGTGTTTTGAGGACCATGTATCAAAATTTTCATTTCTTTTGGCTCCCCAGAGCATCTGGGGCTACTGTTTACACACTAAAAAAACCCATATGTTTATTAAACCCCATTCTACAATTTTTGGCCTATGAATTTGGATGTAAAAATGCAGTGCCTAAATGCACATTTAAATATGGGTTACAATGGAATTCCATTATCCATCTCTTTCTAACATGCTTCTATGCATTTTCAACCAGAACAGTTCTCATAACCAGCTTAAACCATAATATTCAGAGCTTTTATGCCAATACTTGTCCAAAAAAATTTGGTGCTTCATGAGCTAGAATAGCAATTGTTTTTAATATCCTACCAGCACTGAAAACAAAATGACTTCCAAGTGTTTATAGTCAGAAGTAGAGGGTCTCCTCCTCCTCCTCTTCCTCCTCCTCCTCCTCCTCCTCCTCCTCCTCCT
>NW_012267420.1:802355-846075 GCF_000151885.1 Dipodomys ordii
CTCCTCCTCCTCCTCCTCCTCCTCCTCTTCCTCCTCCTTTTTCTCTTCTTCTTGGCCAATTCCCAAGCAGTAGTTAGATGTCAGGTAAGTGTTGAACTTCACAGTTAGTTCTGGGCCAGAAAGTGCCCAATTAAGGTCAAATATTTTACTTTGGATTTTATATTTAGTAGATGAGAGATTATTGTTTCCAATACTTGGTTCAGAACTGTGCCCCAAATATCCTCACAGAGTTTTAAAGAAGTTGGTTCTGGAGTCAGTAAACCTGTCTGGTCACCCTGACTCCAACAAATTTCAGCCTTTGTCTGATCACTATCTTCTCTCAGACTCATGGAGACATCATGAGGATTAAGTTAAAAAATAATCTACACCTATTCATAGGCTTTTGGCACATAAGGTTCATGTCTATAATTTTTTAAATTTTATTTTTGTTATTCATTACATTTAATTCTACATTTTTCTTACTTGTAATAAGATATAGTGAACAGTTTGTTACTTTCTCCTACAATTCTACCTATTTGGGAATCAGTTTTAATTATTTTTTTCTTAGCTGGGTGCTGATGGCTCATGCCTGTAATCCTAGCTACTCCGAGGATTGCAGTTCAAATGCAGCATGGACAGAAAAGTCCGTGAGACACTTACCTGTAATAAACTGCTCAGAAAAAGCCAGCATTGGAGCTAGGGCTCAAGTAGTAGCATGCTAGCCTTGAGCACAAAGAAACTCAAAGAATGCCTAGGCCCAGAGTTCAAGGCCCAGGAATGGCACAAATTAATACATACAAGATATAACATATTACATATAAGTACATATAATATGTAATATAATATAATATATAACACAGAGAATACATAATATATAATTATATATAATATATTATATAATATATAATACATATGGTTATATATTATATGTTATATACTTATACATATATTTGATATTTAATATATAATATATATATTTTTTATCTTCTTCCTAGTGCAATGATTCACCAATTAAGCAACATAGACATTTTTAAATTAATGTTTATCTAATTTTCCTTGAGAAATGAAAGTGTCTAGAAAACATCAGCAACTATGTAATTCCTTTATTTAAAATCTCTTTTGTTTAGAAAAACTTTTCTTAATTAGATGTATTTTATATCATATTGACATATATACAGGGGTCCATAGCCTAAAATATAAAAATAGCCTACCTGTGAAGTTTAATATTTAATATCTACAAAGATTTAACTTCATGCTTAACAATTAAGAAATAGAATCTATATACTACTTTAAAAATATCCCAAATTTTCAAATGCATAAAATTTTGTGCATTTAATTTCACACATATATTCATTGTTTTTAGGTGTATATGAGTGGTAAGTAAAATGCTGACAGCAATGAATCCCATGAGATTATGTAAAAGTAGAGAGAGGACTGGACTCAGGAGACACGAGCTGTGAATTATCAGTGGACTACTACATCAGAGAAACTTGGGAAAGTGGAACAGCCTAGGAAATTCTGAGATCTCATTTTCAAGTAAAGAACTAACTATGGCGTCTGGCAATTCTTCACAATAAGAGGGAAACACAGTGCCTACTAGGCCTTTGCAGCATTTCCTTCATGTGGGAATTCTTCTTTTGCCTTGTGACTTAGTAATATCAAGTCTGCCAGCATCCAACTGGCTGAGGCTACAAGAATTCTCTGCAGAAGATTTCTTTTTTTTCTTTTGTGTTTCCCCCCTCTATGGTTCATCCCCTGTTGTCGCTGTATTGGATTTTGGTGTTGGATTTGGGTACTGCATATCAGTTTATTTGAATTAGGGAAGGGAAGGGAAACAACAAAATGGTGAGACAAAGGACAAAAGGGAAACCTATACAATAGCAATACTTCCAAAACAATATGTTGAAAAAAATCTGAACAACTTGAGGGGAGGGATTGAAGGAGGAGAGAAAGAGGGAGAAAAATGAGGGAGGGAGTAACAAGTTAGATGAGAAATGTACTCATGACCTTATGTAATTGTAACCCCTCTGTACTAAAACAATTAAAAAAAAACAGAATGAACACTATGCATTTGGGCAATAGTATCCCTCAGCATCTATAGTTTTAGAGATGTCTTTAATGGAAATGATGGTATGTATAAAGACTTAGAATATTCCAGTAAGATAACTGCAATGTAGACCTCTCATGGATTCAGAAACTGTCTTTTCTGAAGGATTTACAGAAGAGAACTAGAAGCCACCAAAAAAGGCTTGCTCCTGGACGCTCAAGTGGAGCATGTGGCATAAGACATCAAATGACCAACTTACCAGAACTTACATCATGAACTGGGTTATGTCAGACTCACTGAAGCCATATGCTTAGGCTTGACCATTAGCAATCTATCATAAAACAGAAATGGTACATTTAGGATCAGGCACAAACACATACAAGTGGACTGCACACAAAGGCAATTGCGACTGTCATGTTACTCATTTTTATCCTGTCCCTCAGCTAACATCTATGGCTACATAATGACAGTAAGAAAATACCTGAAAAATTTAATAGATGGCTTTGTGTAGTATATGTTTCTATAAGCTAGAAATGTGTAATAGTTACAGTATAGCCCTACTGAAGGGATTGTCAGAAAGCAAAAATAAATAGGCAAATCTTTAGATGAATTCTTATGAATACATAAGAAATGTATTACTATGAATTATTAAAATGTATTATTATGAATATTAGATGTATTCTTATGAATACATAAGAGATGCCTGAGGTTAGACTAAATGGATTCATGGCCATTTGAAGACTGATTATTCAGAAGAAAAAAGGTGTAGAGATAGGGACTTAGTATTTTTTTTAACTTTTTTTTATGTAAAAATACTGTACACAGGGGTTACAGGGGCCTCAGTATTCTTGGGAAGGGACACATGTTTAGGCCTTTTAGACCTAAAGTGTTTTTGTTTGTTTGTTTGCTAGACCTTGCACCAGAACCCAGGACCTGGGCACTGTCCCTGAGTTACTTTTGCTCAAGGCTAGCACTTTACCACCTGAGCCACAGCACCACTTCTGGCTCTTCCTGTTTATGTGGCTCTGAGGAATCAAACCCAGGGCTTCATGCCTGCTATTCAAGCATCTACCACAAAGGTTGTTTTTTGTTTGCTTGTTGTTTGTTTTTGTCTGTCCTGGGGCCTGAACTCTGGGCTTGGGCACTGTCCCTCAGCTCTTCAGCTCAAGGCTAGTGCTTTACCACTTGAGCCACAGTACAACTTCTGGCTTTTTCTGCTTATGTGGTGTTGAGGAATTGAACACAGGGCCTCCTGCATGCAAGGCAAGCACTCTCGCACTGAGCCACCTTCCCAGCCCCAGCCCAGAGCATTTTTAAATACCTCAAGATAGCGCCCTTGCTAGAACAGTAACCAATGGGTCAAGACAATTCAACAATTGACACTAACTAGCATTTGTCATTAACTATCCTAGTCCTAGCACAATGGGTGGTGAAATGTGCAGCCATAATGACAGGAATGAAACTTACAAATAGCCTTACAGCCTGGTTTCCTGTCCTAAAGACTTATGTAGCTACAGCTACTTTTACATGTCCAATGATCAGCAATAGAAACTAGTGCCCTGCCTTCATTGTGTCATCCATCATCCTTTTAGAAGATCAAGAAAACATCTCAGGTTTCATTGACTTTGTTTTCTTTTGCAACATTTTCTGGTACTGGGCTCTAGCCAATACCACTGCTGTAAGTTTAGAGAGTGTTTGACTTTGTGCATCTAATCAGACAAAATAATGTATCTCAGTGAAAAAGAGATGTGATTGT
This sequence comes from Dipodomys ordii, assembly GCF_000151885.1. Taxonomy (NCBI): domain Eukaryota; kingdom Metazoa; phylum Chordata; class Mammalia; order Rodentia; family Heteromyidae; genus Dipodomys; species Dipodomys ordii. Next base: position 806,138 of record NW_012267420.1, read on the forward strand.
GGCCGGGCACCGGTGGCTCACGCCTGTAATCCTAGCTACTCAGGAGGCTGAGATCTGAGGATCGTGGTTCAAAGCCAGCCCGGGCAGCAAAGTCTGTGAGTCTCTTATCTCCAATAAATCACTAGAAAACCAGAAGTGGCGCTGTGGCTCAAGTGGTAGAGCATTCATCTTGAGCTGAAGAGTGCAGGGACAGTGTCCAAGCCCAGAGTTCAAGCTCCATGACCAAAAAAAAAAAAGAGAGAGATGTGATTGTGAACACATGATCATGGGGTCTACTGATCCTACCACATGATCTACTTCACTTAAAAATGAACTTGACAGGGATGGAAATGTGGCTTAGTTGTTGTTTAGCACGCATGGTGCCCTAGGTTCAATTCCTCAGTACCACATAGAGAAAGCTGGAAGTGGTGCTATGGCTCAAGTGGTAGCGTGCTGGCCTTGAGCAAAAGACCAAGACTGACCAAAAACCAAACAAATAAATAAATAATGTGACAAAGTGTTAAGAAATCTGTGGACCACAGATAAAATTCCAGTGCATCCTCTAGGATTCCGTGTATACACTAGACATCCATCTTTAAATGGTTCTATGTCCTTGATAGGGAGAGTATTTGTATTCTGGATTGGGAGTGCAAGGATTGAAGCAGGGTATGCCTGTTTACCATCATTTCCTCTGAGGCATGGGATGGTTATGAGATTCTCCTCCTTGTAACTATGCAGGAATAGATGTCCTTGTGCCACCAGGGAATATAGCACATGTCCTATTAATCACTCAGCAGTAGCTGCAGTGTGGTCACTTTGGTGTCCTTAGGCAAACAGACAGCCAGAGTACAAGGAACAGAGTTATTATTCCCATTAGCACAATTAGTCTTTCAGTCAGAAGTATGACTTATGTTAACAGTTGTAGGGGAGGGGGAAGTATAGTATTTAAGTGATACACAGGCATGATGCTCAGACTTTTTCTACCAGTTGCTGTAGCAAATGTCTACATCCAGCAACTGTGTCCTGAAAACAGCATGGTTATGAGTGTGGGGGGTGGAGTGGGAACCTCAAAAAGATTTGGTTAACTGTTCATACATGGAGTGATAATATAAAAGCTAATAGATCCATGAAGATCAAGGATGCTTAGGAAATGACACTCAAATTTCTTCAGGACTTAGAAGGACACCCTAACTGCCAGATATGGGTCTGCTGAGAGGCATAGCAACATTCCCACCTGAGTTATTTCCTTCAAATTACTTTTCAGATGAAAGAAACTCACATTGATGTCTGCCTCCACAAGTTAGGTCTTAAGACTAGACCGTGCTGGAGTCGAAATGTCTGGCTCTGACTTCAAGTTGAAACGATTTAGGATGATCCTTCAGTCAGGTTCTTCCTCTTTTCTCATTATTTACAGGGGACATGTTGACATACCTCACTGATAAACTTCCTATATGGTAACTTCAACTTCATGATCAATTTTCCGGCGGACACATCTTAAGAAAGCCAACTCAAAATTTCAAGGGGGAAATGATGCCACTTTTGAAGAAGTGGATTTTAAGCACAAAGACACAGAAACAAAACTGACCATATAATTGCCAAAGCAACACAACCAGATGTTCCTGGCAAAACACTTATTTTACTGTATTACTTTTAGTTTGATTTCTGTTTTGAAACCAGAGCCATTAAAATACAGATTCCCACCAAGCAATTTCCTTTCTTCACTAGCTGAATTTCTTTTGAGACCGGTTCTTCTATTCTAATTTAGATCTTAGCCCCCAAATGCTGGCTGTATTAACACAATAACACCAAAAAGGTATTAACACAATAGCACCAAAGTGGAACAGAACAAAACAAACTTTTGTTTATTTCTATATACCCTATAGGAAGTTGTAAAAAGATTCATGCATAAGAATAGAATGTAAATTTAGGTAATGATTTGGATCTTCTCCAACTGCAGCCTCTGCCTTGAAAACAACATAAAATTCTTGTTACACTATTGCTAATTGACATTGCACAAGCATATATAATGAGTTTTCCAATAAAGAAATAAATACCTTTTGTGTAGAGGGGAAAGGAAAGGCCAATATGGGAGAAGATTTAGTAAATGAGTTAAGATAGGGATTTGGGTGTTTGAAGTCTTTTCATTTATATTTGCATTTATATCACTGATCCGTAAAATTTCCAAATAAAAAAGTGGCAACACTCTGTGACAAGGCATACTAGAGTAATTATGGGGGGAAAAATCCAAGAAACCCTGAGGTCCTCCTGTTTAATTAGTATAAAAGCATTATCCTTGCAAATTTACATACTTTCATTTCTTCTTTTTGACACAGGGATATGGGGGGAAATAATAACTTACAAAAATATAGACATGGGTGAGTTTAAATCTTCTGCTCCTTAGTGCACATTATTTACTCGATTTCCTAGTTTCAAAGCATTTCTTGAAAGGCTGCTAGTTTCTAGAAAGGATTTAAGATGATTTAAAAATTCTAAATGAAGAAAAATAAGAGTAGGCGAGGATAAATACATCTTCTCAGAGACACAAACAAAATGAGAATGAACAAACTAAGCCAAGGCTGGTTGTTAGATTGGCATAAAACAAAGATAAATACTGAGCAGTGCATTGAACAGAGGACATTAAATGTGGTCTAAATTTTCTACCTCCCACACAAAAAGTAAATGATGGTGGGGATTTCATTGATAATTTTCCAAAGTGTAGAAAGAACCCAGCAGATTAAAATAAATATGATGTTTATGGCTGAAACTTGAAAGATCTTCCTGAGCCCTCCTCCAAAGGACATAATATTGTTTAAAAGTTTTCAACTACACTTTTCATTGAAGTAATTATCAAAGAAGCATGTTTTCCAAGTTTAGTTCCTTCAATTTAAGGCAAAGATGTAATGCTGATGAGCAACTCTGCTAGTGAAATTTTAATATAACTCACCCCCAGCTCTACTGTATATTTACACACTATTATTGAAGATTATCAAATTCTGTTCAAAATAAAATAAGCTTGATATTGCTTGATGAATACTTGTGTAAGGTTTTGGACAAAAAAAGCACTCACAGGAGGAGGTAAAGTTGAATAAAAGAAAAGTTTAAGCCAGGCGCTGGTGGCTCATGCCTATTATCCTAGCTGCTCAGGAGGCTGAGATCTGAGGATCACAGTTCAAAGCTAGCCCGGGCAGGAAAGTCTGTGAGACTCTTACTTCCAATAAACCACTAGAAAACCAGAAGTGGCGCTGTGGCTCAAGTGGTAGAGTGCTGGCCTTGAGCTGAAGAGTGCAGGGACAGCACCCAAGCCCAGAGTTCAAGCCCATGACCGACAAAAAAAGAAAAAAGAAAAGAAAAAAAAAGAAAGACAAGTTTATTGGGGTATGCTTCCCGGTGAACTCCCTGGTCAGGATCAGAGAGGTTGTGCAGTCTGAAACAGTGCCTTGGGCCCAAAATGAAGTGAGGCCTGAAGGTTGTAGCCTGGGCCAGAGGCAAGTCCAACTTATTTCCCACAAAGATCCAACCCTGTTCTCCAGCTGTGCCATCCTTCTCATAGAGAAGAGATTTTTTTTGGACGGGAAATACTGAGGAGTCAAATCTGGGACCTGTAAAAATAAAATGGTGACTGATGGCAAATTAAGATTAATAGAGTTTGCCAGAGAACCATGCAGACATCCAGGTACAGAGAACAAAGAAAGGTTTACTGCCAGGAAAGGGGGCCAGCAAGACTCCTTCTCTCAAGGGAGGAATGAGAAGAAGCCCCTGCTATTGTCTGGGGTGATCTATATAACCGAGGGGGGTTAGAAGGGGCTAGAAGGGGCTAGGAAGTGGAGACCCTGGTGTGGAATCCTGGCAAGGGGCTTCATCATGTCCATGGCAGATTAGGATTTATGGCTGCTGTCCAAATGGTAGATAAGGATCCTGCAATTGCCCAGACCTGAATGAAGGTCACTCTGAGGGGCTCTTGTTTTCTTATATGGTGGTAGCAGCCCTAGAGAAGTGCCATCCCAAGATAAAGAGGGTTGGAAGTTGATCATTTACCACATTTACTACATGGGCCTAGTGCTGCCTAGGAAAGGGGCATGCTAAGCTGTGGAGAAGGGAAGGAGTGGACTAAGCTGTAGGAAGCGACTCATTTCGCTAACAGGGACTATCTTGAAAAACCTGGGGAAGCACTGTCCAGGTCAGCTGACAGGCCTGCGAGGTATTTGGATCCTCCCACGTAAGGGCAAATAGATTCCAACATTCTGGGTCTAAGGGAATGGTAAAGAAAGCATCCTTAAGATCAAATATAGAAAATATAGAAGGGGGGATATGGAAGAGCAGGGTATATGGGTTGGGAACTACAGAGTGTATGGGCACCTCAGCCTCATTAATGAAACAAAGGTCCTGTACTAAACGCTAGGAGCTGTCCAGTTGCAGACAGGCAAAATGGGGGATGTTATAAGGATTTTTCAAACACTTTCTTATCCAGAGAAAACCATTTTTTCCCCAATTGCATTCTCAAGACTTTCTTTACTACTCTTTTTTTTTTTTTAATTTAATTTTATTTTATTTGTGAACATACTGTACAGAGGGGTTATAATTGCATGGGCAGGATAATGCGTACATTTCTTACCAAGCATTGCAGCCTCCTCCTTTGTTTACCCTTCCCATCCCTTCCCAGCCTCCCCCCTCCCCCCATCCCAATCCTTCTCCTTCCCCCCTCCTCCCCCCCCCCTTCCCCCCCCCCCAACCCCTGCTTTCACTATATTTGATGTCAGTATAACTTGTGGAGAAGATGGGGAAAAACCAGTTGTTTAAGGATACAGGTGGATCTGATGCAACAATGAAAAGTACAAGTTGTCATGTCCAAAACTAGCTTTACTCTTTTTTTTTTACAATTCCTTGAATTCCTTTCCCAAGGCTTTCTTTACTACCCTCTTTACAATTTCTGGAGCTTCATTGTGGCTAGAGTTTAAAAATGCACATTTTTTTCCTTTGGCTTGTGGAACTGGGTTATCTCAGAACTGCCTCAAGGCAATGCTTGGGTGGAGAAATTTGCTGGATTTTAAGGCTAAGGGCAGGGCTGGGTCTCACTCCTCTTACTACCTCCATTGCATATATCAGGTATGTAAGAGGGCCCATTGCTGGTGGCTGGGAGGGAAGTACATCAACTCCCATAACCCACACCTGGGAAGGAATTAAGGGGCTTGAGTAGGAAGGGAAGACTGAATAGATAACCCCTGTATTGTCCAAAAAGGAAATGGCCTTACCTGCTACCTGGATTGTTACCCTAGGCTCGATGAGGATGATCTGGGTCGGGGGAGCAGGGCCTCTTCAGTCTTCAGAGGCCAGGCCCAGGACTGAAGGTGGCAATTCAGGGGAAGGAAGGACTCCACTTCCACGGCTTGGCACAGAGGGGCAGTCAGTCTTCCAGTGTCCCTTTGGATTGCACAGCGAGCATGGTACCTGAGGAGGATGGGGTTTAGGGTATCGCCTTGCCCAGTGCCCCTCCTGGCCGCATTTGAAGCAAGGTCCCGCTGGTTGTCGCTTTTCTCCAGAGCAGCGTGTTGTAGAAGGCCTTAAGGCAGTGACCAGAGCTTGGGCTTGGTAGGCCGCCTTTTGTCCAGAGCGGGCTTCCCTACCAGCCTTTTCCTGTGCCTCAGGGGCATGGAAACTTTAAAGGCCATGTTCACCAGGTCACGGATAGAGGTTTGAGGGCCATCCTCGGTCTTTTTAAGTTTTTTTCTTTATATAAGTACAATGGGAGGCCATTGTACTTAGTCAGGGCCTCCAAAAGTCTTGCTAGAAAGGCAGCGGGGCTTTCTTTCATCATGAAGTTTACACAGCGGCCACTGCCAGCTGTGTCTATGTGATATTGTCAACGAGGCTCCTCTCTGGGGACTGCCTCGGTTCCCATGGGCATGGCTGTGTCTGTGGATCTCATCCCCATGAGCCTGGGCAGCCTGATAAACCCGCTGAGGCACCTCCATGGAAAGAGTGGAGGCGAGTAGAGCAGGGAAGTCATGTCAGGTAAGATCGTAGGCCTGGGTCAGATAACGAAACTCCCTGATAAAGGTGGACGGGTCATTGGAGAAAGACCCCAAATGACCCTCAATCTGAGATAGGTCCCCTAATGAAATACATGGACTGGCATCCGGGCTCTGTGCTCCTGAGGGAGGAGGCCTCAGAAAAGCCAAAGAAACCTTCTAGAGCAGGTTTCTAGTTGATGTGACGCTGAAGCCTCCCAAAATGTTCTGACAATTTTGTGGTTGCTGCCTGAGAGCAGGAAATCTTTTGATGGTGCATTCCATTCTCTTTGCCTTTTAGTTTAACCTTGACATGGGAAGTTGCGACCATAGACTGAGGTATCTTAGTTATTTACTCTTAGGAGGCCAATATGTGAATTGTTGGTCCAAGATGTGAGCCATCAAGGGTTTTATGAGTCTATCTCCTCAAAGGAAAAATAGAATCCTGTATCCTGAGACATTTCTTTGTTCCTGCTCATATCTATCTAGATGCTGACTCTAAAATTCCTGTACAAAGAAACTATCATTAAAAACATAGGCCTTCAACCTTTTAATCTCTAGACACCTTTACATCTTTTTTGTTGTTGTTGTTGGTCATGGGGCTTGCACTCTGGGCCTGGGTGCTGTCCCTCAGCTCTTTAGCTCAAGGCAAATTTATCACTTCCGGTTTTCTGGTGGTTTATTGGAGATAAGAGTCTCAGGACTTTCCTGCCTCAGCTGACTTTGAACCGTGATTCTCAGATCTCAGCCTCCTGAGTAGCTTGGATTTCAGGCCTGAGCACCTTTATATCTTTAAATATTACTAAAGGTAATAAAGCACTTTTGTTTACGTTAATTACATTTGCTTTATAATGAAAGGAAGATTTTCCAATAATTATTCATTCACTTGAAACAAAAAAAATTATGTGATAGTTTAGGGAAAAACGTGATCATATTTTTAAAATAAGAAATCAATCAAGTGAGATGCTTTGTGTACTGTGCAAATATCTTTCATGATTGACTTAATGGAAAACTGCTCGATATTCAAATTTGTTTCCCATACTCTTAGATGTAATGTGTGGTTTTGGTTAAATACATGAAGAGGAACCAGCCTCACAGAGATGGCAAAGGAGGATTTTGAAGACCTATTGAGATTTTCCTCAGGCAAACCCTAGTAATTCTCTGACCATTCTTCAAAAGTAACATTTCTAGTCTCTCTTCCCTAATTTATTCCCCTCCTGAGAAAAGTCACAGTCCTCATGGATGACATGAAGAAGAAAACAGGCTGTTCTCTATAAGTTTTATATGGCAGGCTGCCCCCTCCCCACCAGAGGCCATTTGCGTTTGTCTAGTAGAAGCTGTCATAGGCTATTAATTCTCTAATCCAACATTCTATTTTGTACATGTTGAAAAAAATTTTTTTTTCTGATGAAAATGTATTCAGAAAAAGAAAAGTTAAAATGTTTATCTCCATCTGCCTTACTGCTGTGCTTATCTCTCAATTGGTTTTGAACATGACAGAGACACAAGTGTAATTTATTGACCCTTTTAATGCCATCAAATGGAAGGCCATATGTCGGGCCATCCAAAGCCTTATTGTTTCAAAATAAAATGTCAGATCTGGCAAGGGAGTAAATATAAGATGTAGACATTAAATAACATATTAATCTGAAGTATTATGCATAGCTAGCATATTAATTATCTAAATTGTAACTGGAGATTAAAAAAAATCACACCGAAGGCATATTTCAAATGTATAACTAAGGATATGTTTGGATTTATAAGCGAATGGAACAGTTAGTGAAAGAATACCTGAGCACCCAGGCAGACGATCAGCTAAGAATGAGAAGCACAAGAGCAAACTTGCTGATTCAATTCTGACTTGTAATGCACTTGCTAAACACTAATCAATATTGTAGTGAAATACTTAGTTTAGGTAAATAAATTTAAATTATCATACCTGTGTGCCTGGCAACTCAGGAGCTAAGCTCTGGAGGACAGCTCTTCAAAGCCAGGTGGGTAGAAAAGTCCACAACACTAGACAAAGCTAGGCTAGAGGCATGGCTCCTGTTTGCTAGAGCACTAGCCTAGGAGACCCTGAGTTTAAACCCCAATATTGTATATGTATGTGTGGATACATCCCCTATATATGTATATACGTATTCATATATATACATATGTGTATGTGTGTATGTACATGCATATATATGTATATACATGCATTTATAGCGCTGATGAAAGGAAGACAATAAAATGTTATTGGAGCTTTCATGACATGCAAAATACATTACTTAATATGTGGGTTTTCATGATATGCAAGATACATTACTAAGAAAATTGTCCATGCATGATTACTGTATTTCTGTGACTGGATACAACCTAAAAGGATTTATTTCTGAGAAATGTTGTAATTTTATTGACATGACTCAAAATTAATAATAACATTCTTCTTTCCAAATTTAGTATAAGTACTAAAGTATATTAAAAGTAAGTCCTTTTCTCACTGAAGACTGTGTTACATCTCAACTCAAATAAGTTTGGTTTCTTACCTAACAAGTGTGAAAATAAGCAGAATAATTTCAGTTAGATTGTAGAAATATTTAGAAAGTATTTCTGTCATATAAATAAATACTGAGATTTTTTAATTCAAGAGGCTGTTTGACTATTCAACATATTTTCTTCTTAAATGAATATGCGAATCTTTCTTTAATAGAAGTAGTTTTCTTGTTAGCTACATCATCATCATTTAAAGCCCTTTCCCAAGGGCTCTCTACCTTTAACACACTTCCTAAATTGTTTTAATAGTTCTAAGTCCATTAGAGCCATTCTTAATCATACCTGTCAAATAGCTGTCCTTGGTTTTCAGTTAGGAACTACATTAAAGTGAGTTGGGTATGACACTCAATTCAGAAACAAAATTTTAAGGCATGCTAGCAGTCTTGGTGGATAACATACATCCTATTTTAGTGAAATATTTCTGACAATTCAAAGTATGCATGTTAGACAACATTTTTAAAAATTAATGAAGACGTTTTACCACCTTACCTTATTGTACAACAAAACAATAGTCATGCAACCAACCAGTGGTTGCCAGGTTTCTATATAAGATGGGTTTAGGATGTTTGAGAATGGTATATAAGTAGTGCAACATGCAGTCTTAGATGGATATGTTTTTTTTTTTTTTTACTACAGAACATTTTTACCCTTTAGTGTGGGAGAATATTTTGCAAAATACATCAGATATTTATACAGTTCCTTTGACCTCTACCCAATATGACCTGTACTGAGCACTAAAGCTACACATAATCCCTTTTTCTATCACCTGTCTCTTGAGAGCAAAATAATTTCTCTCACACTCTCTCTCCACATCTTTCTCTTTCTCTTTCTCTCTCCCCGCTCTCTAAATAATATGGTCACTGGCTAGTTTTCTAACCTACCTCAACAAATAGTAGTTTTCTACAGAGACTTTTGGACTACTGTATGTTATTAAGCAAAATAAAAGATCCTCAGATACTTGCTCTACTTGCTACCTGAAATCATATTTTGTTCTTGAATATGATTCCATATTTGTTTTCTATTGAAACAAACTCTACAAGGCTCAACTATGTTATGTTTGCTGTTGTTTCTCCAGTTTCTTGAACGATAATTGGCACATATAATATTTGACTTAGATAATTATTATACAAATTAGCATATGTCTCTAAGTAAATAAGCTCCTTTGTCTGCATGGAACTGATGACCTTTCTTGTCTACTTAGTAATCACTTTCACCCTTCTAATATCTGTGATATCAGTGACCTTTCTTTGACCTTCATTCTGATCTCTCCATCTCTCTTCCTGTCTTACATCTGTGTGGATAAACACATTTGTTCCTTCCAGCTCTAACAGGTATTTCATTGTGGGTAATCAGTACACATTTTCTATGTAACTTTTCAAAACGTTGATACTTTTATCTTATTATAATTTTATATTTTGTATTCTGTTCATTCCAGAAACTGGAATTTTTTTCACTACCAACAGTTTTATAGATTAATAGAATATATAAATCAAATTATATGTTTAGGACAACCTAAAGTTTTCTTTTAAAAAAACTTGAATATTTCCATTATAATAGGAATATACATTTTTATTGTTCTATCCAAATTAACAATATGTGTGCTTCCTCTCTGAATCTTTAGATTTAAATATATTTATAGGTTTAAATATATTTAAATATATTTCTCCTTTTATACCAGATGATTCCAGGGCTTCTGCAGTTTAGGAATTTGAACTCTAGTTTGACTCAGATTTTATTTCTGTTGATTACTGGCTGTTTGACTTTAACCATGCAACAGTTTCTCTGAGCCTCCATTTCTTTATCAACAAAACAATACATGTCTTGTAAGGATCAATGTGATCATGTTGAGCAGAGTATCTGTCAATAAATATCAGTTGTAATTGTTATTACACAGGCTGAACTCCTTGGTCTGCCATTGACTTAAAGGGATTGGCAGAGACTTAGCTAGCAAACATGTTTTAAGCTAGAATATTTTCCAAGACAGTCAACAAGTATTTTAGTGTTTCCTGAATCTATTCTTTTTGTTTCTTTTTTCCCCTCAAATGATTTAATTACAAAACTGTGAATTCTGGTAGATTTTGTTGTTAATATGTAACCCAGCAAGTTCTTTCCAACTCTTTCATCTTTTAAAGCTCATTTTTATTACCTTTCCACTTATAAATTTCTTATCATCTCATAGAAATTTCTATTTCAAAAACTGTGCTTCCTTTCCCCTTAATGTTACTCTATCATTATTTAACTAGAGTTCAAAATGCAAAAGGCAACTCATGGCTATTCCTGCTGATTATAAAAAAGTTATTGCTTCTGATGGAATACGATGGTTTAATAGTATCAGATTTTACCTTCTAGATGTCAGAAAAAAAGATCCATAGGACTATCCCTGTGCCTTACTCAACATTTCCTGGACTCCTGTACTATTTCTTCTAAAGTTTCTTTGTTTTCTTGCAGAAATGATTGTGGTTTTTAGATGGTCAGTATCATGCTTAGGAATCAGAATCATCACACTTCTCCATGTCCTGCAATGTTCCCAAAGCATGTGAACAAAGTAACTGTGGCAAACAGTGAAGATCCTTTTCAAGATCCACAAGTATCTGAGGCACTGGCATAAATATCTGTGCACATGGGACATGGAAAATCATGTACATGTTTTAACATTTGGCCTCAATGGCATCCTGGAAATCTTCTTTCCATATGAATTACCAACTCCTTTTCTCTTTCTGCTTTATTTTTTCCCCAATACTGTAGATCTTGTTTGATATTTGTGTTTGTACAATATGTCTCTCTCCATTAGGAATTTAAATGCCACAGGGCTGGAATTATTTGAGTGTTTTGTTTATTGAAGCTTTCCAGCACTTAGGTCACTGAGTAGTCCACACTAGAAAATTTTCATATTTTATATGTTGAATGAATAAGTTTGATCACATCGTGCTTTAAGTATTATAAAATTCAGTGAGTTTTTTACATTTAATTTTTAGACGAATAAATCATTCAAATACTGCATCTACTGTTCTTCCTCTTCTTGCCAACTGGTTATCAAACGTACATATGTTTTTTTCAGCTGAAAAAAACAAAGAAAGAAAGCAGGCAAGAAGGAAAGGAAGGAAGGAAGGAAGGAAAGAAAGAAGGAAGAAAGGTAGGAAGGAAAGAAGATGAAAGGAAGAAGAAAACAAAGAAAGAGAAAGAGGAAAAAGGGAAGGAAGGAAAATAAAGAAAAAGAAGGAAAGAAAGAAAAAGAGAAAAGAAAAAAGGAAGGAAAGTGCTGTTACTCATCTATTTCACAGCCAAAAGAACAGGAGTTAAAATAGTTCAAAGAAATGACAGATAATACCAAGTCTCGTGAGGGTTTGCAAGGAAAACAGCAAAATTCTTCCTATTTATATCACATTATATCAATATTTAGTATAATTTAGTGTGACACAAATACAGATCTTCATATTTTCCTTTTCTGAAAAGCCTGTATATTGTTTAAATATCATGTAGAGTTAGACTGTAGCACTCTCTAAATTGGATAAGTGGTTCTACAATAGTGCAACTGAATCTAGGCTGCCAAGCAAGTGCCAACTCAGCATGATTTCTGAATAGTTGGTAAATGAAGCTTCGACATTCTGGTGTTTAAAATTAAAGCATTTTCATTTTTCTTTTACTTTTTCTTTGTGTGTGTGTGTGAGAGAGAGAGAGACAGAGAGAGAGAGAGAGACAGAGAGAGAGAAACAGAGAGAGAATGTACTGGGGTTCAAACTCAGATTGGCAGTCTCACTCAGCGTTTTGGTTATAGCCAACACTCTACCACTTGAGACATGCCTCTATTTTTAGCTTTCTGATCACTAGTTAGAGGTCAGAGTCACATTTATTTGACTGCTTGGGCTGACTCTGAATTTACAGTCTTTAAATCTCAGCTTCCTGAATAGCTAGGATTGTAGGCATGAGCCACTAGCATTGGACTTGAAAGCATTTTCTCAAATACAATGTCAGAATTACATGTGTGAAACAATCGGAATTTTATGGAGAATATTTTCTTATTTTTAAGAGAAGGGGCAAAATTTAATTGGTGAAAATGAAACTATTAATTTTTTTCTCTTAGCAGAAGACTTTAAGACTTGATAGGGTAGAAAAGAACACAAAAAAAACAGCAACCATATAAAACCACTTTTAATCATGTTTTAAAAAATGAAGAAGCATGCAAAATCAGAATGAACTTGATAAGAAAGATGAGGCTGAACTTTATCATGCATGTTTTCCTTTCAGGAAGTTTGGCAATTCTTCCTATCTAGAAAGAAAGTAATCTGATCAAATATTTCATGATAACACTATATCTCTAGTAGCCAGTTTTAGCTTTTACAAACTAGAAGATATTATTGAATCAATGTAACTCTTTTCTTCTCATGTAAGTCCTAATGTCAGGGGATCAGTAATAGAGAGTTTATCTGAATTTTACCTTTGATAGATACCAACTTTTAATCTCTCAGCAATCTTCCTTGGCAATGGAAGAAGTGAATCATAGGGGTGGAGGGAGATTCAAAATCCTTCCTGCCGTCACAACTTGACATACCTAAGTCCCCAAAATGACAAAGATATAACTGCTAGAATCATGACCCAAATAAAGAAATATAATACATAAATCTGAAATGAATGGTAAATATGCCACAGGTCTATGTCTTTGTGTAAATGTTAAAATGTAAATATTCCTTCTACAGAACAAATGGGAAACAAAAACAATAGTATTTTCTGAATGTCAGATCCTTTTCCAAAGGTATTACCTCTGTGCCTCCCTGCAGAATGTTCGTGGGGACAGCATACATGTATGGTGGTCCAAGGTGTGAGGTAAATTATGAGTGATGTACTGAAATGTTGCTATTCATGCATGGAATCCAAGGATATATATATATATATATATATATATATATATATATATATGAATAACAGTATTTGGAATTTCCATTCTTGTGACTAGTAGAAGTCCTGAGATATGAACTTGTGTTTTTAATGAACTACAAACTTTCAATACAGCTCTCTAAAATGAGTGAGACACTGTATCATGTAGCTAAATGTGTAAGTCTGAGTTTGCCCACCCCTCCCCACTAGTTACAGCCTGGCATAGTGTTGTTGAACTTTATCATTTGCTACAGTAGTCATAATTCTTATGCAGTAAATAAACATTTGCTACTTTATACAAACATACTAATAATCAAATGAGGTATATAATAGAGCATATTTGATAGTAGCAGTGAAATTAACTTAGTGATGCTGTAGTTTTACTTTTTTTATTGAATCAATTATTCATTAGCATGTTTAGTCATTTTTTTCTTGTTTTACAGGGACTATATTAAAATATTAATATATTATCTACAAATATAAGAAGTTGTAATGGTTTATTATTTCTTCTACGTCAAGTAGACTCATCTCCCTAAATTGGGACTCAGTATGTTTTTGGTAAGGTGGGCACAATGTTTTCATAGTAATCATTTTTCTAAAATAATTTTTGTAATTTACATAATTGCAATGACCATTAAGTATTAAGCAGCATAAACAACAGAATCGTTTTTAAAGGTAAATGGTAAACTTTTAATGACAGATTGTTCATTGAGGGAGAGGTGTTGAACCCTTGTACATCAAGGAGAATAAATTCGAAAAATGCTTCACAGCCTTTGATTGGCACTTTGTAACTGGCTAGCGTTTTGCTTCTCTAATGATAAGGCAATAGCAACATTTAAATAGCAAGTGTTTATTATGAAAGCATTGAAGAAATTTCCTGTTTGCAATTATTTTATTCTGCTGTGAAGATTAAGAATTTTGACGCTTTCTGCTTAACATGAGTTATGATGATTCACTCCTGTTATGTCTGTTTTCATTATTTTATTTTGTACAAAATGTTGAACATCAGTAAAAGTCAAAGACATTTGTATTTTAATTTATTACATTACTTTTTCTAAACTATGGTAAAATAATGAGCCAGTTGGATATATTCAAATACAATTTTGAGCAGAGAGTAAACAGATGTCCTTAAAAGAATGTTGGATGAGCCATCCATGAAAAGGCACTTTAAAGGAAGCTATTTTAAGACCATGCCAGGCAAGGAAACATCGGAAACCTTATCTGAAAAACAATGAAGGCAAACATGAGCTGGAGGCATGACTCACATGGTAAATTACCTGTCCAGCAAATAGGATCCTATACTTGTAGGACTACAAACAAAACAACAACAATAAAATATAGTGAGAATACTACAGACAGTCTCTCTGATTATGGTTTTATATCATTTCGTGCTCTGGGTGCTATTCAGTAAATTCATTTTGCTATTTCTTGCTCTCCTATAATCCAAAAATGAATAATAGCCACAACCTATTTCTTAATGTTATTGTAAGGATCAAATAAACAGTGTTTCTGACATAGGGTTGTTATTTTTATTTTTAATATTAGTTTTACTTCAATAGTCCTCACTAAAATTAAAAATATATAATCATAAAACTTGGAAACAAAGTAGCACAGAGAAAAGGAACAGTGATTCTATTATTAAATATCTTAGGCTGAATTTATTTATATGATTCCAATATCACATTATATATTATATATGTCCTGTCACTTAGCAACTTGTAGAATTGGACATTTAAATTTCAACTAGCCCCAAGGAGTTGGAACAAATATTCAAGACACCACATTTCTGATTTTGGAACAATTTATCAAAACTTAATATTAATTCACAAAAGTTGGCATTGGACTAAGAAACTTCTCCAGAAATAATTACAGAGCAAGAGCATTCAGCTTTCTTCCTAAAATGGGAGAATTTTACATAAAGATGCTTTTCTTTTTAGCTTTAAATTGATTTAAGGGCATAAATTCTGTTTTTTTTTTTAAGAATCAATCAAACTAATCTCAATTAACTGTACACAAGAACTTCCATTAACTAGGAATAAGCTTTCAAAAACTGCCATGTTGGTCACCACCAAAAAAAGACTGTCCACAGAATTAGATATGTCTCTGCACAATATTATAGGTTTAAATATACAACGCAGATTCCAGAGCTATTATTATGGTCTCAAAGTCTGAGACTCAAACTGAAAGATGCACTTCAGCTGCAAATATGTAGCAATTATCATGAAATGAACTTCATTCCACATATTTGCTAATCACCATGGTAACCTACATTCAATGGATTCTTTCTGGGAAATATTCCAGACTCTATCAGACATTTTTAGTTTCGTTCAGAAGTTTCGAATATTTTTACTTGCTTGGTTGCATATAATGTTGATTTTAGCAATATGTAATAGCATTAAAAATATATGTCTGGTAATATGGAACCAGTTTGAAGATGTCAACCAAGGAGCATGTAAAATAATATTCCTAGTTCAAAATGTATAAAGGATGAATACTAATGCAACTAATGAATAATATATTCATGTATATGTTAATGAGTCCATAGCATGCATGTTGATCAAAATTCAACATTTATTTTGACCAATTATAATTTGTAAAATTTCATTTATTCATTTTCAAATTTAAATTGTAAGTATTTAGGTTATAATACTGAGGTCTATTGATACCATGATATAAACAAGGATTTCCAATTATACCACAGGTGAACCAATATCCATGTGGACAGCTATGTGTTTTGATGAGTATTATGTTAGGTCACACATTAGCTGAAAAAATAATTATCACCCCAGGCCATGGAGAGATGCATGGGTTTGTGAGTAATTTGTGTAGAAGAGAAAGAGAGGAAAAATCCAGGTACCAGTGGCTCACATCTCTAATCCTAGCTACTCAGGGGACTGAGGCTGATATCTTAGAATCGTAGTTGAAGCCAGGCAGGGAAGGGAAATCCATGAGAATTTTATCTCTAATAAACTACTCAGATAAAGCTGGGGAGTGGTGCTCTGACTCAAGAGGTAGAGTACTAGCTTTGAGCAAAAGAAGCTCAAGATCAGAGCCCAGGCCCAGAGTTCAAGCTCCAGGACCTGCTAGTTCCTCAAGGTGTTTCCTACCAAGTCTGGGCATGATCCTAATGCCTCAGGGTAATAACATATAATAAACAAACATATTAAGATTTCAAAAAAGGACTAGGAATGTGGCTTAGTGGTAGAGTGTTTGCCTAGTATGCAGGAAGCCCTGGATTCAATTCCTCAGCACCACATAAACAGAGAAAGCTGGCAGTAGTTCTGTGGCTCAAGTGGTAGAGTGATAGATAGCCTTGAGCAAAAGAAACTCAGGAACAGTGCTCAGGCCCTGAGCTTCAAGCCCCAGAACTGTGGGGAGGGGGTGGGGGAGAAAGGATTTCAAAAAAAGGGGGTCAAGGGTAAAGTAATATTGACATTGACAATCCTTTATCTAGTTATTGGATAGAATTTGCTCCGATGAGCTATGTGTTAAATACCATTATACATTTCTATCTGTGCTAAGACTGTCCATCTTAAAAAATAACAGCCTAGAGGTTAGGTGGCTCATGCTTGTAAGCCTACCTACTTCTGTGAAATCCAGAGGATCATAATTTGAAGTTGGTGAAGACAGAAAAGCCATTGAGATTCCAGCTTCAAAACCATACCAAAAAGCTAGTCTGAAAGCATGACTTAAGTGGTAGAACATTAGGAATGAGCAAGAACACAGAAAGAAATTGAAAATTTGTTCATTCCAATATAAACATGCCTCAAGATGACAGTTTTCAAATGAAAAGAAGGTAGGAAGGAAAGAGGAATGGAAAGAGAAAAGAAAGGAAAAAAAGATCTTTATATAAAACTATGAAAGAATTCCTTTTAATAAAAGTGTTTTTTTTCTTTACTATTTTGTTGTGCTATTTTTAGTGAGCATTGTATAACAATTGCAAAATAAAATAATCAGACACGATTTAATGTTGGAAAAGAAGCATTTTAGATATTTAAGCAAGATGTTGTTCAATGCAGGGATTTAAGTGCTTTTCAAAATCATTGGATAGGGTAAACCTGCAATTTCCAAGCTGGGCTCTTGGAACAATTCCAAGAATAACACAAAACAGGACCCTGGAAGAGCTCCCATGTCTGGTATCAGCACTGAAGTTGTGCCAGCTTGGGTCTGCAATTGCGGCCATTCTCAGTGCAGCCCCTGAACACAAGAATCATAGATGAGGTTGCAAATTAAGCATGAGAGGCTTGGATAAACTCTCTGTTGCTTCTATGGCTTTCTGAGAATCTGCACTGGAAACAATCACTATCCAGAAAGCAGGAATGACAATGAGAACAGAAGCTCTGTCTCATTTGTACTTTTCAGTTTTTCTTAGAAGTATATCAAATTAATAGAGCCTAAGATACTTGAAAGTCCAGGAATTGTAACTTACCTTGTCATAAAAAGTTGAGATAAAGACAGAGAAAGCTAATACAATTATCTTCATTGATTAGAAAATATAACTGAGGATCAAAATGAATGCACAGTTATTTTAAGTGGAAGGAATGATAAAGTTAAAAATGTTCATTCTGACATGCAATACTGATGTAAGGAATACTTTTGGAGGTAAACTTCAATAATGGATTTACCTTTCCCAGTGACACCTACCTGTTTACTATCCTCTTGGCCCTTTGAACCATAGCTCCACTTCTGGTTTTTGAATATTTATTTGGAGATAAAGAGTCTCAAAGCAGACTTTCTGCTCCTAGTTGTCTTTGACTACTATCCTTAGATCTCAGCCTCCTGGGCACCTAGGATTAGAGGTGTGAGCCAGAGGTGCCCAACACAACTTATACTTTTTAAAAAAAATTATCACATTTGTCCCTTGTTTTTCTAACAATTTGTAAAATTTCTCAAAAAATTACTAAAAATATGCATGACTTCTATTGTGGTTTGAAATGTTCCACAGACAGTGAAGGCTAGGTCTTTAATGCAGCGTTGCTGAGCTTTGGAGCCTGATGATTGGATCATTGAGTGCTGCCAGGATAGTTAGGAGATGGGTGTGGCTGCAGAAAGTATGTTTTTGGAGGTTGCATTCAAAGGTATACCACATCCCTATCCCCATCTCACGGCCACCATGAGTTGATCAGCTTTCCCCATTATGCCATTGCTCCATGATGCACTGCCGTAGTATGGGCCCAAAAGCAATGGATAGAAGAGATTGGACATATATGCATGAAAATGGAGCAAGGAAACTTAAGAAATGGGTGGAAAGGAGATAGGTGAGAGGGGAGGGAGGTTATAATAAAAAAAAGACTGATCAGGATACATTGTACACATAAATGGATATATTAAATTGAAGCCCCTTTGTATGACTATCTGAAGACAATGGTAAATGTACAACTCCTTTTTACATTTGAATATAATTTTATTTATTTTAGAGGATTTATGTTTCTTTAGATACAAGATATTTTTAAGGATTTAAGTGAATTCAATATCAAAATACTATTGCAAATGAAAATAGGTAGGTTGTCAAAAATAACATCATAGAAGTAAATTAGCATGCATATATCACAAACTGGTGTAGTTTCTTCAAAATATTAAGATACCTAAGAATGGTTGAATTCTGAGTCAATCTAAAGATGTGTGAAAAACACAAATATAAGTCTAATAATTTCCCTGAGATTTTAGTATAATATCTTACAGTTTTTAATATTTTTATTGTAAAAATACTGTAGAGAGATTACAGTTACATGAGTAAGACAAAGGATACATTTTCTATCAAACATTGTTACCTCCTCCTTAGTTTTTCCCATACCATCCCTTCCCTCTCCACCTCCCCAATTCCTCCCAACCCTCCCAGCCCCCCAAACCCTGCCAAGTTGTAAAGTTCATTTTCAACATAGTGTCTTGTACATCTCATTGTTACAATAGGCCAACCTGTATCCTTTTTTCAGCGTTTTGTTATTTTTCTTCCCCTCCCCAAGTTAGAAAAATGAATATACAAGATGTAGGGCACCGACATCAAATACAGTGAAAACAGGGTTTATACCGTGGGGGAAGAACAGGGACACAGTGGTTTTTGTCTTGCTTGCTATTGTTTTTAATGTATTTAAAATGTACTATGTGATTTTTTTTGTTTCTCTTGTATTTTCTTCCCTCACAGATTTTTTTAGCCCATCAGTATTTTTAAATTTGGTATATTGTTTATTATAGTTTATATACTTCATTTTATATAGCAAAATATGCATATTTAATAGTGTTAAAGTATACAAAATCAATAATTTAATAACTGCTTAAAAATTTTATTAAAGACAAAATAAAATTCATATTCACTTTGTTATCTTTTATCACCTCTGTAAATTTTTTTTTACCATTTTTAATATTAAAAATGTTCTAATACTATGGTTTTCCTTCATATCAAATAAATCTTTCACTTTTTACCAAAAAGTGCTCTAATAAATTTTTATTTTATCTAAATCATTGAATGCAATGAATGTAAAATTTCTCATACTCCTTCCTTTCTAAAACAAATTTTATACAAACTATGGTTTGAACTTGGGGTCTCACATTTTCCCTCGATGTCTGTGCTCATGACTGGCACTCTATCAATTGAGCCACACCTCCAGTCCAGAACTCGGATGGTTAATTGGAAATAGAGTCTCAAAGATTGTTCTGCCCAGGCTGTCTTTGAACTGTTCTCTTCTGATCATAATCTCCTGAATAACTAGGATTACAAGCATGAGCCAACATCACCCAGCTAATGACTATGCTTTTAAACATTAAAACTTCATATATATTTGTCAATTCATCTCTTATTTCATATCAGTAAAAATGATTCTATTTTATCCATTATGATAAATTAAAAAATTGACATGTAATGACATACTGAGTTTTAGTTCTGATATCAAAAGTTGGGGAATTATATTTGAAAACTGAATGTAAAAGGTATTAGTTTAAAGAAGGAAGTTTTCTTATGGGAAGGAGGATATGGGTATAAACAAAAAGAAATGATATAGACTATTATTTATAGATATTTTAAAGATGTCCCTACATATACTAAATTCAGTCTTTGATTTTAATTTATATCAGGTAACTTCCTTAACTTCAATAATTATCTGAAACTTTTAACTGATAAATTTAAATTCATTTGTGTCCTTGTAAGAATATATAGAAGCCGATATATATATTGGCTTTCATGTATGTTTTGGAAAAATGCAAAAGAAAAGAAGTAGCAATTGTGTGTGAGGAGTGGATGTAATATTGGCATGCCTATATGCTCATCTATTTTCAGATTAAATGTGATTTTATAGAGTTCTTTGTTGTTTACTTATGTTGTAACCACATAATCATAACCCTTGCATAATAATTTATGATTGAGGAGTTAAAAGTAACCATTAGCCTCTTAATCTTTACAACTTGTTTTGAGGTCTTAATGTGATGACTCTTAGCACTTCTGATTTATAGAGGGAGAAAATGAAGTAGGCAGGTGAGATTATTTATTTGTAATGGATATTGACTGAGCTGGGAATGAAGCCAGGACTCTGGAGTCTGGTTCATTCTGTAGTCCTGTATCTTGGTTATGGAATCTAATTATTCATTACTTTAATTGAGCTACAATAATATAACAAATTATCTGATACCTGACAATCTAGCAAGTAGAAACATACCTACAACTGTATAATCAATTGGGTTAACCATGGTATCTTTAACTTACTTTAGATTGAGGGCTCTCTAAACTTAAATGAACACTGTTAAACTAAAACACTAAATGGCAATGAAACTACTATTCATATTTTGCCTTGCTATAATAGAAAAAATATACTCAATATTTTTAGTATCTTGTATTGATGTGGATTTTTATGCTAAAGAAAACCAAGATCCAAGGTAATGAAAATCCATGTTGAGTTATAGCTAGCTGGCTATACTTATATTTTGTTCAACTTGCATTTAATTATGATATTACCTAAGAACTATGTCACAACAAGCTGTTTGGAGGGGTTGATCAAAAATGGTAGAACTAGAGGTAGACATCCTGATGTGTACACTAATATATACATAGTGCTTATAGTGTTATGCTAATATTATTTGTAACCAGTATAGAAGCTACCTACATATACGAATGGCAGATATAACATTCACATCAGAGTAAGACTGTAAAATACAGTTTATAATCAGTTTCAAAGTCACAGATGGATCTAGATATTTAATATTTTAAAAAAGGAAATCCAGAAACAGTGCTCAGAAACAATTATTTTTTATAAAAGCAACAGAAATATAATCAACATATGCATGAAAAGATATTGCTTTTAAGTATGATATTTTAAGCAAAAAAACATTCATTTTAAGTATGAGATTATAGGTTCTGAAATATCCAAGATCTTTATGGCTGGGAAGCTAAAAATTGTTTCAAAGACTGAGGTTTCAGTCTTGAGACTGAATTTTTCTCGCTTCAAGAAAATCTGTTTTACTTTTCATCTTTAACTGATTAAATAATGCCAATCAGTAGATTGAGAATAATCTTCTAAAAGTTAACTGATTGCAAATCTTGTTCGCTTACAAAATATATTTTCAGCAACGTCTAGATTAGTTTTTAATTGAAAAATTGGATACTGTAGTCCACACATAAAATTAACTATCATAGCTTCTTAAAATCAAATGGAAAATGTATAGTCCAAACAATGAATTTACAAAAAAAGATAAACACATTTTACATCTATTTATTAGAGTACATTTATTATAAATACATTTCCTTTCATAAGGAACACATATGTGATAGCTGAGCCATAAATGGGATTTAATCCATGCCATAAGTCTGGCAACCCACAGAAAGTGTAACGTTCTCTGAGTAGTAAGTACCTGGAGACCAGAAGAGATTGCTCTGATTAAAAAAAAAAAATCTCTCAACCAGTCTGATGAATACATTTTTATTGATAATACTAAGCATTTATGTTACTTTTATAGTAGTTTGCTTCAATGTTTACATTTCAATAATTTCTTCGGTAATGTTTGCACATATTTACATACTATCTGTCCAGTGGCACTCTAGTGTTGTCAAGAAGGAAGTTGCTAGTAGTCTATTTGGGTTTTCATTACTTTGGTTCCCCAGCTAGCCATTTTTTTTTTTTTTTTTACAATATTGTGTTGATTCTCAAGGTCAGATTTGATTCTCTAGAAACAAAGTTTAAAGACACTGAGATCTTCTTTTGTTTATTGTTCATTGTTCCCAGGAGAGTATGAAGGAACTAGAATGAGAACGTGAACTTGGGTGCCTAGTCTGATATTCAGATGAAGTTTGGGGGTAAATGCCATAGTTTATTCAACTTTAGGCAAGCAAACACTGAATTTAGTCTTTAGTGAAGTTCTACTCTAGGGGGCTGGATGCGAGTACTGTGTAGCCAACCAATCAAGATGGCATTCAGTTTACTGAGGGGAATTCTCTTGACAGGTGAACAGGTGGAATTATTGTCATCCAACATGTGTAACACCTAGGCAATAGCTACTTTCAGGAGGAAGTGGACAGGGCGTCGTATGTTACAGTTTTTCCCCTGTGCTTTTCAAACCCATTTACTGATCAAATAAACTTCTCTTTGTCTAAACATAATTTTTTCAGACTTCTAATTTGTCTGATTTGTTCTGATTTTCCAGAGTGGAGTGGGAGCCTTAAAAATAGGATTAAACTACAGTTATTATTACAGCAATGGATCCCAAGATCATCATGAATTCCTAACATTACCATTTCACCAGATTCTGCTTCCTTTTGCCCTGTTCACCTTTCCCCCTTGATTAATACCCTTACTCATAATTATTTCATTTCTAGTTACAATTTCCTGTTCAATCTTCAAATAGCTGTGTTCATCTTTCTTTAGCTGTAAGTATGCATATGACTATCAAGAGCCAGTTAATAGATTACTAATCATATCCCTCCCTGCCCTTACTATGTAACATTAGTCAAAATTCTTTATAAAGATCAAGATCAGTGCGAGAATTTCCATCATCATTTCTCCTTTCAAATACATGAGAAGCAGATAATGGTCAGGCAGAACCACACTGTTAGATCTAGAGGAAAACTAACTGTATCCATCATAGCATGGTGATACACTATGAAGAAATCAAACACTCTAGACCACCAAAGCTTATGCACACAGAGAAAGGAAACACACATGCCTCCAAGAGTCTCTCAGAGTAAGGGATAATTAACAGCACCACATCCTCTATAGCATGTTGAAGGTATGTACTCTATCTAAAAGGAGCACCCTGTGTTTGTTGTATGTCATCTCCAAGCTGTCAGCAGTGTCTACGGGAGGTATTTCATTGCTCTCTTAGGCTGGCAGTTTTGTGGTAGGAATAAATGATATCAAGTTCATATTTCTTCTTTGTTATGGATTCTTTTGGTCTGAAGTAATATGATGGAGGGTAATACATAGGTATATTTAGAAAAAAACCCTCTGTGAAGTCTTGACAGCAGTGCCTGAGGAGTCACTGATGCAACAAAGGTGAACACATTTCTAGAAGGCAAAGCAAGTTTGAACAGTGGAAGAAATTCAGCATCATCACTGCCCCACCAATTGGCCTATGGATATCCTTAAGAGATCGTACCATACAGGGGCTATGGATATCCTTAAGAGATCGTACCATACAGGGGACTCTGCATTGCTTTCTATTCCTGATGGTATTTTTTTCATTTAAAAATTCTGCACACAAAGAAAACTCCAGGCCCAGATGGCTTTCTTTGTGAATTATGCCAACTCCTTAAGAAGTAACACCAATCATATCCTCTTCCAGAAAACTGAAGAGGAATATTTTCCAATGTAATTTATGAAATCAAAATTTCTCTGAGACCAAAATATTTTAAGAAAAAGAAAACTATCAGCCCAACATCCTGGACACCGATTCAACGATTATAATCAAAATATTAACAAAAATATATGACAAACTATGGTTTATCGTTGGAATTCAAGGTTAATAGGTTTGGAGGGTTTTTTTTTTGGCAGCATAAGTTTTTGAATTCAATGTCTTACATTTGGTAAGCAGATATTCTCTCACCTAAGCCATGTCTCCAGTCTTCTTGATTTATTAGCTTTTTTCCCTTTGGTTTTAGTCTCTGTAAAATTTTCACATGGTAGCATGTGGGAAAGTGTTCCTCCCACTTCAGTTTTCTGGAAGAGTTTCTAAATATGTTTTGTATGACCTCTTCTTTAAGAGTTTGCATAATTCCCAATGGAAGCAATCTGGACCTGAACTTTTCCACATCTTTCTTTTTTGTGCAACCATGCTGGGACTGTGACCTCAATGTAGCTAGGACCACATGTCCCAGCTGACCACATGCCTTACTTATGTCCACCAAGTTTTTTGAGATGGGGCTTCCTATCCATCCAGACTGTCTTCAAACAATGACCATCTCTTTTTCAGCCAGAAGGGTTGAGATTACAAGCATTAACCACCATACCTGGCCTCAGAGTTAGTTTAGCATTAAAATCAATTAGTGAACTTTACTGCATTTAGGAACTAAAAATAAATGTTCAAGAGTTGCAGACAATGCATTTGACAAAATCCACTATCCATTTCTGATCACAATTTTTAGTCAGCTAAGTGTAAAAGAGAAATCAGTAAACCTGACAGAGGGTACTTAAACAAATTCTATAATGAACACCTTATTTAATTGCAAAAGCCATATCTGTAAGATCAATAAAAAGAAAAAGAAATTCATTCTCAACACTTAGATCCAATATTTATTGGAGATGATAGCCCATGCAATCAGTTGTGGGAAAGTAGATAAAGATAAGCAAGAAGCTAATAAAAGTTTTATATATTGATATCTAGAAATCTGAATGAACCTATAAATTAATGTATTTATTAAACCTAAATGAACCTAGACCTCTTAAATTGTGTAACTTTTCATAAACTAGAAATGAAATGTTGACAATAATTTTAACACACTATCATTTAGAATCCCACCAACTATATACAAATTTGGGGAGTGTATAATAAGAGAATTGTGACATCACTGAGTAAATATTTTTTTTAAAAAAACTTAGCAAGTAGCTGGTGGCTTGTAGCTCACACCCACAATCCTAGTTACTAAGGAGGCTGAGATCTGAGAATCCAGGCACGAAGCCAGCTAGGCAGGAAAAATCCTTACTTAGATTCTTATCTCCAATTAACCACCATAAAACTAGTAGTGGAGTTGTGGTTCAACATGGTAGAATGCTGGCTTTGCGCAGAAAAGCTCAGGGACAATGCCTGGGCCCTTAAGCCCAGCCCCTCTTCTGAAAAACAATAAATAAACAAACAAAACCCTTAATGAGTAGACAAACATCCCATATTCATGGGTTGTTGGTTTAATAGAATCAGAATGTTATTTCTTTTCAATTTGATCCTCAGATGCCACTCAATCTTTACAATACAATCAGCTTTGAAAATACAATATTAGAGGATTTATACTACCTGACTTCAGTGCCTGTGCTATGATTTGAATGACTCTCCTTTCATTCTCGTGAGTTGGACTTTTAATCTCCATTGTGACAGTTTAGGGAAGTGAGGCCTCCTTAAAGCCATTTAATTTCTGAAGGTTCAGCTATTATGAATAGACCATTGTCACTTTTAAAGGGCTTGTGGGCATGGGTTATCCTTTTCTATCTCTTCTGCTTTGAGCATAACATACTCTTCCTCTCTGGAAAATGCTGTAATGAGGCTTTCCTGAGGATCAGAAGTAGAACCTGCCCTCAACTTGGTCTTGAACTTTGTAGACTCCAGGATTGCATGAAAACTCTTCCTCCTCCTTCTCCTCCTCCTCTTCTTCTTCTTCTTAAATTGCTCATTCCCAATTACTCTACGATAGCAACACAAAACAGACTAAATACCCAGTATACAATTATAGTAAGAAGACAGTGTGGTATTTGTGTAAAAATAGAGTAAAATAATGGGCTATCAACATGGCTAGAAATCCCAGAAACAGATCTACTTAACCATAATCAGTTCATATTTGACCAAAAGACTAGAGAAATTCTCTGGAGAGTCAGCTTTTCAACAAACAATTCAAAACAGCTGGATATCAATATTCAAGTAATTAAATATCCAAATGCAAAAATTAATACAAAACATCATAGAAATAAGGGTAAAATAATAAGAAGAAATTTCTGGTAGGAAGCAGAATAATCTCATTCTGTGAGAAAGCCCAAGTCCCATATATGGAGATGCCTTAAAAAATACTCTAGGTGGGCTCCAGCTTGTTCTATCCTTCTGATGCAACAAACAATGGAATAAAAAAGCTATCATGAGCATGTGACGCAGCTGAATCTTCGAAAGACAGCAGCCTCAATTACTGATTCGAACTCTGTAGGAGACTGCGGGTTGGAATTTGCTCCCAGCTGAACTCTCATCTCACAGAATTGCTGGAAATGACAAAAAAGTGGTGTCTAAGTGTCCGTGTTTTAGTAATAAATAACTGAGCAGACTGTAATTCTTCACTTAGCATTAAAATGTATGGAGAATCATCTTGGCTTGGTGACGCTTCTAGTCCACTCACAAATCAATTTATTTTCTTCTCATGTTTGCTTTTCAACTTTTTGAAATGTAGTGTCTATTGGGGTGGTTCACTCTTCACTATTGGGCATCTGTAGCATGAGCACAAATCCAGCATGTAGCATGAGTACATGATACACCTGCAACATATTGGATAGTTCACGAAACTATCCAATGGGGCTATTCTGATAGGTGACTATGTATTTCTTCTGTTACGTAGTCCTCTCAAGGCCATCCTGATTCTATTTCTTCTTGCCTTTCAGGTTTTCAATCTGCATTTCCATGATTCAGTTGAAAGAGACGGGCATGGCCTGCCACACTAGGCAGGCAGCAGCAATCTGCTTCCTATCATTCCAGGCAACTCCTTTGGCAGTGTGCTGCCATATTGATTAGCTGCCACGCCGCGTGCAGATGTTAAACTGCTAATCAACCTATGCTTTGTGCAATTCCAAGGTGATTTCTGTCTCTGGTTGCCTGCAAAAGAACGAAATAGTAAATAGCATTTATAAACAGCGTGCCAAATGGTAGCATGTAATTGGCAGTTATAACTGGCCAGTTGAATCACCAGGGGGCACTGTATTACATCTTTTTTTCCCAGATTTTCCAGGTGGAATCTTCACACAACATCTGTAAATAAGCACAAATTTCATTTCTCTTCTCTGGAGAAAGTAGACCAGATGATTTCTCCCAGCATTGGACATTTATCCTGATATAATCTGACAGAAATATCTGAGAGTAGTATTCTTTTGCTCCAAGATGCTCTGATGGGAATAATATTATCTTTTCCTGGAGTTTTGATCCATGTGTGCCCCCGTTCTACTTGCCATAATCTTTATGGCTTCATTTTATTACCCACTTTAACCTATACCCTTCTTCCCTGGTGGGATAATGTGATTCAGTAATACCTCTTACCTATAAGCAGACTGCAACACAAATCTAGCCGACATTTCTACATGGCACAGGGAACAAACCAAAACAAACACAAACACAAACAAACAAACACCTCCAAGGAGTTGTTTTTCCAAAAGATGGGAATCTCTCCTGAAGAGGCTAAGTCCTTGAGAAACTCAGACATCTCAATTGTAATTTGCCTGCAGAGATTTGATATAAATTTCCCATATCTCATAAGATATATCCTAATGTTTTAGAATCTTTGGGGGTATATTACCCAAAGGTAGTTGTACGTGCACTGCATCTCAGATTTGGTGTGGAGCTCATCCTGCTCTAAGTTCCATTCACAGAGGGGGCAAAGTTTTGGATCACTGGAGTATGGAGATAGCAGTGTTTTCTGGTGCAGAATATGTTGCCCTCACTACCCAATCTAATTTTATAGTGCAAGAGAGTTAGCTTATGGGTCATGGTTTACCACTACTTGCCTTGCATCCTTAAAGGTAGTGTTATTATCCACTACTACTCAAGATTAAAGGTAGTGTTATTATCCACTACTACTCAAGATAAAAGTTGTTGTTATTTTTTTCCTTCGAGAAAAATTTTCACCGTATAGCCAAGACTACCATGGAACTCAGGATGCATTTGTCCCAGTTTTCTAAAGGTTGCTTCAGGTATGTTCTGGCTCCAACTACAATATCATTTTATTCCCCCTCACTTGGCATGTATTAATCAGTTTTCATCATTTACTTGTTCCTTTCCATGGAATATGCTCAATGTCAACCAAATCTTCAACACTAAACCATACATATCATAGAATAATTTTTAATTTATTATTATATGTATTTTTATTGTAAAGACAGTGTACAGAGGGGTTACAGTTAGATGATGCTAAGCAAAATGAACCCCAAGATAGGGACACAAGATTTTTTATCATTCTTGATGTTGTTTGAATGTACATGTAATATACTGTGTGATTTTTTTTGTTTCTTTTGTATGTTCCTCCCTATGGTATAACTCCTGTTTTCACTGTATTTGATTCCTGTGCCCTGCATCTTGTATATACATTTTTCTAATTGGGTGAGGGAAAGGGAAATAACAGAATAAAGACTTTTTTTAAAAAAAAGAAACACTCCTAGCAGGAAGTTTTCACAGTCTCCCAGTAGTACTTGTGAAGCTATTGAATTCTGTATTTCAGTAGTGAATACCCAATTCATTGAGCCTTCTTTATGCAGTCTTGTTTCTAGCTTGCTCTATCCAACACCCTAAGATCCTACTGTCATGCATATTCCTTGGCTCCAGCTAACACACACTAGGATGCATTATTTCTTTAATCTGGGTTATATTGAGACTTAGTGTTTCATTATGGGTGTGATATTCAGAAGAGGGAAGGAGCCACACACTGCAAAGGGAGGGGCTTGGAAAAGATTTCTCTAAATGAAGAGGGATGGGCCAGATTTGAAGTCTAAGGGTATCTGGAATTAATGGATACAATGCTTATTTTTCTTTCCTTTCTCCTGTTTCTATGCCTCAAGGAAAGTCTTCTAGCTTTCTATTTGGATTTTGTATACAGCTAGTTAATTCTGTTCTCTAGGAAATAATTATGATGGACCATAAATGAAAGTGTTATTAATCAAGCTATCACTATCAATCTGTTTTCCACCTCCAATGAGTGATGAGACCCTCATTATCAATCAAGCTAACCTGGATGATAAATACTGTTCCAAACTCCACTTCTGATACCACTACAGGTAGAATTCTCTGGAATGCAGATTCTAGATAAAGTTTGCCATTTGTGGTATATATTAGAGACCATTTCAGGGATCAGAATATATGGAAGAGGGGTAGGAAGCAAAGTTGGACAGAGAGAGAAGATAAGCTGTGACACAGCCAGTAATACTTTTGAACTACCTCTTGGTAATTTCTGAAGCTAAAGTGGGTTGACAGAATCATCCTGCACAGGGTCACAATGGCAGGCTTTCCTGGTGTCCCCTGTCTCTCAGCCCATCTCTACCTCCCTGGGAAGGGAGTGAGTCAGTTCTTTCAGTGGATCAGTTCTTTACAGATGAGACCATTTCTACAGGCAACAGTTCCAGAGCCAGATGAGAAAGTTACCACAGATGTCAATTTCACTTATCAGAGAAGTACACATTTACCTTTACAACTGTATGGCTCAGGTTACTAGTATAGGTAACCTGCTAGAATCCACTCACGAGTCATGTCCAGACTTTATTCTCAAGAAATTCCTCCCAGAGACATTCTAAAGATAGTCATTTCCTTTTGATATCAAGTATGCTCCTTTACTTCATTAGTGATTTTATGACTTGCAAAGTAAATGGGTTATAATTTGATGCCTCTTTTTTTTTTGTTCATGTACCTTATGCCATGTTTTCTTGTTATCTTTCCAAAAGATGTGAATTTTATTTAGGAAAAATACTCAAGGAATCGAATAGCCTTTATTTTTATTTTTTCACCTCGTTGAGGAGAGTCACAGAATTGAAATAGAATAATGGAAGTGGTTAGCATTATCAATGGCATGGAAGTAACATTGATTCATACTCATGTGATGAACTTTCACTGAATATCAGCCCTATTGTCTGTTCTTATATGAATTATTTTAGCAACAAGCTCTGTTCCCTCTGTGTATCTGTACTATTTCTTGAATATTATACAAATCTGTCTGATACTCTTTTTTGACGGGAACAGTCTTAGCAACATTTCAGTAGCAAGCTGGTTACTCTTCTTCAGAAAACAGTACAAAGCACCCAAATCAAGCTGCTTTTACATAAAACTCCAGCAGTCCCCATTAAAGAATAGTATTCAATTTCTGCCATATACTTAAAAAATATGTGATTCATTTACATACATTTTTTAAAAATTGCCCAGGTGTTTAGATGGAGACTTTTAAGAGATATCTGTGACACATCATTTGTAAATGATTTTCCCTCAAGGTCTTATCCAATGGAGACTTCTTCATTTTCTGGCTACTAGTCTGCTGTTAGACCCCATATTGTTCCTTTGAATTGACTGCCTATTTTAGGTCAAATGCTGTTTAGGAAAAGAGTTAATGGGAACAACACTTAGGTTCAATCATTTGTTTAATCAAAGGAGTGATCTCTAGCTGCCCTTCTAGAGTGATATATTTCTTATTTACTACATAGAAGACTCAAATGATTCCAATGTTTTTCATTTAACATGTCCCATTTAAGAAATGGTAGAAGGCAGAGTTTACAATAAATATGTGTATTCATACATTCTTATGCTTCAAAAATAGTATTACTTATCTTAACAAGGGAGAAATGTGGCCAATGTGAGATTGCACTCTTAGGGTAAATCTGTCAGATTCTTACCTTTCCCACTGCATCAAATCACTAGTCATGCCTCATGATGATGCATAACTGGGCTCATCCCAAATACCTCATTCTCTTCAGCAGCCTGGAGATTTAGTGATGCGATCCCCTGATCATTTATTCTGAGACTCCATGCAGCAACGACTCATCAATCATTGACTACTTTTCCACTAAGTGACACATATAAATTCTCAGTCAGAGGCAACACTTTCTTTTTTAGCTTTGCTACATGTAGGCTCTTAGCATTGATTTTGCTTTTGTCTTTTTCTTTTGTTAGTTCTTCAGTACAATTAATTCCCAAATTTAGATCTTGTCAGGATTCATGGCAGAGAATAGAAATCACACAACACTTTCAAGTACAGAGGAATTCAATATCAAAATTAAGGTGCTCGCAAAACTATGGTGAAGAAAAACTGTGCTCAAAAAATTCTAGTGTTGTTCAGTCATGAATAAAGTACTGTGGTGATTGAATCAAGTCCAGAGCTACTCTTCACTGAGTTGATTTCCCTGGTGTAGACAGGCAGACTGGATGTAGTGGGCGGGACATCTGCTTGGCCTTACTCATCTGTCTGCTTCATTGGACTAACCCTCATCCCTTCTTTTTTCTGAACAAGAATAAGTATATCTCAATAGTTGAAGCACCTTCCATCCTAGTTACAAAGACATGCTGGAAATGTAGTTATATCCATAGTGCCTCTGTGATAGTGAGAGTTGGGACTTCAAGGCAAAGGAACTAGACTATTCCATTGAGTGCCAGACGGCCATACCTAACACAAATTGATTTTCAACTTTTCAAAAGAAGCACATTTTACAATGTCGTGACTAGAGTCCACACTCGACATGCCACTATTTCTACCTCTTCTTTGCATTTTTCTTTCATGCCTTTTCAATGATTCCTTCTCAGTCTTTGAGAAGTTATAGCTGAAAAGATCCCTGTACACCCATGTTCATAGCAGTACTATTTATAGTAACTGAGAACAGGAAGCAAATTAGAGGACTGTAAACAGGGAAGATGATGTATATGTCTATGATGAAATATCATGTGGACCTTAAAATGAAGGAAACCTTGAAGACATTCTGCTGAGTAAAATAAACTAAAAAAAAGAAAGACAAATAGAGGGTGTTACCAGTCATCATCATTCCCTAGAGTCCTCAGATTTATAGATAAAGAAAATAGTATGGGGTACAAGGGTAAGGAGAATAGGAAGATGCTATTTAATGAAGACCAAGTTTTATTAATGAGAGATGAGAAAATTCTGGAGCTAGATGGTGTTAATAGCTGAACAAGAATTAACTTAAAGCTACTGAACCATGCTTTTAAAAATGGCTAAATGTTACATTTATGTGCCATAATTTATTGCAATAAAATACAAACTTCTGAATAAAATTTTTAAAAAATCTATCTAGGCATTTGTAATTTTTAGACTAATACCAATAGATCACTATATTCTTTTTTTTTTTCTTTTCTGGGTCTGGTCGTGGGGCCTGAACTCTGGGCCTGGGCACTGTCCCTCAGCTCTTCAGCTCAAGGCTAGCGCACTTACCACTTGAGCCACAGCGCCACTTCTGGCTTATTTTTTCTGCTTATGTGGTGCTGAGGAATCGAACCCAGGGCCTCATGCATGCAAGGCAAGCACTCTACCGCTGAGCCACCTTCCTAGCCCAGATCACTATATTCTTAACTGGTCAAACAATTGCATTATTACTGAGGCCTTCTGGAATCATTGACTTAGCTTGAACAATGACTGTACTAAGAATTTCAAATCTGTGCCAGTTGATAGGAAATGTATTCATTAGCAAGACTTTGGAGCATCTCAAATTAGGCCACCCTTAAAATTCACTCCCATTGCTTCTGTCCCTAGTGTTTGTCTAAGTCCACTAGGGGAAACAAAATTATCTTATTTTCCCTAATTTTGTGATTGTAAATGGAACAATAGGTTTTTATTTCCCTGAAAATAACTAGAAAAGAAAGAATAAGGTTTATTTTTCCAATATCTCTGGAAAACTAAATATACTGTTTTTTGTAGCAATGTTACAAAATTTCCCATTTCGAACCTGATAAAATGCTTAAAACACTTGGAAAATTTTGTATTAGTCTACTAATTTGACCACTACTATTTGATCTGTAGGAAAACAAAACAATCTAAAAATTGTGTACCTTTAAAATACCCAACTTGTAATAGAGAGTGACTTAAAAGTGGCTTTAATTTCTACTTTTGGAGTTTGTTGTTAATGTGTTAAGATTGAACAATTATACAGAATATAAACTTCTAAGCCTTTATACATCTCACTATAATTATATTTATATACATACATGCGTATGTATATATTATGTTGATTTTCTTATTGTTGTTTCCCTTGGATCGACTTTCATCTGTCTTCCTCTGATTCTCTTTATTTGTCTTATTTTTTAATTGCAAAAATGTATGCTGAGGGCTATTTTTTTCTACAATTTGTACCACACTTTTAAAAAGGAAACTTCATTGCTGAAATGATCTACTTTTTCAGTAAATTAGGCACTGCTTATAAGTGTAGAGCTTTTACTGTAATTGTACAGAACACCATGATAGGAACATTATTCAAAGCAAAAATATTCAAGATGTGACAGAATGAGAGAAGAGAACAAAGAAAGAATAGAATGTTTTTCTGCCTCTGGGGAATGAAAATTTGGTGCTACTGATAGGACTGATTTTTCATGAGATAGATACATTATTCACATTTTTAAAATGAGTTCTGCATGTTAATGAACAGCAGACAGTGTAAACTGAAGAGAAACAGTGACAAATAACCAGCTACCGAAACCAAATAGAACATCCCAGATTTAAATGGAAAGAATCAGTTAATATAAGCAATTCCTTTTCCACATGTCAAAAATAGGAGTCATATCTGGATGCAAATTTAAGGCAAAAGATTACAGTATTTGCATATGCTCATTAAGAACTATTTGAAAATTCCTCTACTTATTAAATTACAACTAATATATCAAAATGAGTGGGATAATCTTGTCTTCTTTGTATTTTCCTCTGAAATATATGGTATCACTTCAATACTAACATGTTTGATTACTGAGTTAAATCTTAGTATTTTGTAGGTGGTAAGATCTAAGTTATCTGCGTAAGGGATGAGCCTCTGTGGCCTTTCTGTAGACTGATAATGAAAGTGTGACAGGAGACCATAGTATTTCCACTCCAAATGTCCTGAAGACAGCCCTAGCTTATTCATTCCCTTGCTCAATGCTGTGCATGGCACAAATTGATCTTCAATTATTTTATGTTAGATGAATAACTTTCGCTTCAATAACTATCTGAAATAAAATGTTCATTAGGTAGCTCATCATTGGGTACAATTTTGATAAATTCACTGCTTGGTCTTCCTTTGTGCCCAGCTCTGCATTAATCTCTTTTACATAGACTATCACATATCACATTCAAAACTTATAATAATCTAGATGTGATTGGGTGGAGGGAATGATGATAGTTCATTCCAAAGTAGTTTCAGGGTGTTAAAATTCAAATTAAAAACTGGTCAGGAGACTATCACAAAATTATTGTCATTGAACCAGTTACTGTCTTCTCATTTATTAAGAAAGAGTAAATGTTAGCATGCACCTCCAGGGCAGGTAGATACTTGGCAGTATCATTGAGTGATAAACTGCCTGCTGTCAAGACAATTTGTCCTCATTGTTCCCAGAAACCCAAAGGTAAAAAGAGGAACAGTCATAATAATAAAAGAATTTGAGTTGATCATCTGGAAGAGGTCCAGCTGTTCTTACACAGTGGAGGTAGTGAAGAACACTTATGGAACCCACGTGATCCACTGAGGTAGCTCCTGTTACTTCTCCGACCCACTGTGGTTGAGAATAAGCATATGCATCAAACACAGACCATCACAGGCTCTACAGGTCACAGCCCTCAGAAACAAAGGGTTGTGTCATCATACCACGGAGCACATCGGCTGCCAAGGTAGTAGTCCAACACAAGGGAAGATTTGAAGCAAATCATAATAACACAAAAAGGGAGAGAACCCAGAGCCATGGTTCTTCCTATGCACCTATTGTCTATTTAAAGTTTCCATTAAAATCCATGGAGGACTTTGGCCTTTATTATGTGGAATGGAGCAAAGGATGGACTGATACAACACCAGAGTGCAATTCTCAGATCTTTGACTTCAGGAAGTAGAATTCACTGGAAGTTCCCTGCACTTGCTATCATCTGACATGTGCTACCACATTTGATTGGCAGCAGCACTTTTGCTCTGTACAGTGAACGAGTGTATTATGAATGCAACGCCTGTCTGTTCTCAGAAGAATCAAGTCCCCTTTGACAGCGACTTTGGTTTCCCAAGGACCTTCTGAACATTCCTTTGAACCTGAAGTGTACTCCTTCACTTAATATTTTGCTTGTTCTCTTTCCTCTCATAGTCGGGGCTGGACCTGAATTAGCAAGTGATGGCTTTTCCATCCAGTCTTGGATATCTCCTTTATCTCTCATAGATTGCCTCTCAGAGAACCTGAACATGTGAGTACTCAATAGGAAAACTGACTTACAATTTCTCTAGGGAGCTTTTTATTTGTAATATCATGAACTGAGTGGAGAAAAAGCTTATCTTGAGGCTGACTAGCCTCATTATTTCTGGGAAATTAATCAAACTTTCAGATCTGTGGCAGAGACATTTCTACTTTTTGCTGCTCCTGAAGATAATTGTCTTGAGGTTATTTTTCTCCTCATTTTCTTTTTTGTCTCATTTCAAAGTGATAGGAAAGAAGAAATAAGCGGTAGTATTTGGGGAGGAAAAAGCAGGACTAACATTGAACTGAAGCATCTCTCAGTAAAAGCCTTTAGCATTAGCTCTAGTAATAAACTTATTACTTTGCTCAGTTTTCATTGTTTCTTTTAGCATAGCCATGCCATAGGTACTTTTCTTCATTGCCCCTGTTTCTATTAGCTAATGTATGTCCATGAACTTCAAGATTCTTTCTCCATTTAAATTATTCTTCCTCTTTCAAATCTTCCTGGGCTGTGTTTATTACCTTCTATCAGTGTTGTAGTTTAAAATTATATCCCTCTTCAATTCATGTTAGAACTTCAACCTCAATGAAAAACTATCAAGAAGTGGGACTTGAGGTACTAAAATGGCTTATCCGAAGGACAGAACTTTGATGAAGGTAGTCATTGTCTTGAAGAAAGGGCTAGAAGAAACAAACTAGACTCTCTGCTCCTTTATGAGGACACAGCGTTTATCTTCTCTGGGGAATATAGTAACAAAGTATTATCTTGGAAGCAAGAATATGGGCCTTCCCCAGGTGCTGAACATACTGCCACCTTCATTTTAGTCTTTCCTGCACAAAGAACTGTGAAGAATAGAGCTCTGTTCTCTATAAATTAAAAGTATTCGGAACTCTGTTATGTACCACAAACAGACTAAAAAAATAATCAGTTATTGCTGGAAGCTGGCGGTTCATGCCTGCAATTATAGCTGTTCAGGAGAACACAATCTGAGTATTCCAGTTTAAAACCAGCGCAGGCAAAATGTTCATGAGATTCTTATCTCCAAAGAATCACCACAAGGCCAGAAGTGGAGAAGTTACTCAAGAAGTTGTGCACTGTCACCGAGTAAAAGCCAAGTGAGACCACAAGACTGAGTTCAAGCCTCAGCACTGGCACGAACTAAATAAGTCAATACATTTCATTTTTTAATTTAACTACATTTTCTGACAATTAACTTAGTACCAGGTAACAAATGAGGATTAAAAATCACTGTAATATGGATTTATATTTTAGACACTAATATTGTATAAAAGCTAATGCACACACACATTTTAAACAGAGCTAGGGATCAATCCAAAATCCTTATAAATTCTAAGCAAGACTGCCACTACTGAGTTACATTTTTTTTAGCTTTTTAATAGTGAGAGCATTCCTAAGGAAAAGAAATATATCTACTTTTGCACATGGCTCTAATTCTGTTTTTGGTTGGTCAGTTTGTGGGTTATATAGGTCTTATGACTATTTGGGAAAGGGCATAAAATCACATAAATGAGTGTATGATGCAAAATGTTTTGTATATTGCAGATGACAAGTAAAAAACAATTTATGTAACAACCTCACTGAGCTTGCTATAGTAAGCATATTTTCCCAATCAGAGCATTTTTTTTGTAATCATGGAAAACTGCTTATTGTGAACACTTATTACCCAATTGAAATGATTTTTTTTTAGGGACAGAGTAAGATTGAGTTTTACCCAACTGGAAGCTTATCATGAAGCATGATTGCCCATCTTAATGCATTATATACAATCAGAAAATACATGTTAATTAGGTAAATTCCCTGCAAATGTATTTATGAACTGCTGAGTTTAGAAGACCTTGTATTCAAAGTTGATAGAGATGAGCTCATCCCTGTGAGCTAAGGTGTGTCTTAGTCCATTTTCTGCTGAGCACCATGAACTACATAGTTTTTAAAGAAAAAAGTATATTTTTCACAGTTCTGGATGCTGGAAAGTCTAATATGAAGGCTCAGGCACACGCGAAGGGCTTCTTTACAGTGTTATAACATGGTGAGGTCATGTGGTAAGAGCCAAGGAACAAAGGAACATGTAAACTCAGGTCTCTTCTGCTTTTTATAAAGCTCTTGATCTAGTGTGATTCCCCCCTATTCTCTCCCCCCCTCACCCCCGGGCCTCTCCTTGACCTCCTCTAATCTTAGTTACCTCCCAAAGAACCCACCTTCAAATCCATCCACACGTGGACTTGGGGATTAAGTTTCTTGCACTTGAAATTTTCAAGCTGTATTAAATTATGGTAAGGTCTAGGATGAAAAGCAGGAAACAAAAGAACAATAGAAATGTGTACTTAAGAGTGCATGAGAACTCCTGGGGATCTTCATGCTTTTGCCCTTGGGTTGAAGGGCTCTAAACACTGACAAAGTGAGACCAAAGGATGATATTCTTAGGAGACAATTACAAAAGCTCACTAGCTGTATGATCATATAAAATGATCTTTATGAAAATGAACTCTAATAAATGGAAACAAGTGTTTTTTTTTAATCTTGCTTTTTGTTTTTAAGGTTTTTGTTCCCCTTTAGTCCCTGTTTTTTTATTTGTGGACTTTTTTTCTTGCATATGAATTTATCTGTTTGGGGGAGGTTATGGGGAAGCACAGAAACAGTGGGAAAAAGGATGAACTATTTCAGCAATGATACTCACTAGATACTATGTTGAAAATGAACTATATAATTTGCAGGGAAGAGGATTTGAAGGGAAACATTGGGAGAAAATGAGGGAGGGGGTGACACTGTTCAAAAAGAAATGTACTTATTACCCGACCTATGTAACTATAAACTCTCTGTACATCACCTTTACAATAAAAATAAATTTTTAAAAAGTCAGATTTTATTTTGAATGTTTTTATTAATCTTATACATTAGATAAATCTTTTTCTCAACTTTATATCTGACTTCAGTCTAACTGTTACATTTTATGAGACTACAGTTTATTATTATAGATCTCCTTGCTTCCTTGTAAGTAACTTGAAAGTTTTACTTACCCTTACCAAGATTTTATTATAAAGTTTCTGAAAATATAGGAAAATTCCACCAATATAATTCCAGAAATGAGTCCGGTAATCCCTATAATTCTAGCTATTTAGGAAGCTCAGATCTGAGGATCATGGTACAAAGCTAGTCCAAGCAAAAACATCTGTGAGACTCTTATATACATTTAATCACCAGAAAACCAGAAGCGAACCTATGGCTTAAAGTAGAACACTGGATATGAACAGAAGAACTCAGGGACAGCTCCTAGGCCCTGAGTTCAAACTCCACACCCAACAAAAAAAAATTAAATTAAATTAAATTAAGTGGAATTCCACGATTGATACTTAATATATTGGATTTTTCACATACTTATTCCATTTATTAGTGACCTTGATTTTGCATGCATTTCTAAGTTGTAGACATTGTACTTTGCAGGCATCATTAACTAGAGTTCAACATATCTTCATTTTCTATTTTCTTGTTTTGAGGTAAAATATTCAAATTATGTATTCCTTTTCATGACATTTTTTTGTCCCACAAAATTTACAGACATACTTATTCCTTTGTTAAACTTCTAGCTGTTGCCAGCTTTTAGCTAATAGGCATATTGGCTAAGTTCAGCTAGGATCAGAAAAATTTTTATCAGGAAACAAACTTTGTTCATAATCATTATCATTTAATGACATAATTAGAATCACTTAATGACATCTTGGTAGCTTCATCTTACTCTATAATAATGTAATTTACTCTGGTCATGGCATCTTTTACTTGGATAGCGATAGTTAAGGCTTGTTGCTTACTATTTTCTTGTTTTTTTATTTTTATTTATTTATTTTTATTGTAAAGATACTACACAGAGGGTTACAGTTACATGAGTGAGGTAATGAGTATACTTCCTCTTGAACATTGTTACCCCCTCCATTGTTTTCCCCCTATCATCCCCTCCCTCCCTCCCTTCCCCAAGGTTCTTTTTTTTATTGTGATTAAGTGATTACATAATTTCCGGAATTTCACAGTATTGTGGAATAATGATGCTCATTTAAAGTCACAAGTTCATTCTAACTTTCCTGGAGCAAATTGTCTATCACAGTCTGTAACATATAATGGTGTTCACATGTTATACAACATACATGTGATCAGCAGCATGGGGATATTTAGTAGTGGTTCAACCAGATGAGTGGGAGTTCTTTGTTTCTTAAGTCTTGTTAGTTTTGTCGTATCACCTAACATTTTGGATTTAGCATCCACTTATCAGGGAGACCATGTACCGTTTGTCT